>NC_048893.1:19335922-19341430 GCF_011077185.1 Oxyura jamaicensis
CTTCCTTCCTTCCTTCCTTCCTTCCTTCCTTCCTTCCTTCCTTCCTTCCTTCCTTCCTTCCTTCCTTCCTTCCTTCCTTCCTTCCTTCCTTCCTTCCATTTTAAATATTTTTAATTACTCTGAAATGGAAATTTCACAGTAAGAGACATTATACACTAGAACATGTTGTCTAGAGAGGCTGTACAATGCCATGCTCTGGATTTTTTTAAAAAAAGCACTTGACATAACTCTGAGACATTTGATAAGGCTATAAAAGTAGTTTTGCTTTAAGCAGGGCTGGGACTAGATGACTTCCAGTGGTGTCTTCTAAAAAAGCTTATTTTGTGATCCTGTGGCACTGTCATTTAGCCCATGGACTTTTTGCAAACCTTCAGGCATGTTTGCACATTGCTGTCGGTATGGATCTAAAACTTAAACTAAAGATGACCTGTGCCAGTAAATCTATATGGCATAGAGCATCACCTCGCAAGCATACTGGCTCCAGTCTCAAAGCATTAGAAGAACTGCTTATGAGCCAGTCTGGTCACGCAGGACTCCTTGAGAGTCTACTGTACAGCTGTATTTAAGGCATGATGCTCTAAGAAAACTCTAGGCCTCCAAGAACCAAGAAAACAACTGCTGCAGTAAATATAGTCCAGATTATACTTTGTTCTGCACCAATTGTCTAGTGGTGTAAATACTACTTTGTTTTGTTTATTCTTCCCTCTTTTCAGGCAGTCTGTATTGTAAGATTTGACTTCAGCATTACTCAGTTGACTCAGGCTGAGGAAAATCTCAAGTTTGAAAGATGAAGCTCTCAGACTAGCAAAGGTGCTTGAGAATAGTAACCTGGTATTGGTACTTAAAAGAGGACACTTGTTAACAGACTTACAAATGGCAATTGGAAGTGCAGTTTTCAGTTTTAACTTATTATGGGTGGCTCCACATTTAATCAAAATATTGTGCACTGATAGTAATTAGTAGGGTGTTGTAAAGCTCCTGGTCAGTGTATGATGTAGGTTTGGAGAGGTAAAAGCTTTGCCCTAACAGAAGCAAACACCCTCCCAAAATTTCTAGTCAGTTCTCATGTAGGTACTGCCTAGGTGAGGAAACTGAACAGGCCCTCAGAGAACTGAACTTGAAGGACTTCAAGTCCCATTAACATTCAGCCCTGCTTAAACCAACAGGAGATGAAGGCACTCAGCACTTCATTTTTTGATACCTCGTAGTTATGGGGCTCTATGTTACACCACATATTGCATTACATTGCTGTCAGGAAACAATTAAATTCCTGCTGATTTCAAGGAGTATGTATTTGTAACTAATAAATAGAGATACACGAAGGATTTGAATAAGCTGTTTAATTTTCCCACAACCAAGAAAATATCTTGTAATACAGATTTGTAAATAATTCCATCTTCTGACTAAATATATTAACTATTGGTATTTGAAAAATATTTTATACATATCATTTTCAATGATATACATATTATTTGCTTACTGTATTTTTATAGGAAACAATTTCATCTGGATGCCTCATATTGGTTTTAGCAAGAATGACGGTAGCTGTGGCTCTATCAGTTGACTAGCACAAGAAACAGGATTCATCTCACCCAATTTCAGTCATCCAGAGAATAGGCATCTTGTCTGTGTCACTAACCAAGACCTCTTTGATACTCTGTGCAAAGAAAGCATCTGAACCAGATAGAATAAATATTTGTCTTCAAGCATCTCTGTTGACTACTGAGAATGGGTTGACTGTCTGAGACCAATATCTGATGATTAATTCCTTCTAGTGGAAAGATATCTAAGTTTTCATATGCATTGCATGAATGTGCTCAGCTCAAAATAAAATATAAAATATGTTAAAGAAGATTTGGATATAGCTAAATACATAAATGGATTTATTTTTCAATTTAAAATATTGAACGCTTTACATTAATCTGCATTGAATGGCTATACTTTTGTCAATACAAAGTGGAAGATAGCACTGCAGTTTCCAGAGTTATTACTATTTTAGGAGACAGTGAGAGCTGAGTGTCCTCCATAACTCTCAAGATAAGCCCTTTAAAGCAGTTATTTAAGACATAAGGTTTGGGAGGTTTCTATGGAGATGGTTCTTTTTATGTGGGTGTATCAAAATAAGCATTTGCATCAAAGAAGAGTTCTGGAAAACGGTTGTTAGAAATTGTGCGTTTTTCAATCCATAGCTTGTCATATAGTATAATGTAATATCCCTGATCTAAATATTGAAGCCAAAAGGATTTCACCACCTATGCAAATCAGATCATGCAGATTAAATCCAATCCTATGAAATCCTGCCTTACAACAAAAATACCTTCACTCTACTTATATCCCAGACAACAATCCACAGCATGGCTGCTGCTGACTCCTCTCTGCACTGTCTTTCATGACAGCTTTTTGCAATTTCCCTTAGTGTCTGCAGTTCCTGTTCAAATTCCATAACTTTAATCTGCCTAAATTCTGCCTAACATCTCAAACCTCCCAGCATAGCTGTGGCCAGATTGACCACTAACCTGGTGGTGCCACCTGAGTGGTGGGGTGAAAGCATGGACACCCCGCTCCTTCCGCCACACACCTGCAGTGTTTCTGACCTGCCATATCTAAATATGCCCCAATTATGAAACTATAGGGTGGCCTGGTGGGATAGATGTCCTGTCTTGCTCATGAGTGTCAGGTAATGGGGACAGCCAGCCAGGGGAACCACCTGGTAGGGCTTCAGTGCCTGTGAGTTGCAATGTGTAGTTGCAACCTTGTGCTTTCCAGTGCTAGGCCCAAGTCAGGATAGAGCTCAGGGTGACAGCCTGTTCTCCCCCAGCAGTTAGTTCTGATATTTCCTCCTCTCCTCTCACAGAATCACAGAATGGCTGATGTTGGAAAGTATGTCTGGAGATTGTCTGGTCCACCTACAACAGGTTGCCCATGACCATGTCCAGGCAGCTTTGAAAATCTCCAGGGATGGAGATGTCACAATCTTTCTTGGCAACTTGTACCAGTCCTCTGTCACCCACACAGTAAAACAGTGCTTCCTGATGCTTAGATGGAACCTCCCGTGCTTCACTTTGTGTGCATTGCCTCTTGTTGTGGCACTTGACACTACTGATAAGAGCCTGTGTCTTCACTGCATTCTCTCTTCAGGTATTTATATATATAAATATCTCTCACTCAACATAAATTCTCTGCATATTTTCTGACTATTTTTTTTTCCTTGCTTCTCTAAGATCCTCTGCTCCTTTTCATGCTTTGGAGCTCACATCTTTGTAGAAGCATAACTCAAAAATTTCCTCTGTTTCTGTGTGTCTGCAAATACTTTTGTTTTGGATGCTGTGACATGGTTTGGGGCACACTTGAGATTAAGGCATCTGCTGGTTAAGCTCTTTAAGTCCATTCAGAAACTTAAATATTTGAACAACTATCTTAACAAAGGGCAAGGGGTAACACCCCTCTGTTTTTTCAGAAAAGAAAAGGTTTTAGGGCTGCAATATTTTTTTTCTAAATCTTATTGACCATACTTCCTAGCCTGCAGATTAAAGTTCAAGAAAGTTTATTTGCTGAGCCCGTGAATATATATACATACCCTAAGGTATTGATTTTCTGTCATGAGTTACTGAAAAACAGAGAAGCATTTTACTTTAAAAACCAGGGGTTTAGTAACTTGCTATACTTTTAGCCCTTCTTTTCAAGTTAAAAATTAACCATTGTAGTTAACAAATGTTTATCGGCTAGCAGCGAGTTCACTTTGTTGATTCTCCAAATATTCAAATATAATTGACATCTGATCTACAGCAATTTCAGCTCACATGATTACAGACACTTAGCAGATTAGTTAGGTTCAGCTTTCACTGTTCACTGCCACTAGGCTAAGATTTACCCTTGACCCATATTCTTTATCTACTCATATAGAAAAGAAATGAGTAGGTTATAGCAGAAGTTCAAAATAGAGCTAAGTAATTATAGCATAATGCATAAATAAGACCCTTTGTGGGGAGACTAAATAAATAAATACGTATATCAAGGCCAGCATACAAAGAATTTAAAGGAAAGCTGTAAATATTTTATATATACACAGATGCCATAGTAAACATACTCCAAAGAGCACTAAGGGAACTAGTTAATGAAATGTTCAATAAGAACATCTTGTATATTTTACTGGAAGAACATTACATTGTCTGGAAGAACATTTTGAAGAAATGATTAATACTATCACTAGATTCTGTGAAGAATAATTGCAGGAGTCTAATTTTATTAACCTAAAATGGCATACACTGTATTTAGACTGTATTATAATATAAACAACAAAAAAAAAAAGTTCTATATATGCAGAAAAAGGGAGTATTAATTACCAGTCAAAATATATATTATAATGGATAAAAAGAACTTGAAATGCATCAAAATTTCTTATAGCAAAGGTTTTGTGGGTTTTACAGTAATCATTAAAAGAAGTTACATAGCAATATATAGAATACCTGCTCTTTCACATACCAAATCTGAGCTACAGAGATTATTGCAGTAACTATAACATGTTTTCCAGTGTGTAATAAATAAACCTTAAAGAGTCCCATTCTTTCATCTCCCTATGCAGGGATTTATGCACATCCTTCACAGCACCATTAACAGAGATAAGGTTTATGTATGCAAATCCTTAGATAGTACGTGGAGAATAGACCGGTAAATTTTGCAGAATGGCTATTAACCTGAAATTATAGGGAAAACACAAAAAGGAAACCTTGTATAAGAAATTAAATATACCAGGCTTGATCTTTTTGCCCAGAGCATGGCAGATGGAAAAAACTATAAATTGTAAAATAAAGATGTAAAATAATACAATAAAGAATGTTTCTATCTTTACTCCTGTCATGGGCAGGCAATGCCAAAGTGCACTGCGGATGTTAACTGAAAGCATGTTAATCTGAACCTGCACAAAGAGTGGGAACAAAGGGATATATCCAGATGATGTGCCATAGGTACCCGATTTAGGAACTAGAGCTGCTCTGACAGGGTGATCAGTCCTTGCCCAGGACTGGCAAACCCAGGTTTCCTGCACAAGCAACAGGGATCCACAGATACACTAATATGATATAGCCTGGTTCCTCCTTATGAATTGCAGGATATAGTTTTAGTCTAATGAAAGCAGTATTATAGACAAATTTTAGAAGAATAAAGACAAATATCTTCAGCACCTCAGTATCTGTGGAGACCATTCTCTAGAGCATATCGGTATGACCCTCAGTTTGGGGCACATGTCACACTACTTATGCAGGCTCTAACACTGCTGGGTTTTGCCATCACTAATTTATGGGCAATCAGTTAGCAGAGACCCATATAATCTTTCTTCTCTTCTCTTCTCTTCTCTTCTCTTCTCTTCTCTTCTCTTCTCTTCTCTTCTCTTCTCTTCTCTTCTCTTCTCTTCTCTTCTCTTCGCTTCGCTTCGCTTCGCTTCGCTTCGCTTCGCTTCGCTTCGCTTCCCTTCCCTTCCCTTCCCTTCCCTTCCCTTCCCTTCCCTTCCCT
>NC_048893.1:19341440-19468197 GCF_011077185.1 Oxyura jamaicensis
CTTCCCTTCCCTTCCCTTCCCTTCCCTTCCCTTCCCTTCCCTTCCCTTCCCTTCTCTTCTCTTTTTCTTCCTTGGGGTAGAGCAACAACCCAAATACATTACCTTTATTTTACTTTTAGGTTAGCTTTATGCTCAAGATCTCACCTTGCCTGTGACTTAATCTGTTCATGCCATATCTTTGGTGTGTGTTTCAGACTCTCTAAGGTATGGTGTGAAAATATTTACTCATTTGTAGCAGTATACCAAGCTGGGCAGATATTGCATATGTCTTTCTGGGTGACAAGACAGTAGTTGATTCCAGAAAGCATCTCTGCCACCATCTCCTTTATTAATTATTATTATTATTATTTAAAAATGTTAATAATCTAAATTTTGTACATCATATAATTACGGTATATGGTAAATCATACCATCTGGAGATTTATTGAATATGAAAAACATATGCTGACTTTGTTTTCCTGATCAACCCACTAATTTTAAACAATATATAATGTTTAGACAACCTGTGATTTGGGGAGAGTGAGAATGTAAGGGTGTGGATAGTTTAACTGAAGTTCTTGTGCTGTTGCAAAAATGAAAACAGAAAACAAAATAGCCTAACCAGCTCTTCCATTATTACATTAATAAAATAATGAATCATATAGGGCCCATTCACAGGTACTAGAGCTCAGTTGTACTGGGAATGATACAAAGAGTGACAAGACGAAAAGCCTTGTTCTTGAAAACAAAGATAAGATTTCTGATACACACCACAGATAAATGAAGCATCTAGTAGATTTAGCAACTCTTTGTCCCTCTAATATACAGCATAAATTAATATATATTTTAAATATAATAATTTTATTTGGCAACTGCCTTTCCAGTTTTCCTTTAAAGAGAATAATTTCCAAGTTCATATAATATCTGCTTCCCTACTGATTGTGCTAATGGAGAATACTGCTTCTGTCATTTTGAGCTATGAAATTTAATTGCCCAGAGTGGCTGATACTTATTTTCAACAGCTGCTGAACAAACTCTTTAAAATGCTATAATTGCATAAACAAGAATTTTTAATTTAATGTATGCCTTGTGGCATTAAAAATGTAGTATATGTGAGGGAGATAAAAAGCTCATGGGCTTTCTGAAGCATCTTCATTGGGAGGGGCTTGTGCTTTATTCTGCTTCTTATATTTATTATAGACATTTCCTCATTTACACAAGAAGCAGTGAAAGGCGATTTCAACTTTTTCATTTTCAATGAATCTGAACACAGTGTATTCTTAATGCCACACCTCATCTTCGGTAGTTACTGTGCAATGTTTTTTTGTGTGACAAAATATATATTTTTTTCATAACTTGTAGTTCAATATATATATGAACATTTTTCTCTGAAAGAGTCTTTGGGTACAGGCCAATATCTACTGTTACAGACTCATCCAACATCTCCTCATGAATTGTGGAAATGACCTATTTGGATAGGCTTTTGACAACAGCAAACAATACTATGATAAAATATTTACAAGAAAACATTCATAAATTGTCTACTGTAGTACAAATGCATTGAATTTTTGGTGATGGCCAGATTTGCAGTGAATATTCCCCTTCCTGCTTCATGGAGAGCTACCAAAGTTGATGGCTCCCACCAGTTTGTATGAGGTTCATTAAAATCTGAAGAAAAATCCAGTAAAATCCAACATTAAGTAGTTGTGAGCAGAGTAAAGCACAGTAGCAAATAGAGGTTTTAACCATTTGACTATTAGGTGAATCATTCAAAAAGTTTATACTAGTTAATGAACTGGGATAGGAAACAGTTTGTACCAAATATCAGGAAATGAGATGCCTCATTGTACTCCATGGAACAAAGATCTGACAGCTTCTGCCCTGGAGGGGCAAACATATGAAAGCAAAACTTTTTTTTTTTTGATCATTTGATATCAAGGAGCACTGTCCAGATTACAGCAGCAAGATATAGCTGCTGATGTGCTGAAGCTCTCTGATTTTTTTTTTTTTTTTTTTTTTTTTTAAAAGGCATGCTCTGTAGGAGCATGCCTTTTTCATTATACAGTTCACAGAATAGTAGTTAGCTACCTAGGCATGTCTTCTTTCCATCGATAGAACCTCTGACTTTGCCTAACATTAATGCTGTCAGTGGATCCATTAAGTGCACAGTGTAATTCCCAACATTCCTATAGAAGAATAGTTTTCTTTTTTTCCTTTTTTTTTTTTTTTTTAATATATGTTTATATATATTTATTTCTAAGCTGAATGCTTGCTGTAGATGAACGCCAGTACTGAGGGGCTTCCAGGATAACATCTCTAAAATTAACTCACAGGTTAGACCCAGTGCCAAGTAAAGATTTCTAGCTTGGTAGAAGTTCTGAAAATAGAAGAAGATGTGTTAAACAACAGGTTATTTTCACTGATCAGCAACTGCAGGAACTTTTCTGTACCCTTCTGTTTTGAAGAATCTTGATAGAAGAGAAATCATCCTGATGAACTTGTGAAACAAACAAGCAAGCAAGAAAACAAACAAACAATAACTTAGCAATAAAAGTTTACTTGGAAGAAGCTTTTCTTGTCCACCATTTTTAAAAAGATATTGGTATTTGCATAATTTACTCCCCAGCTCTTGGGATCAGCAAGTCATCTGTTTTTAGGATGTGTTGGAATGGTAAGAACAAGAGATGAGGTGCACAGGGGCACAGAGTACATTTATATGTCATTGTCACTGTTGAGCTGCTCTCTGGGGACTGACCTTGCAGAGCAAGCAGCATTTTCTGTGAAATAGTATGGAAGCATTACCAGATTAATATGGAAATGCAGGTTAAAAATGTTCTCTGTCATTGGGAACGTACAGGAATTACTTAGCTGCTACCAAGGGACTTGCGAATGAGTTTCAGGGCAATTGAACACTGAATTTCCTAGTGTATCACAATTACAGAAACAAATGTACTGTGAGTGGGAGAGCTTTTAAAATGTTATTAATTACTTCATCAAAGATTCAGTACTACTACTTGTGAAGATCATACCTTTCTTCCCTATTTTCTAGCAGCCATCATTATAGTCCCTTTATCCTTCCAGCTCATGTCCTTTCATGTTTATTACACTTATTTTCCAATCTTGAGATTATAAAATAAAACGTGTGAGGAGGGGAATGTGTGGAGGGGGGTTAATATGATATGGTAAAGATGGTCTTTACTACATAATGACTCAGTTAAAGAAATTTTACTGAGCTGGAAATCACACATTTAAATTCTCAGATCTTCCATTACCACCTACAAATGTATATGGGTCCTTCACAACCACTTCTGCTTAAACTTGAGATCTCTTATCTCAAGAAGGGGAAAAAATACTATACACCCTTGTGCTAAGTCAGATAATTGAGAATTTGCAAAAAGCACATTTGGAAAAACTAGGAAGAGATCCATCAGTGCCATTTGTTTTGCAGGGCATGGAGGAGTGTGCACAGAATCAGTTAGTTCAAATCCACTCAAATATGGGGAAGGTTTCTTCTTAACACACTGGGTTTCTTGTGGTCAGTACCTATTCATTTACAAAGGTCTCAGATTTTACTTGGTACATTAAATGTAAAAGTTTTTTTGAGTGTTTGAATGTTTAAGTGTTGTCTAGGCCAAAAGAACTGGCCTAGAGTAAAATAATTAGGGTCTCCGAGTTATCTGAAGGAATACAGAAAGCATTCATGACAACATCTGATATCTCTGTTCCTCTAAGCAACTAGGATCTCAACTGTTTCTAGTCACGCTGGGAGCAAACACATTTCCACTATAATTTGGCAGCTTCTCAGAGCATCTTGTATCATTCTGCAGACATCCCTAGAAAGCTCCTTTCCCTAATTAGAAAAGGAAATACTATTTCAGGGCTACTGAACAAGCTTAGCTTATACCCATTTGTGATAAAGAAGGTATTACAGAATGCTTTTCATTGTTTAAATTTGGACCAATTTTCATGCAATTCTTCCATGCATTTTTACAGATTTTGAATGGGCTTCTAAGATATTTTTTTCTTTAATTTTACCTCCTATTAATTAGCTGTTGGTTAATCACAATTTTCACTACCTCAGCCTTGAAAGACTAAGGTATATTTCATATGGGTATTAGGGTAATCAAATGATTAAGGTGGAGTAAGAAACGGAATATAATTTCACTGAAATGCTCCATATGATATAAAGCTTTATGGACTTTATCAACTTGCAACTTGAAATTCAGATACTGTTCTAGGTCATATTTAGTAACTCACCTCTAGAAACAGAAGGAGCTATTTCCCCCCTCCCCCCCTTTTGTAACAAGTATCCAGGGAAAAGGGAATCCCTTTTTTTTTTTTTTTTTCTGTTCTGTAACCAGTAGCTTCATTTGTCTTCAGCAGCAGAGGCAAATGGCTCTTAAAATACTAATATATTGGTAATTCCTACACTACTACAAAAGACAAACACCTTTATTTTATTCATTTTCTGTAGGATAGTTGAGGGAGAGAGGGAAGATGAAACACAAGGTGGAGGAGACTATCAGGGGTATAACTACTCAGGCTGAGAGGAGAACTCAGCTGCCATGACAGATTGCTGGTATCTTCCGCTACACATGCTTGAAAGGGATCAGGTTTGTGCCAGTGGCAGTAACTACCTTTTAGGATTTTCACCTGCTTGCAGGAGGGTTGTTTTGCACTGGTTATCTTGCAGCCATCAGATGGCAGTAGCTTTCAGTTGTCACTCCTAGCCTGGTTTGTATTCCAAACACTGGACAAAAAGAGAGGTTAAAGACTGCATAGACCTTCAGCTCCTAACATAAATCCAGTTTTGCAATAAAACTAAGAATATAGCATAAAAGATGAGTCAGAGTTATTTAAGTTGTAGGGTGTGAGCCTGAGGTCTTCTCTGTGGGCTCATTCCAAGGTCTGAATTCTAAGCAGCCTGTTTTGTTGTATAACTATGTCATCATCAGCTGAGTTTTGGTATTTTGTTTTCCAGAACTACTAGTGCAATAATAATGAGCCCAGTAGTAATCTTTGCAAAATCCCTTCTCATTGCCTGCTATATTGAAGTAGAATGAAAACAAATTGGCAGCAGGCATCTAGAAAATTAGATATTAACTTTCAAAAGTGCATGCTAGTTTGCCCTGTAATAGCTGGGAAGCAAGAACATTATGTTTCAGCACTGAACCTTTCTGTGGAATCAAAATATTCTCTATAGCCTGGTTCACATCTGCTGTGGGCTTTAATGTTGTTAACAATACTTGTGATTGCAGTAATAGAAATGTAGTCAGGGAAGAAAAAGGGAAAAGCCCTCTTATTTGTATTCAGAACTCTAACAATGCAGTTAATCCTACTGCAATTACTGGGGACGTGGCGGGGAGGGGGGCAAGAGAAAGAGAAAAGAACAAATCTGATAAAAGAAAATGAATGTGGAAAAAAAACACTCCTCAGCATTTAATTAATATTAAGGATGTGAAATAAACCCACATAAGCAAAGTGGTGCATGACTGTGACAGAAAATTTGGATCAAAATCAGTATCTTGATAAGGGCTGTTATTATAGAAATAGCTGACCACAGAGAAAGCCAAAGGAAAAAAAAATACTCCCTTTGACTATAGGGAAATTTAGGATGAATCAGACAACTGAAGCTGTTATCAAAATGGCCATGGGTTGTAGACTAGGGTAGCAGCATTTTTATAGGAAAGTTGCATAACATCAGAGGTGCTACTCTGCACTGAGCCTGGGAGAGCACATGTTTTACCAGTCATTGCTGATGAGGCAGAGGTGCTTGGGCCTCTCTTCTTTCTCCTTCCAAATGCACCTGACAGATGAGCACAAATTATTTCCCTGTAAGAAATTAAAGGGAAGGTGTACCTGCTATTCCTGATTTGAGCAAAGAGGTACCTTTCCATTTTATCCTGCATCTTCCATTTTCTTATGCCTTCCACCTCCTGTGAATTTTTCTTTGAATGTTCTGGTAGTGTCTTCATTTCCTTCCTTTCAGTACTACCTGATGGAATGCTTTATTGGTCAGTTTCCTCTTTTGGCTTCTGTGGACTGACCTCCTGTTTATTAGCTTCCCAGGAACATTATCATGAGCTTTCTTTCCTGAATTTGCTCCTTCTCATAACTCTTGTCAAAACATGAAAACTTATTCATTCTATTTTCTTTAGTCTCTTGTTGCTCATGACGTCCTTTTCCTCTTCATACTGCTAATGTAGCCTACCTGAGTGGGTTTCATCTCCCCATAGCTATTTACACATTAAATGTCTGCACCTGAACTGGTCACCAGGCTCCTTTTGGCAGCTGGCTGCAGGCATAGACACTTCTACTGTAATCCATCTGTTTTAGATCTCTTCACTAGGATGAGATGCCTATATACTGAAATACTGAATTACTGAAAATAATAGGCAGTTAAGCAAATATGTTGGGTGAAGTTGTTGATGCTGTAGTTGCACAAAATGAGGTGAAACAAATGCCTCTCTTATGTTTCTTCAGAAGGTAGGATAGACAAGAATTACAGCAAGAATTTCTTCAAGATTACTCATAAATCAATTCAATTTCTGAGAATGATTAAAGAATCCAAATAAACTTAGAGCAATACCTGATTTTTATTACAAATATAAGTGCACTATCTTTAGACCATTAAATATTGCTAAGAATGATGAAGAAACATCTGTTTGCCTTATATTTTTGTATGCTTTCTGCTCTCCATAAAATTTATATCTTTAATCTTAAATTCTGAAAAAAAGGGGATTTAACAGGAACTTGACTGCATGTTGTTAAAATAAGACAAAACAATTTGTACATTTAAAAATTTAATATTCATATATTATGAAACTATCTCCAGTCCTGTACTATAGGATATTCAAATTATGAACTGTTCAAAAACTATTTTCATAGAATTATTACATTTGGAAAAGACCTTCAGGATCATCTGATCCAACCATCCCCCTACCACCAATATCACCCACTAAACCATGTCCCCACTCACCATGTCCAACCTTTCCTTAAATACCTCCAGGTACAGTGACTCCACCACCTCCCTGGGCAACCTGTTCCAATGCCTGACTACTCTTTCTGAAAAGAAATCTCTCCTAATTTCCAACCTAAATGATCCTTTAGGATGATCCTTTTGATAAATATAAATATATGTATATATATGAATATTTCACAAGACATCTTTTTGTTCTGATTATTAAATTATTTATAGCTCTGATTATTAAAATATTTTCTTTTATAGTAAACTGTTATGTAGTCTCCTAAATCAGGTATGTCATATTATTGGGTTTTGTCATTCCTCAGTACATATCAGGACATAAGATAATGGATTTTAAATGACATGATATTTTACAAGTTGTCAAGTCACCTGGAGCATAATGCTTTCTTCCATACTGATGTTGGTCATCTGAGCATTAGCTAGTTCTGTGAACAAGTAGCTATGACATTAATACATTATAAATGTATCTTCATGCCTCTCGCAACGTAGTACCACAACATCACAACATCACAGAATGGCCGAGGTTGGAAGGGACCTCTAAAGATCATCTAGCCCAACCTTCCTGGTGAGCAGGATCCCCTACAGCACATTGTGCAGGATGGCATCCAGGCGAGTTTTGAATATCTTCTAAGAAGACTTCACAACCTCTCTGGGCAACCTGTTCCAGTGCTCTGTTACCCTCATGGTAGAGAAGCTCCCTCTCATATTGAGCAGGAACCTCCTGTGCTTCAGTTTGTACACATTACCTCTCATCCTGTCACTGGGCACATCAGAAAAGAGACCGGCTCCATCCTCTAGACACCCTCCCCTCAGATATTCATATATACTAATGAGGTCTCCCCTCAGTCTTTTATTTTCCAGGCTAAACAGGCTCAGCTCTCTCAGCCTGTTCTCATATGACAGGTGCTCCAGTCACTGTTGGCCCTTCAACCCTATTCACAAGTGTGGCTGCTGCTGACATTTTTTTGCTTTATCCTAACTCACCTCACTGAAAAGTTTATTATGGTCTGTCCAGTTCATCCATTTAACTCAGCTCTTTTTGTTTCTCTTAGCTTATTCTTCACTGGTGCCTCTAATCAGTGGTTTGCCTTGAGGTCTCCACATAGCTCACCCCTTTCCTCTGCAAAAACTTTTGCCAATATGACTACAAAATTCAGCCAATTAAAAGACTCACAACATGGTAGAAAACAAAACTAACAAAGTATGGAATATTTCTTGTGTATAGTTTTGCCTTTGTTCCCTTTATTATCATTTTTATTATTCTCCAAGTGTTCGCATAGCATATTTATAAAGTTTATCACAGTTTGCATATTACAGACATACTGAAAATTAGCAGAGATGGAGAGGTACAGTCTATACGCATTAATGTTGATAATAGTATCAACATTGTAGTTCAGTACAGCACCATATGCAAGCCAGATGCCTTTGAAAGGTTTCATTTTTATTTTTTTTCTTGAGTGCTTATATGAACTCTATTATTTCTGCATCTCCCAATTATACCTCATAATTTATCGTATATTTATCTTCATAATACCAATGTAATGTAAATAAGTGCTGTTGTTCATTTAACAGATGGAGAATGAATGAACAGAGAAACAAAGATTTAAGAAATAACATTTACATCCAAAGCACAATTGAAGTATCTAGATTATTAACACAGTCCTCAAATCCACATCTGACAAACCTTAACTGACTATATACATCATTGTAACTTACTGCACACTGCAATTTGTAGTTGAAAAATCTAAAAATCAGAAACATTTCTAAATTTAGACCTCAAGATTTACTGCACGTCTAATTCAAGAACAGTTACCCAAGAGCCACTATGTAATAATGGACACAGAATATTCAAATTTCATAGCCTTGTAAGTGTGAAAAAAATGCACTAGTAATAAACATATAAAAAGTCTCACCACATGCATATAATATTTACAGTTAAAGAATAAATTTACATAAACTATAGGAAATCAGTCAAAAGGAATGGCTAATTGAAAAGGTAAAATTCTTGTTTTTATACTATCTTAGAAGCTCAGAGCATTTGTACTACTCATTAAAAAATGCTTGTAAAAGGACAGTCTCTTCAATTTTTCTTCCCTAGACTTATGACTGAACAGCATAAGGACATATTGGACAGGGGATTATTAAAAGAAAAAATGAAAAAAAAAAATCCCTCAGAAATGGGATAGAGTTTTCCTGAAAACAAAGCAAAGCAAAGCAAAACAAAACAACAACAATGACAAGGAATTAACTTTTAGTACTTAGGGAGCAAAGAAGTCTGCTAAAGGCTGGGTTCATCGGTGAATAGGACCACAGTAAACAAAGAATATAATACATGCTTATAAATAACTTTTTTTTTTTTTTTTTTTTTTTAATTTGTACTCATTATGGGGAAGATTATAGAGGTACCTTTACTGATGAATTTCTTTATATGTAAAAAACCTGAGGACTCTACCAGTGTGAACTGGTAATTGAAGAGACTGATGCCTAATAATTTTATACCAAAACAATAGAAAGTGACAAATGGGCAATCAACTGTTAAAAAAGGCTCTTTCTTGCTCCAGTAGACCAGTAATTCTAACTTGATTATCAAGACAATTGCTAGGAATTATAACAAAAATAATTAGTAGACAAAAGAGAAAAGATGATATATTTGGCAAGAATCAGAACAGCTTTTGTAGAGAAAAGCCATGCGTTGCAAAACTATGGCAATTCTCTGAAGTCAAAAGGATCATTTGGATAATGTTGATTCAAACTTATGAACTTGAATTTTCAAAGAGAGATAAACAATATTAATGAAATAGAATTGTCATGGGGTAAAAGAGTAAAGCTTCTCCCAGATTACTTGGTGAAAGATAGGAAACAAAGGGTAGGGTGAATAATAATTTTTCACAGCAAGGAACCATCAGTGCTGCAGGGAAGGCTGGGATTCATAAATGCTGTGGAAAAGGTGGTGAGCTGTGAGGTGATTTTTTGTGTAATGATACAGAATTAATCAGGATAGTAAAAGCATAAGCTGGATGTGGGGAGTGACAGAACAGTCTCATGATATTGAGCAATGAAGTGACAGATGAAATCAATGTCAATAAATGGAAAGTCATGCACAGAGAAAAAAATAACCATTACTGTTCATACACAGTGATGGACTCCAAATTAACTATTACTACTCTTGAATACAATCTTAAAGATCCTGAAAACATCAATGAAATGTTACGTTTTCTTCTGCAAGAAAAAAAAATAAAAAATGACAAAGTAGGAATTATTGGGAAAAGACTGAGGAATTAAAAAAAATCAAATAGATGCATAAATCCAAATCTGAACAATAAATGTGGTTCTGGGTAACACCTTTCTAAAAGGTTATAATAGAATTAGAAACAGAACAGAGAAGGGTGACAAAAATGAACTGTACTACAGAATAATTTCTATACAGCAGAGATTAAGTAGATAAAACTCTTCAGCCTGGAAAAGAGATGATTGAGGGAAAATGGTAAAGTCTGATAAAAATAAATAAAATTTGGAGAAGATTAATATAAAAGAATTCAGTGTTTTTTATAGCATGCGAATTAAGAAGGCATTTATTAGGTACAAGGCTTGGAACAAATAAGAGAAAGCACATTTTCACACAATAAGACTGAAAAATACATGAGGGAGAGTTCATCTACATTTTTAAAATTGTGGTTGCAGTTTCTGGCTCAGGAAGTCCCAAAGGTTCTGAACTGCAGAAGCTGGGACTCTATATCAGAAGAAAGGATCATTTTACTAGATATATTTCCTATATTAATTCCTTAATGATCTATTAGGCTCCATTTTTTTCTAGGCAACTAGAAAAAGTTGCCTAGAGTCAGGGTAGAGACCCAAATCCAAATAATTTAGCTTTACTGACAGTAGTGCCATGACTTTTGTCTACAAGGCCAAAAAAGTCCCCTGGCTTCTTTGTTCACTAACAGAGACAGAGTCTCAGTGCCCACTGTGAGTGTGGTGGGTGAGACAGGAGTTTGGCCCCATTAGTGCAATTATTGTATTCTAACTTTGAACTTTTTTTTTTTTTTCACTTAATATTATTAAAAACAAACAAACAAACAAAAAAACACAACATGAGATTATTTATCCTTTTGAAGATTTTCTTTTAAAAAAAAGAGGTGACTAGTAAATTCTCTGCCTGCTTATTTTTCTGGAGTATTGTTAACTTTTTCAGTCACGTACTTATGGGGGATGAGTACTGGTGTAAAGGAAGAGAGATTTGTTCAGATATAGGCAATGATTTGTTTGTTTCCAATACAAACTACCATAATTTTAACTCACATCATCCCAGAAACAAAACTAACTACAGATTTCTCAGATGGATTTTGTTCCCTTCCTGCCCAAGCATCAGGGCAGATCTAGAAATAGAAAGAAAAAAAATGTTTGTTCCCACACTATTGTTACAATAAAACAAAAGCTTCCAAACTTTGGAGAAATTTTGAAAAGCTATTGCATTTCATGTTTCACGTGCTTGCTTCAGATGAAAATGTATTTTTCTGTAGAAGCCTTTCTTATTCTTAGCACAGTAATTTCCACTTGTTGGACAAACTCATAATTCTCAGGGGCTACTCTGTACTTCTATTATCACATTTCTAATTGATCCATTTGTAAATTTGCTGTTTAACAGTGCATCACAGGCTCTCTCACAATCCGTCATGGTTTTAGACCACATCTTGAGAACTAATGACATATTGGATAAATTAATTTTATTTTTCCTGCTGATGCCTATACCTCAAGCTAATCCCAGAAGCACTGTACTGAGCAATCCACCACTCAAGAGCCTCAACATTTAAGCTGATCATAGAACTCTGTTTATCATATGCAGAGCTGGGAAACCACTTGAGGAGTGTCTTCAGACAACAAATCACTTCTTACACATTTGTTTGGATGCAAAGTCAGTGTGGGCTGAACAGCAGTGTGTCTGCAGATATACATAGTGACCCTCATATACCTTTCTCTGGACGACACTGTCTAGAAGTTATTGTGTCTCCAGCCTCTCTTATCCTTGCACAAATGTCACTATACTTGCTATTTCCCCAGGATGATAGTATGATTTTTTTTTTTATTATTATTATTTTTTAACCACAGGGGCATTTCACTAATAGTAGCGTTGATTATCGAATTATCCTGAAGCATTATAAAAATATATACTTTTTGCTTCTATATCTGTGACTGACTAAAACATGTGCAAGACCTGACAAACATATATGTTTTTAAATACGGATTACTCATATCTCTGCATATCTCTAACTGAAGTCAGACAATTTCACATATGCTTAATAGTTCTATAAAACAGGGCAAGAAAAAAAGCTTTCATCTTTAACTACATGCTTGTTTGAATTAAATTTATTTTCAGAAAAACAAAAGCACTATAAAGATGCTGTTGATGCAAGTCAGGAACTGTATGTATGCTTTCAGAGAACAACAGTGAAGATATAGCAGTGATAAAGAATGAATAAAAGTATCAGAAGTTAGAATATAATCATGTATATTTAGATGACTGTGTAACAATGTATGACTGAAATCATTCTGAGAGTAGTCATCTAAGTACATGCTGAACTGTACAAGAACACCCTCTTTAAGAAATTATTAAGAGGTTTTAACTATAACATAAATAAGAATGTGGCACAAAGTGTTTGGATATGCCTCTAATGGAGGGGAGATAAGCTTAGATAAGAAAGGAATTGGAAGAATTTTGTCTAAGGATAAGATGTATTATTCTCAGACCCTAAAGTTATATATGTGATTAGAGCTACATTGTTAGAATAACTGGAATTTTTTTTGGTAAGTCTACATTGTTGTTATTATAAATTAAAGTAATTGCTCCAGGTAGATCTAGGAATTTGACCTTGACACATAACAGAATTCTGATTCATTGATCAAATTATTTCTCATAAAGCAAATTCATTTACAGCTAAATATAACATCCACTTCTGTGCTCACAAAGACTTTTTAGGCAGTAAACCTGGTGTAATTCTCACATGCATGAGTGTGGCTCTGACACAATAGTGGGCATTTTCTTGAGATGCTTCCACCCCAAGGATATGGGGCTCAGCCCAGGCTGCATGCCTTCCTGCAGGAGGATGACAGTGATATGTTCTCAATGTATTCATTGGTCAAAGAGGAAAGATAAGAACTATTAAAAACAACAACAACAACAAACAAACAGAAAAACACTTTTTTTTTTTTTTTTTTTTTTTTTTTGAGTTGGGGATTTAGTGTAAATAGTCTGCATCTGAGTTTTCTTGTTTAGGCAGCTCATGGTTATAAATCACATTATACCACTTCTGATGTGATGTTGTTGTGTGAGGTGTTTCAGAACCAAGAATTGTAGTGAGTTAACTGTTCTTTTTCCACAAATATTGTGGAAATATTTTACCATTTCCAGTGATCAAAGGTAGCCACAGAATATCTATGGATATGGCAGAATAAAGTATGTTTAAAAAAATAAATCAAAGAGAGCCTATATTGTGCAACTGTTCAGTACTGCTGAATAGACCTAGAGTAGACAGTAGAGACATTTGTATAGCTGTAATCAAGTGAGCTTTGAAGCCAGAGGTCTGGGAGGACTGAAGGAGTGGTAGTGTGGGCTATTTGCTTTGAAACCTTCCTGTATAAGTGCTCCACGTATAAGTGCTCAGGTGGTTAGTCTCAGCCGTGTCCAATGTGGCAGCTATCACTCTAGTACATAGGTAACTTAAATTGCTTTAGGTTTGTTGACAAATCTGCAGAGACCTCAGTGACAATGCATCATAAGTATTATATACCCTAACTGGAAATTTTTGACAAGTACTCGTTGGTTCCCTTCTGCATATCTTACTGAAAAGCAGAGAAAATGTGACATATTCCCTAAGAGAACCCTCAAGGCATGTCTACACCAAGCTCTCTCTGAAACCAGAAACAGTATGAGAGAAATCAGGGACAGTCCAGAGGAAACTGTCAATAATGACCAGATTATTGACTAAAAGATTCTGGCATAGAAGGAAAAGCTGAATCACCCGATGATGTTTAATCTGGGAAAACTGGTGGAGATAGTCATCTTCAAAATATAAAAAACTGTAGAAAAACAAGGAATAAATTGAAAAATAAACATTGCTTATTCTGCCATGTCTAGGACTAGAAATAATAGGCTTGAAGTGAAGCAAAGTCTAAGATATTAGGAACAGTTAAATGCTGGAGTAGATTGCTCAGGGAATTTATGGGGTGTCCATCATTGAAGATTTTTAAGAACAGATTAGAAAAATATCTGTCAATAATTATTCAGACAGAGCTGATCCTGTCTTTGGGCAGAGAGACGAACTTGATGACCTCTTGAAGTTCTTTCTGGTCTTGTTTTCCATGATTTTATGACCATGGCACTCTGCCCAGACTGATGCATTTCAGTGCAAGTCCTTGCTAACATGATTGTGTAGCATTTCGGGGCTGAAATGTTCCTTTCACTGAATTAATGAACCCAGTCAGTGGTAGCTTGGGGGTCCCTGTACCAGACTCTAGTATGGCCTGCAGATCAGCAGTTTAAATAACCACCTTAGACTTTCAAAAAACATACTCTGAAGTGCAGGCTGTGTACAGCATCTATCGAGAGCACCTTTGTACTCAGGGGTCAGCTAGGGAGATGGTCTGTTAACCACTGTCAAACACCATCTGCAAGGGAGTCACACAAAGTGACACTTCTCCATCCCAGGCATCACACATTCTTTCCACGGTCCAACGCATGTGACTGCTTGGCACAGTCTGTGACAGCCAGCATTACTGGGAGGTGCAAGCAGCTGCAACGGGCTGTCCTCAGGCTCCCTTTTTAGCTCCTTCTGTTAGAGCTGTGTTTTAGGGGTTACACGCCTATGTGTTGAGTGTTGGTGACATGGCTCTGTGCTTGCAGACCACAATCAGACATTCTCTGTTATAGGGGTCGGCTTTCCAACCCCACCACTTCTCCTTTGATAAGCAGCTAGCGTTGCTGCACTATTTCTGGTCTACAGGGAACTCCTAGGGAACACTACAAATGCCATGGCAATATTATCTCATGTCAGCTGAAGTGTCTGAGAGGGTACAATGCATTGCTTTGCCAGTGAGAGAGAATTGGGTCAGAAACGCATTAAATCTAGTAGCCATGTCAGCCATTGTTCATCTGGCATAACCACAGAAAGCCATTGATCTTTGCTGCAGAAGAGACAGCTGAAACACAGGCTAAGGCACAGCCAGCATGTGAGGCAAGAAGTAGGCCCAAAGGGCTGCTTGAGGTCTTCAAACTTTAAAGATGGGGAATAGACAAGGCTGCAGGGCTCACACTTTCTCAAATTCCCACTACAAAAGCTTTGTTTGGCTTCCTGCTGCATACTAGCTCCAGCCAGTGACAATGATCTGTGAGACATAAAGGCTGAAAGCTTCTGGATTGCAAGTGTCTCACTGTCTCTCAGTCTACATGCTTGAAAGCAATTCAGCCACAGTTTCTGTGCACAGTGTAGGTGGGGTCGCCAGCAGGGCAGATGTCCTTGCCCAAGGAAAGTTAGATCATCCAAATCCTCTGTTCTAAGAAAGAAGTAGGTGAAGTCTTTTGCAGTGGCAAAGATCACAGGTCTTCTTCAGGTCTGGCAGCAGGGCTAGCAGCATCCAACCTTGTTCCGAAGTGCTCTGGCTTTGACAAAAAATTTAGGGAAATATGCTTGAGTTATATTATAATGGTAACTTATTAAACTTATCTGAAGAGGAACTATGAGCAGCATAGGAATTTAACATGGGGATTTCAAAGCAGTACATGATGCAGAACCTGTTGCACTGTAGGGCTGTTCCTTTTTCCATGCCATAGCAGAAGCTACTTCTCTGATTAATAGAGTTTCCAGAATTTCTTACAGATCCTGACACGTATACACACAATTGTGTACACACAATTCTACACACGTGCCTGTAGAAACCAGTTGAAAGAAACTGAATGAAAAATGCAAACTGGTATGAAATCTGAAAAACAAAAATAGATTATCATGTTCCTAAAATGTGACTTTGTTCCAAAATGTACTTATGGAAATTTCCACTTTGCAAGTCATTATGCTTAAATGGACTTTTTTTTACACGTGCAGGTGGAAGAACCTCAGACTGCTGCTACTCCTTGGCCAGGGCCCAGTCAGACAATCGTAATGGACTTGTCAAAGTTCGCAGATGAACTAAATGTCATTTAAACTTATTTTTAGTTTCTGCCTATCAATTACTAAACCTACTTGTTCTGAAATACAGAGTACACCTCTGGTTGTTGTTCTTCTAGGCTGCTCACATGACCTATATTAATGATGATGAGATGGATTGACGGTAATCTCTTGCTGGTATAATGAGCAAGATAGCAAGTCTGCATAAAAGTGTGATTTAGCAAATGGTTACACTGATGTCTAGAAGGACTTTGTATATTTTATTCTGGCTTTTAGTGAGTAATCTGTTTGTCACAATGATATGCCGCCCCTTCCAAAATACTTTTTTTTTTTTTCTTTGAGGTTTAAACAAAAATTTTATACTCTCTTCTGTAAACAATTTTATATCTTCACAGAATAATTTCCTTTTTATACCATTTGAAAAACTGACAATCTTTTGATCTCTAATGAAATTGAGCATTAAAAAATACATGATTTCTCTATCCTTAATATTTAAAAAATCATCTACTGTGTCAGAAGATCACATGCTATGTTTACTTCCCTATTTCCCTGTGTGAGCTTGACTGTTTTGTCTATAGACAAAGAGGTGGACTAGACTTGTTTCTGTGCAGCTACACTGGTGACAAGTACAGTCAATAAACACAGAAGCACTCTTGTTCTGTCTCATATTTAGACAATATAGTGGTCACAACAGACAGCAGCTACACAGAATGTCAACAAGCTCTGAGTCCATGTGACCAGGTTTTGGGTTTATCTTTGGTGAAACTTTGATTTAAGAGAAAACAAAAGCTTAGGATAAATCCCCACCTGGTATAAATTGATTTAGGTCCATTGAAGTCAGTTTACACCAGCTGAGAATGTAGTCTTGTGTTTGTTGACTGGAAGCTAGCTCAAATATCTTATCCAGGCTATGTGTAGTTAAAATAATTGCATCTATTCTGACCCGAACAGCTGAAGGTATTGCTTTCAGCTACAGAAGGTATTTCTAAATAGAGCATGAGGCAATGTCTCTTCCAGAGGTCCCAGCTCACACCTGGGGGTGCTGCTGCAAGGCTGCAGCTTATTCATCATTGTTTTAGCAACTGGTCTAATATAATTGTATATTGTGTATTAAACCAGAAATATAATTTGGGAAGCTCAATTTCTATTGTTTGACAATAAGTTGGACAACCTGGTGTAACTTTTCCTTTTGCAATATCAGAGAGTCTGCTGTGGAAATAAAATAAAATAAAAAGGAGAGAATCAGTCTGAAACATTTAAAAATGAGAAACAATTTCTATTTCTTCTCTTTATTCTTTGGATTTTATCAGTCAATGCTTAATATCATTACTGTAGGTTACATGCACCAACCATGAGAGACTTGGAAGTGAGCTTGAATGTAGTTGTAATCAGAGGAGTCCTAAATACCCCCTGGGGCATTAACACCTATTCTACTTACTAGTGTTATTAAACCTAACTGGTGATTGAGATCACCATTTTCACGGCACTCCTGAACACCATAATTTTCTTATGCATAGCCAGAACAGAGTTACATACAAAAAAAAGGTTTTCTGTTGTTTTGTAGCCAGATATCACTGACCTTTCTGGCTGCACAAAGTATTCTTCCAAAGTGAACCTTTTTTTTTTTTTTTTTGTTGGTGTGCTTGCACGGAAAACAAGGTGAAGGAAAAGCGACAGCATGGTTAATGGCCATCCTAGTTTCATGGAGACTCTCATTATGTTCTAGGCTCTGTAGAAAAACTTAGGATGTCTGTCCACACCCCAAAGGTTAGAATAGTTCTGAATAGTTTTAAATGACTATTACATTTAGATAATCAACCTACAATCTCTTCTGGACAATGAAGAAATAAAGGACATGTTACATATATTACCAGTACCTGCTATATTATTTACAAATTCAAATATACGTTCTCAGTAATTGAAAAAGATTTTCATCATCAGAAGAGCTGGCTGATCTTACTGCTATAAAAACTGCTATTTTTCTACTGAAAGTTAATAATGAAATCCTGGTACATAACATACAGACCTCATCTCCCAGAGAGAAATTAAGTTAAAGATAAAAATATAATTTTCTGACACATCTACACTGAGGAGGAGCTCCAGTAACTAACTTGATAGTTTAATTGGCTATGGCTTCTTATGACCAAAGGCTTCTTGCACATCCTTGACAAAATGGAAGCAGTCTTTAAAAGATGGCCAGTGGGATCTTCATAAAAAATGAAAATCAGGCTCATGATATATTTTCCACTGGAGTCTATGAATGACTTGGGTAAATGGTTATTGCCTGGGTGTGCATTCATTGCTGGTCTTTATTACTGAGAAAAAATAAAAGTTAAGTCCGTAAAGAAGAGACAACACATTGCATTTTTAAAGATTTCTTATTTTAGGTCACATAAAGTACTCATTTACATTTGACATCATAAAAGTAAGAGACCAAAATGAAAATATTTTGCTAAAATTGTAGGAAAATAAACACTGCTTCTATGATCCTCCAGAGTACACAAAACCCATAATGTTATTGGTCATTTTGTGAGAGCACTACATTTAATATAGGATAGTAAAATGCTGTTTACAAACAATTTTCCCATTTGTTTTCATAATGTAACACTTTTCCAAGCAGCTCTACTCCACTGGGCATCCCTGCTTTGGATTATTTGTTGGTTAGGTAACTCATGGATTCCTGCCAGTCCACTGGCCTCCCTGGAACCAGTCGTGTTTGCTAACCCTGTGCCTTTGTCTGTTTACAACCCTTTTAGCGTTGTATTGTTTGAAAATTCAGCATAATCTGACCTCTTATTCTAAACCACCTGAACAACCAGGAACAAATTTGACACTTCCCCTGAGAAGACAAAACAAAACAAAACAAAACAAAGGCCAACAACCAGGTAATATATTGCTATATAATATGTAATAATTGCATTTCTGTGAACCTCAGATTGTTTAATAGTTTTTTGTTTATTTTGTTTATTGTTTAATAGTCACACACATAAGAAAATCAATTTCAATACTCAGTTGGGTATACATTTATTCTGCAACAAAGCAAGATGCAGAGAAAGTTGGGCTGACAAAGACATGTCAGCCCAGAAAATGGTTCTGCTAGAATAATTTAAACTTGTCACTGAGCGTGAACTAGAAAACTGGCCTTAAAGAAAGCTTTTGAGCAAAGGTGTGTTGATTCATCATTACATGTTTCATGTTCCCAAGCTTCTGTGTTACACTGCAGAGCATCAGCAACAAAGCTGTATTAAATTTTACATAAATATCAAAAACTGCAGAGCTTCCCCAAATAATTTATAATCCATAATAATAATTGCAATAGAGAAAAGTCACTTCTTATAAATATGTAAGTCCTTTGTGAAATTTGCAGACTCTAGGATATCTGTTTCATCCAAATTTCCCTTTATTCTTTCTTTTATCTACAGATCACTATCCTTGTCTTTCCTCATACCATATATTGTCCACTACATCCATCTTACCTCTCTGTATCATGGTTTGCATTGCCTACATGGCTCACTTCTAATTGTTCTTAATATCAGCAATCTCATTTCTTGCCTTGCTTCTGCCTGGCAACAGACCCCCACCTTTACCTCTGTTGATCTAATTACTTCTTCTAGATTGGCATTTAGGAGAAATATTCATGTCTTTAGCAAGATCGATTAACAGCACACCTCAGAGAGCAGTGCTACTGCTTAAGGGGAGAACAATTAGTAGCTTATATAAATGGACAACTTCTGACATGATTAAAGTGATCTGTAAAACTGTCACACTAAGTGAATGCTTTTAAAAGACCTTTGTTCCTTTCCAAAAAAGCAAAGCCACAGAATAAAGTACTGTAGTTAGCAAAACTGATATTGATATTCAAGAACTGGGCAGTTTTCCTATGCTGTAGAAATTATGCATTGTTTAATTGTTCTGTTTTTCCTTGTTTCTTATTTAAAATATCGAAGGAGAATGTCCTTAGCATGATGACTTGGAGTGGGACAATTCAGAGGAAATCCCCAATTAAAACAATGATTTATTGGTTATGAGTCAGTTAGGATTTGTCCCCTGAAGACAGCATTAGGCCAGTGCTGGGCAGATGGCAAACCTGCTGGTTTGTGTGGTGAAGAGCCAAAATACAGTCCCAGATATTTCAAGCAATTAAAGAAGCCAAAGTAATTTTCATAAGAAAAAAAGATTTTGCTATGCACCAGCCATGTTTTGTCATTGTCATTATAGATACATATAAAGTGACAATATACATATAAATATATATATTTATTTATATAAATTTTATGAATTGTTCATCTATGTTGTACCCATAGTTTAAATAACAAAAGTTGTGTATGAAGCCTTGGTTAGATCCTGCAAAACCTTTACCACACTATTAAGCCATAACACTTTCACACACCAAGTTGCATTTTCTACTTTTGCTACTAGCTCTGGCAAAATAGCTGGAATGAGAAACAGGGAGTTAAGAGATACCAGTAAATGTCAGCGTTACCCAGTGTGCCAGCTAATTCTAGCTGGAGTCAGTGTTCGTTCAAGCACAGTCAGCTGATCTACACTACTGCCATGTACTGGTGGTAGGAACAGTGAGATCTTTTGAGGTAGAGATAGCTGGAATAGGCAATCCTTGTATGCAGATGGCTGGGTAAACATTTAGACAGGGAAGCAGTGAGCCATATTTACAAATATATCAAAGAATCTGTGCTTTCATCTAACAAAGAAAACAAACTTTTAGCAACATGAAGAAGAGGGCCCCTCATAAGAAAAACAAATTCCTACCAATCTTGACACATTAAACCAAGAATCAAATTTATGGAAGTAAATTCATTCTTTAAATTTGATAATGATTTCTTTTTCCATGGACAGAAGAGTCCAGATTCTGTATCCAAGTGCTCTGCTAAATGTTAATGAGGAGATTGCTTCCAAAAAAAAATTTAAAAAATAAAGTAAAGGTCCTTTGTTATTACCCACTTCTCATGCTTCTCCCAATTCTACCCTCTGGGCAGCATAGACTGTTTTGTTCTATGATTTGTGCTTGAGTACTTGAAGCAGAGGCCTAGGTGAATGTGCCACAGGAGCTTATCTATCTCCGTAAAAGCCCTAGTATTGGTGCAATTATCCTTGGGCTGCAATCATCTTGGGACCATGATCTGCTGGCCTAACTTCTCTTGTATACTGCAGGGTCTAACTGGCCTAACTTCTCTTGTATACTGAATGGATGCTGGACTGAGATCCTCAACCACAATACAGAGGTTTCTTATTTCATTCTCTTGTTTGTCCTTCCATGTGGCTGGTTCATTTGTTTGTAAATCAAGATATCATCCTTTAAGGGACAAAAAATATATTTCTATTTTGTGATGATAAGAAACTTAGTGTGGAAATTCTGTTCTTTTCATGACTTTACAGAATAGTTTGAAATATGTTCTTAAATATTTGGAGTCATCTAACTCCTCTTCTGAGAGCCAGGTCAGGTCTGTGTCATTTCAATTACCATTTTGAAAGTTTCTTATAATACTAGTGTGTTTTTTTTTCCCCTTCAGTGCTAGAATGCAGTGCATCAAAATATATAGGATTTGTTGAGTTGATTAGAAGTACAATATAGATGGATAAAAGAAAACAGAATTCATGGATGCCTCTTTGCCTTTCTATTGCAATGCCTCACTTTTTTTTTTTCATGACTTTTTAACGTGAAATTATGAAGAAAATATTTATATTACAGCTTTAAGTGAAATATGCTCCCCAAAATGTTAAATTTATTTAATCTGAAGAGCAGGTAAGGTGTTATTATGAAAAGAAAACTGCAGTCTCAATTCAAATACACCTCCAAGTTCTAAACTCAACTATTCCCCCCCCCAAAAAAAAAAAAAAGAAAAAAAAAAAAAGAAAAAAAATGCTATTGATGATTTGTATTACAGTAACATTGTCACCTACTTCTTATATGGCAAAACATCATGATGTATAGCCAGTACATAACAGGAAGCTGAGAAGCTTGCTGTTGCTGGCTGTTTATATTCTCAGGGTATGTTTGAAATGCAGTTCAAAGGTATATCTGCAGTTCACATGCTTAAGTCAATTTTAAGTGGTCTAGGTCAAGCTTAGAAAATAGTACAAACAACCTACCAAAGACCTTAGGTAAATTGTATAGCTAAATGACTTTTTCTGGGCTGCTGTTGGGAATCTGTCAGTATCTGATCTGTATAGGCTAATGCAAAGGTAGAGAAATTTTCATTGCAAAAGACTGAATTAGCTCTCCAAACAACTTTTATGCACCATAAAATATAATGTATATTAAAGTCATGAAGACACACATGATATGAAGTCACAGGCTTTATTCAGTTCCAGTCCTGAAAATCCCCTCCAGCTTGAAAGTTTCCTTCTTAAAAATTCCCTTCTTGCTAGAAGCTAGATCCAACGTATATATGCACACTATATATATTAACAGATCCTCAAAACATAAAGGCTAGAAGGAAAGAAAAGATCAATGAAGAACTGATACAGTGGTTTGAACTCATTAACAAAGTCAAGCACTAAATCCAGGTATTCTGAATCTTACACCTGCAGTCTGTATTCAGGAAGGGAGTTTAATTATACTGAGGAGTGGTTTCTCAATAATGTTTTATGAATAGAATTTTAAATAAGTACCCCAAGGTATAGCTTTAGTTCTTGTGTAATGAAAAGAAAAAGAAGTTATCCAGCTACTGAATAGACACAACACGTCTGAAGAAGGTTCATAATTAAAGATCGGAAGCTAAACTTGTATTTTGGCCTCCTAGAGATTTATTGGGTGATCTTGACAAGTTACAGTTTTGTGTCTCCTGGTCCAGATACATGACTGTCCACAAGCACATCCACAGAGCACTTCCTATATGCCTTGCGGTGTCTGTGGAATGTGTCTTTTATCCTGGGAGTCTCAGCATACTTTCAGCAGCAAATCTGCACCTGTTTGCCTTCCTTGTTCATTCCCACCACTGCTTCAAAGGATCTTGCACTTCTAAAGTGACCCTCTGTTTGCTATGCTGTCTGTGTCCTCATGCAACTCCCAGTGAATGTTGTGACAGAGGGTTACCAGCTGCTGCCACACACATGGCAATACAGACTTGGGGTGCAAAGACAAGGTGTCTTCTTACAGAGACATTCATCGCCACATGGGAATGGGTTTGACCATGTTAAGGAGCTTAACTTGTATGGTAACTCATCACTCCTATCAGTAGATTTTGTGATATTATTGTCTGCTCTTTTCATTTTTCTCACTTCATTCACAGATGAGCCACTTTCTTGTATATTTTTATTTGGTTCTCCCAAACAGAAGTTATTCAGGATAAGCACACACAACTTATGCAGCACAAATCTCAGTATACTCCCTGCTTGACAGGTAGCCTGATACTTCAGAAGGGAGAAAGCATGTAAGTAAATGAATTAGCAAACAGAGCCCCAAGGAAATGAAAATACAAGCTGTTAGGACATGATACGAGATGAAGCGGACAAAATGAACTGACCTGACATACCAACTGCTGCCTCGCAAAATGTAGGGTAAAATTGTAAGGGTAACCATGGGTTACCCAAAACCAGGCATACAACTCTAGACATCCTGCTCATTATAGTTCTCCCAGTTTTAGGACTTTTTAAGAGTAAGGACAAATCATTATTATTTATTTATTAGTATAAATGTGGACTTTACTTCCTAAGGTCAACAATTTGGCTTTCATGAAAAATGCGTTTTATACAAAATGAATAGTTTTTGATAAAACATATCAATGTTGATGAAAAGTTAGTGTCCTTTTTAACTCATTTTCACTTAAATATGAATCACTATTTTAAACTTAAAAGATATAAAACTTAACCACAAAAGAACTGAAGTTAAGCAAAATGCTTTAGATTTATGCTTAAGTCAAATGATCTATAATGAAGTATTTTCAAAATTCCTTTTTGTGAAATAATTCTAAATGATGTCTTTTCAGTACGAGATGATGGCTTTTTTAGTACCAATTTTAACAATTTTATTTTTTTACATTGCCATTATTTCTTTTTAAGGAACTCTTTTTTTTTTTTTTTTTTTTTCCTTCTTCTTCTTCTTAATTTTGGGTCTCAAGATTAGCTGAGGCAACATCCATATAATCTAAATCTTTACTTGGGTTTTGAGTACTAACTGATTTTTCCCCTACTATTGCACTGTATGACAAAGTAAAACCAGCACAGCAAACTGAAGAAAGTTCAAATGCTTCAAATTTTCATCAATATACCTCACATTAAAGCTTTGTGTCATTAGTTGCTGCCTTAAAGCTCAAAGCAATGCATAGAACTGTGGACAGCCAGCTAATGGCCTGTCCCCAACCAAAAACTCTCAGACTTTTCCCCTTGTACTCCTTCCCCATACTGCATCCCCCTCAAATTCTTCTCCCATATAGTACCATGAGGAAGGACTGACAAGCCAGGATTGCAGTGAGGAGGAGGAGGAGGATGGCACCTCAAGGCCAAAAGTGCATAGCATTCCTGAGCTTGAATTTATGATGGTGGGCAGAGGAAGCCTATGTTTCCTACGGTATTCTAGCCACCTCCTGCCAGCCATACCCCCATCTCTACTCCCAAGAGTGATCATGCATCTCCACTCAAAAATCCCTGACTTTCCTCTGGGCCTTGTTCCAAAGTTCATGAGCTGCTGCCCAGAGCAGAGGTGATAAGAAAAAAGTCTTTCACAAGTGGTCAACATGTTGTGAACTATCTGTAACATCAGAGGTAACTGACTGGTGGGAAAATGGAAATTTAGAAAGATGTGTATAGCTGAAACTGAAAACAACTGTTCATAAAGACATGCTCTGTCTAAAAAGATGTATGTCATCAAAGAGTATGTAAGTAAGCGTAAATGCTGTATCATAGCTCATATTCAAGGTACACTTGCTAGCATGCACACATATGCACAAAGTATGTATATATGCATATATGTGTATAACATCAGAAGCTACTTCTCAGTTGTGCCTATCAAAATGGTGTCTGTGGTAGAAGCAAACCATCTGCTTCACTGCACTTCTATTTTTAAGATCTGCAGTATGGCAGTTTAACACATGCAATGTCACTTCAAGCCCTCCTCCCCCAGATGAACTCCAATATGTCACTAGGTTGTCCTACCAGCTTTACGTTGTCTCTGTAAACAGAAACCCTATCTTCCTGCAGACTGAGTCAGCAGCTGTACTGGAGCAAGACCTATCTTTAAAACTTACAGAATGTGTAATTTGATGTCGAAAACTCCACAGGAGGGTATTTGCCACCTGACTCTGGAATGGACAGCATCTTTAAATGGGAGCTTCTACAAGTCTGTCTCCACATACATGGATGAAACACTTCTGTAGCATTTGCTTTTCCAAGTCTGGAAGAAAACCCTCCATTTTAAACTATTTTTTTCTGGGAGTTCTGACTCTGAACTTCTCACCTGCTTGCATACCATTTTAAGACTGATGTTCAATATGCATGTCAGGTTTGCATATCTGATGTGCAATGTTCCTATCATATTTACTACCAATTTGGGAATTTAGACTTAAATCCCATTCAGGTGTCAATGAAACATATATATATATATATATATATATATATATATATCAATTCAAATCTGACTGAAAAGTCTTTGTGTTGTAAAAATAAAAACCTGACAGGAGCATGAGCAGACCTAAAGAGGTATTATGAAACAGCATGTTGACACAGGGCTGCTTGCATTCTGCATTACTTTAGAACTTCTGCACACATTTTAGTGCCTTCCTGCTGGCATGGCTTATCTGTATTCCCTTCTAGCATTATCATTTAGTATACTCAAGAAATAGCCCACTGAAAATGATTCTAGTTGACACCATGGGAGGGCAAAAATGCTTGTGCTAGGAACTGTTACAAGTATTTTCCAGCTGTGGGACACTTAATGAGTAGATCTGGGTGAACCCTATTGTATTTTCATGGAAAGGATGAGTTGCATGTTGGGTTTCACCATCAAGGCTGATGAAATGGAAATACTATTAATGAGATGACATAAATTTCCCATGGCTAGTGATAATGCCATTACTGACACTGCTCTCTCTTTCATTCTTAAGAAAAAAGGTTTATCAATATATATATATATTGTCTTTCATTTCTTGAAGGGTTAAGGTCACATACCAACAAGTGAGTTCTCCAGAAAAACAAACAAAAAATAAAAATAAAAAAAATAAATGAACAAAAAAACACAATACCATGTCACAAGTTATGTTGTGTGGGAAACTAGACAAAATGGAATTAAGCAATGTTCTCCACATCAACAGCGCACAGCATGATCTTGTTAAAGAATTATACTGCCTCATAATCCTCAAACAAATAACATTATGCTATAATGGATTGTTTTTTACTTCCTAAGCAGAAGATGGTAGGTTTGTTTTTCCTATTAAACCTAATTTTCATTTCAGACACAAGATAAATGATACATTGATGTATTTACTTATCCTTTTCTTGAAGTTTACAGCTGGGAAGAGGAAACTTATTTTGTGTCTGTTGGTGTAAACAAAGTTGACTCTTCTGATTCATAACTTAGATATAAGTTTAGATATAGATATAGATGATATATATATAGATATAGATAGATATAGATATAAATAGATATATTTCCTGCTGCTTTGAATCTGAGTATTGATGGGAGAAATTGATGGTTAATCAAAGGCACTTGCCATTCTTGATAGCAAAGAAGAATGAATTGTTAAATAGACCTTTTATTTCATCTTCTTCTCACAAATAGAAAAAAAAAATAATAATAATCATAACTAACAACTTCCAGCTTCTTCCATTTCTCTGTTGCAGCATGTTGGAAGTATTGACTGGGAGAAGGCATTCTGACCAACACTTAGTCATCTACCCTGCAGAACCTCTCTTTAATGCATATATACAATTGATAACGGTGATGTGAACAAGATTTCAAGTCAATTAAAAATTTTATATCATTTTCTTGTTTTTTTTTTTTTTTTTTACTCTTCTTATTCAATGCTTCCGTCTCTAAATTAAACATTTCCAAATGAAAAGCATAAATATATCTTAAAAAAAAAAAAGAAAAACGTGAAAGAAATCATTCTTGTTTATTTATTTTTTTTTTAAACAGACTTATTTAACAGATGTTAACACATCTACATAACGTTGATCTCCTTGAAAATATATTTCTTAGATACAAAATTAAAAGTCTGAAAAATATGTAAAATACTTTAAAATCTTTAGATTCTTTTGGCCCCTAGCTATTAGTCACTAATAACTCTTTGCTGCATTGTATTGAGAAGGAAGTAATCTCACTGCAAATTAAAAAGCCTTAAAGGCAAATAGAAATATATAAGAGATCATTTTATTCCTGAATTTCCTGGGCTTATCCTGTCTTGCTGCCATAGTCCTCAGTTTCTTTTCACTGTGACAATGTTTTCTGCCAAATTGAAAATAAATTAATAATTGTGCAGTAGCAAGGATATTGTCAAGCTCATTTTTCTTATTGTGGTCATGTTTTCTTTATGGTACCTCAGTAAAATATGATCTCCCAAAACACTGCCATCAGCCCCAATTTGGAACAAAGCTCAGTCTCAAAAAAAGAAAAAAACAAAACTCCACAGAATTTGAAAGATGGTTATATCTTCCATGATGGATACCACTTTGACATTTTTAGTGAATTAAAATATGAATAGCAATGGTGTGTCATACTGTTTCTTGTTTTCATCTTTCCATCCAGTGTCAAAGAAGTACAGTCCACCACTATAGACTATAACATTATTCTTCCCTGAGAAATGGTGAAGGGAATGCTCCATTGTGACCTATAAAGACCATAACACTGAAGTGTATTTATTTCTTCCTCTTAGAATCCTCTGCTGAAGACTACAAATTTTGCAGGAGAATAAAGTACAGAAATGTGGATGTTTTCCAGAAGGTGCAGATACCATGAAGACAGAAAAGCTTGTACTTACTCTTGCTCATCAACACATACATGGGATAAAGCCTAGATTCTGAGTCTGACTGAATTTCCCCTTTTCCTCAAAATCAGAAACTTCCTCAGGCTTTCACATAGATCAGGCAGATGATGACACCAAGTACTTTGGATTCATCCTTTAATTTGCCACCTTTACTCTATCTTTGAATAGTATGTAGTTTTGCCTCCTTATGTCCACACCTCCAGCACATCTGTTTCATGGCTGAGCAGGCCTGGCAACACAGTGTAGAGACAACAGCTCCACATGATGCTGCTAAAAACTAGTAATAAGATACCAAGAAGAAATGAGATGATATATAAACAACAAACATGTCGTATGGGAATTCTGCAATATATTTATCTAAACACACTAAATATTTCCCAAACACTGGGTTGGTGTAAAGAGATTAGTTACAAGACCAATAGAAAGAACAATATTTTTGTAGCAAAAGTAGCAGAGGTAAAGGAATAAACAGCTAAAAAAAAGAATCCATCAAAAGCTTCAAATAAAAAGGAGGGGTATTTGTTGAGTATAATAATTAACTATCACTATAAAAACTATCACAGAAATAAATAAATAAATAAAAGACGGCTCATGGGTGCAGGAAAATGCGTTCATTGTGAAGCTAAGGATTTCTGTACTGAAAGGGAAACTCAAATTAAAAGAGATACAGCTTACTGAACCACGTGTCCCCTCTCCTACCCCTCGAGTCTTTTGGCTTGCAGGATGGGTAATCCGGTCACTATTTTCTGTCAAGCTGCCACTTCACTTCAAAGTGGTTACTGTATGTCAGCAATCCTTAGAGAAGCCTGAAGCCTGGTGAAATTCAAACCCATCTAGATCTGCAGTAATATTTCTTCCTACAGTTCCTAGTGACTCTTTCCTAACATTCTCTGTAAGGTCAGAACAACCCCCTCCTCCCCTTATCTCCCCCTCAGCAGAAAAAAAAAAAAAAAAAAAAAAAAAAAGAGAGAGAGATTGCATTGATTGCATTAACCTTACTTAGACACTAAGTAACTTTTCGCAGTCAGGCTGAGAAGATGACCCAGATCTAGTTAAGGGCACTGAGGCTCTGGATTGAACACAGAATGAAAGTTAAACACCTCAAAATAAAGTTCACTCTAAGGTGGAATTTGCTTATAACTAGAAAATGTAGAAAGCTGATCCCTCCTCAGAAAATGAGCACCTCATTCAGAGATGCAGGACGTCATGACTGCCTATTCCTATCACATCCTTTCTTGAGAGTAGGCAGGAGGACAACTGTTCATTCAAAGAGCCAGGAAGTAATTGTTCACATACAGAGGTATAGCCGATGGACACAATTCTGTCTTTCTAGTAGTAGATTCAAGGTAGATTCACACTCATTCAGGACTGGGAGACTTCAACCAGGTTTAGATTGCAAAGTGAAATGGGGCATGGGACTGTTCTCTGCCTCTGAGGCCAACAGACACAGACTGATCCTGTTGATAAAACATATTGTACTGGGTCACTCTATGTTGTGGAATAAGGGTAGAGATTGTACTGGGTCTGGCTGGGATGGAGTTAATTTTCCCTGCAGCAGCCCATATAGTGCTGTGCTCTGCACGTGTAGCTAGAACAGCACTGGTGTCACACTGGTGTTGTGTCTACTGCTGAGCAGTGCTGGCACCACATCAGGACTCCCTCCAAGCCCCCCAGAGCCAGCAGGCTGGGGGTGGGCGAGAGGTGAGGAAGGAACATCACCAGGGCAGCTGACCTAAACCAACCAAAGGGACATTCCATACCATATGGTGTCACACTCAGCAATAAAAGGTGGAAAAAGGAAGAAGAGGGAAGGGGTGGGCTCTTGTGAAAATATCTGTCCTCCCGAACAACAGCTATGTGTGTTGAGGTCCTGCTTCAAGGACATGGTCAAACATCATTCATTGGTGGGAAATAGAGAGTAATTTCTTTCCTCTGAAATTCCACAGGGCCTTTGCTTGTTTTTTTATTCTATTTTTTTATTATTATTTTTTTCTCTTCAACTTTAGTTAAATTATTTAATTAATAATATTTTCCCTTTAATAATTATTTTTCCTTTAATTAAGTTATCCTTATCTCAACCTGTGAGTTGTTTCTTTCATTTTCTTCTTCCCCTTGTAGTCTGAGGAGGGGGAGTGAGAGAGTGGTTGTGGTGGAGTTCAGCTGCCTAGCAAGGTAAAACCACCATGCATATCTATTGCTCTTCATAAGTCTTTGGCCCGCAAAGGACACTAAAGCCCCAGATGGACTTTCTTTCTTCCTTTCTTCCTTCCTTGATAATTTCAACTGCAAGCAAAAGAGGATATTCTCTACCTCTCCTGCACACCCGCCTGAGAAATGGACAACATGGATTTAAGAGTGCATGACTGGATCTAAGTATCTATGCTGGAGGACCGGTGCTGGGGTTCCCATTTCCTCCCAGTAGGATCATGTGTCTTCCAGCAAATAGCTGAGGGTAAACTATAAAACTCCATAACTAGGTTCCTGTCTGAGGAAAGCATTGGGCTTACATTTTCTGACTCACTTGTCAGCCTATTAGAAAAGAGAATTAGGGGGTCTGTTGGTGTGTGCACATGTGAGTATGTGTGTATGTGTCAGGTGTGCATGTATGTCCCAAGACATCATTTGAAGAGATGCTGATTTTAGTTTTGGATGCATTTTCCATGGAGCTTAGTACTGTCAGCCTGGGCATATTTGAAGCCCATTTACTGGATTAACAACTGTAGAAAACAGACAAAATAATGACTAGTAGTTATATTCCAGCAGTGTTTCAGGGAACATTGACTAAACTGCTCTGGCTGGGGCAATCAGTACACACATGGAGAAGCGTTCTTAAAGGAGTTTATAAGTCTAACACAGAGGTTTTTACTAAGCAAGAGTGTTCCAGGATCAGAAGGTGGTTGATTTTATATTATTATTTTTGCCCTCAGTTTCATCTCTGGTCAGTTCCAGATCCTCTGACTTGCCCTGTCCTTTGCATATTGATGTTGAAAAATGAAGCCTTGGGTGTAAAAACCACAAAAGAGGCAAAATTCCTTTCCCCATTGATCGGGTATAAAACATGATTTTTCAGCTCTCTGTTCTATTAATACCTGTTGCGCCCTTTCTGGGAGTAATGTAGTTTAGGATTCTTAGACGGCTGACCTTTGAATATGGATCTCTTTAACTCCTTTCTTCTGCAGATTAATTTTGTTATGTCAATATTTATGTCAATATTTAATTTTATTAATCTTGGAAAACTCTATGTTTGCATTTGGGAACTTATCCAGGATTTGATTGTCTGGGTGAAAGCAGTCTGTTTAGTGTATGTAAAAGCTTTTTTAGGTCAGGCAGAAAAGAAGTGGGTCAGATCTTATATTCCCAAATTTTGATCTGATGGATTGGAAAACAAAAATAAAAAGACATCACATGACTTAATGCTTATTCTTTGAGACTATTTTTCTACTAGAGTTAGTTTGAGGACACTCAGACAAATCTGTGTACACAGATACCAGGGCAATGATCAACTACATTAAAATACGCACATCAAATGCATTAACAGATATGTGAACCAGGTATTCATTTATTCTCTCTTTCCTTTGCCTTGAAACTATGGCACAGGCAGGGACAGTAGAAGACAGAACAAATTTGTCATATATTCAGCTAATATTGTGTGCGTTGTTATCTGCACACAGAAGAATATATTCTATTCACCTCATTACTATGTCTTACCAGTCTTGGGCCAAGCTGTATATCTGCTGTTATTTTTTAAAATGCTTGATTACAGTTTTAATTAAATTAGCTTAAAGCTTCAATGACAAATTGTGCAGCCAAAGCCTTTCAGATCCTTTCTCCTTTATGAGTTACAGCTTCTGAAATAGGATTGTGCAGTAACACCATTTCTATGTAAGTTTTTTAACAGCAGCAGTAGAGGTGATAATGTCCTGGACCTTTAACAGCCAGGTGTCTGTAAAATAGCTCTTCCCTGGGGAGCTGAAATGAATGCAAAGGGAAGCATTAACTGGCTTGGCTGGCAGCCGTGGCTTCGCCTGTACTGTGGGAAAGCTTACTGCAGTGTCACAGCCCTGCTACTATCAATTAGTGTCAATACACACAAAGAGCACCAGATATAAGACCAACATTCTGGAAATATAACAAGCAAAATGATGTTTTGCAGCAAGGCTGAACTTCCACTTTGTATGTGAAAGAGGATCCAAGAAAGGGAAAACAAAAGCAGATTAGTCATACATCTAAATTTAGTTTTTTTTTCCATATACGCTACTGTTTCAGATAGGTCATGGAAATTAATGAAGCCAGTGTTATGAGATGAAAAGAATCCCATAGTGACCTGATGTGAACTCATGAAAGCCTGATAGGAGGATTTGACAGAGACTGTTTGGGACCTTTTTCTATCATCCAATGGCTCATTTTAACAGCAACTCCTATCATGCTGTCAGCTGAGCAAATAAATTTGGCCCACTTCTCAGGCCTCCCCTCTAGTTTGTTCTGACAACTGACTCAATTTTCTCACTCTGCTTGAAGGCTGCCTATGATTCTTACATGATGAAGAAGGGACCTGACGAGAAGTATTGCCACACAGAGAGTATACGTATCTCCTTCTCAAAGTGAGGGGAAAGACAGGGCACGCAACATATCTGCTGCTATTCTTTGCTGGTTATTTTGCAAAAAGCTTAAGAATGAGGACTGTTAACCATTGGTTTTTCGCTTATGTTTGTAATCTCCCCTCTGCATTTCTCTATGCTGTGCAGTTCTGTACTGGCGCTGTAAAAGAGGTAAACATAACAGTCTACAGAAACTGAATTTGACACAAAACTATTCTAATTTGCATGGTTGACACTGCTAAGTGCTTCTCATGGGTAACAGGGCCAACACTGACATATCCTTGCTGTCACTGTGTACTCACCAATGACAGAATAGAGCTTGCAAATTGGAATTCAGACTGGTTAGTATGGTTAATAGTCACTGAGATCAATTTTCTAGCATCTAAATTCATCAACATGGCAGTAATGGCTGAAGCCAGGCTTACAATCCATCCTAGGCTATCAGTATCTGTGGGCCACTTACCCTGGTAAGCTGTTGTATTTACTTGTATTTCTTTATCTTGTTTATGTAGAAATGAACTCACAATGTGATTTTAATTTTTTATTATTATTTTTTTTTTAATTTGTGTCCTGGCTAAGGGCATATTTCTCTTGTGATCAGTGTATGTAAATCAGCATTTGTCCATTATTAATCATAATTTTGTAGGCCTGCAGATTCGATAATAAATTTTATTATTATTTTTTTTTTTTCCTGTACATTGTTCTAAATTGTACACAAAAAACACAAGCTGTGCTCTCCCTCTCATTGAAAAGGGTAATGGGTGTGACTTCCTGATGAGTAGTAGAAATAATGAAATATCATACATAATTACCTAAGCCAGTTCTAGACAATCCAACTTGCATACTGGTAGCAGCAGAAGTTAGTACAGAGATCTGTCTGAGTTAAAATTGTGGCTTATCAAACTGCTGGCACCTGAATGAATTAATTTACAACTGTCATCATCATCTCTGTATGATGCTGCATTGCACCATCTAGACAAATGCTGAGGCTGAGGGACTTCAAATATTGCTATGTAAAAAATATAGGGGTTTTGAGAACCCAATTTTTGAGGTTAGATCTTTACCCAGGTGTCTAAAACCAGTGCTATAGTTCCTTATGAATAGCTTGGATGAATGATATACTGAAGGCGTAAACTGGTAAGAACCCTTTCTGGGGGTGATGAAGCTATTGTTTTTGGTACATTCTACCCTGGAAAGCAATAAAAGAAACCCTGGTTGACTCAGACAGAATTCCATCTGATGACACCAATTGAAATACAATTCCCTTTACAGCCCTCTCTCTTCAATTTACTTATATCTTTGGCAGAAAACTTGCCAGTGATTATGCAAGAGTAAGACTTAAAGAGCAATTCAGAAGAGTTATCCATATGGGACCTAAATATATTTAATAGAAGTATTCTAATCTGAATATATCCATGGTAATTACCTCTAAAACAGCAGCTATTTTTCATTCAATTATTTTTACAGAAAGAGAATACATATAGAAAGTGGAAAAGTTCATTGAATTACAAGTGGTCATACCATCTTGAGTAAAAATACTGTATTTCAGGGACAAAAAAAAGAGTCACTGACCTATTGAAACCTGTGTCCTCATGTTTCCACTACACAGTAAAACACCTTTATAAAGCTAGTAGTTTTCAAGCAATGTTTAACCTTCAGTTTCTTAACTTTTAGCACCTGGGATGTAGACCAAAGTATCTGCTTGTCTGTCTGCTTACGTACTCCTCATAATAGTGTTTTCTAAAAAAGAGGACCTGAGTTTTTCTAGATCTTATCAGTTCTCCTTCTGATAACAACATAAAGATAACACCTCAAATTGTTGAACAGTATGTGGAGTTCTCTAAATTTTGTACTTCTCCATGAATGGCTTATCTTGTGGATTAAACCTTTCCGTGCTTCTGGACAGAGAGCTTAGTTTGGTTACAATAATATTCTCTTAATCTTGTAAAAAGGTACGAATTTGAGCCCTAATGTGTATTGCTATTTGTCATGGCTTTTTATTTTTTTAGAAATTGATAAAATTCTAGTACCATTATTTCCTTTACCTTGGAAATGGGGAAAATAGTATCTCTCTGTACCAGAGATAATACTTGAGATATATCTCCTTGGTAAATTAAATATCTTAGAATTTAAATATAAATTATATGTTAAAAAGTTAGAGGTCCATCTTATTTTCCCAAGTTAGAAGACTGAATATCCTGTTTTGTACAGTTCTTTTCCTGTCTTACAATGAGACATGAGACATGACTGGACAGCAAGAAGGTGTAGATGAAGCCTTGGATTCACCAGCCCAGAAGTCTGTATAGCAAGGTCAGTATAGTCCTAGACATAAATAAAATAATTGAGCTAGAAAATACCTCAGAAAATCATTTGATCTATCTCACTGACCAAGAAATGATCAGCTATGGCACTCCTGACAGTTTACCTAATTTATTCTGAAAGGCCTTCAGATCTGTAGATTCCATGATCATCTCAAGTAATCTATTTCAGTGCTTCATTACTTTTATTGTTAGGATGTTTTTCTCAACATCATAACTGATATTCCCTTGCTGAAATTTAAAATCGTTGTGATTAGTCATAACAGCATGCACATGGAACATGTTGTTTGAACAGGCAGACAAAACAGACCTTGATCAGAAGACCCCGAGCAAGACCTTGTCAGTGCTATCCTTCCCCCATCTTACAGATCACAGTCCTGTTTGTCTGATTTTTGTCTTCCTACAACATGACTGATGATTCAAGTCCGGATGGTAACTCAGCACAATTCTTACCACCTTGCTTAAAGAGCTTATCTAGCCCTTCTTGCCTTGCCTAGATTGTTCTCTCTAAATAGTAGAAAGTTCAACTTCTCCTTACAAGTATTCAATTTTTAAAATTATTTTTTTCTTTCTCAAACATGCTTTCAGCCCATTTCAATTAGATTTTTTTCTGAAGAAATAATATGCTTACTCCTTTTTCTATCATTCATGATTTTTAAATTAAAATATCAAGTATTAGGCTCGAAGCACACATCCAATAACCTTCACTTAAATATATCCTCATATTTCATTGTGAACATGAAGATGAGAGAACTATCTGAGATAATTTATAAATTGAGCCAATTCGCTTCTCTTCACCCTGAGACAAGATGACAACCGGTGAATCAAACTGTGATTCAGGTGCGTCTTGTTTTTCCATGTGCTTCTGAGGCAGTGAGATCAGGTGTTGCACTAGATATGTAATGATGTCCAGTGAAAATCTTAATGGAGAGAGCAAATCTTATGTATTGGTATATTAAGTAGAGCTTATGATATAGTGACAAGGAAGATGAAGAAATCAACAGTAGAAAAATGAAATGAAAGAACATGAAGGGTATTACAAGGGTATGTTTAAAGGTAAGTTTTCTAAATGAAATATGGTACAATTTTGCAGAGAAAGTGACTGGATTAAAAAGATGAATGCATAACCACTGAATGTTGCACAGAGGTCAGAGACATCGGGGACTTCAGAGGGACCAGAACGTGGGCTATGAAGGGCTTTGTGGCATTCTCTTCCACAAGGCAAAATAAAAGGAATGCTAAGAAAGAAGGATTCACTTGGTTTTAACTTAAGGTCAAAAAAGATTAACAGTGATGATATATCTGACCTGTCAAACATTACAGAAAACCGCACAGAGGGAAGTCATATTTTGATGGGGCGCAATAACCCCAAGCAGAGCTACAGGCTGGGAGATGAGTGGTTGGAGAGCTGCCAGGCAGAGAAGGACCTGGGAGTGATGGTTGATAGTCGGCTGAATATGAGCCAGCAGTGTGCTCAGGCAGCCAAGAAGGCCAGCAGCATCCTGGCCTGTATAAGAAACAGTGTGGCCAGCAGGTTCAGGGAAGTGATTGTCCCCCTGTACTCAGTTCTGGTGAGGCCTCACCTCAAGTATTGTGTTCAGTTTTGGGCCCCTCGCTACAAGAAGGTGCTTGAGCGAGTCCAGAGAAGGGCTACGAAGCTGGTGAGGGGCCTGGAGAACAAGTTTTACGAGGAGCGGCTGAGGGAACTGGCACTGTTTAGCCTGGAGAAGAGGAGGCTCAGGGGCGACCTTATCGCTCTCTACAGGTACCTCAAGGGAGGCTGTAGCGAGGTGGGGGTTGGTCTATTCTCCCACGTGCCTGGTGACAGGACGAGGGGGAATGGGCTTAAGTTGCGCCAGGGGAGTTTTAGGTTGGATATTAGGAAGAACTTCTTCACCGAAAGGGTTGTTAGACATTGGGACGGGCTGCCCAGGGAAGTGGTGGAGTCACCATCCCTGGAGGTCTTTAAAAGACGTTTAGATGTAGAGCTTAGGGATATGGTTTAGTGGGGACTCTTAGTGTTAGGTCAGAGGTTGGACTTGATGATCTTGAGGTCTCTTCCAACCTAGAAAATTCTGTGATTCTGTGATTCTGTGATAAGGAGATGGGAGAGCTGTCTTCACAGACAGTTCAAGGACCAATTAGCCAGTGAAATGCTTTACCTGGAGAAAATTATCTATTTTGTGAATTAAAAAAAAAAAAAAAAAAAAAAAAAAAAAGATAAACAGTTTTTTAATCCTTCTGAAACTAGATCCAGATCCACAGGAATCAATGGAAAGGTTACAATGACTTCATGTGATTTGGAGTAAATTCTTTAGAATATGCCATTGAAACATTCCTGGATAAATTAATCTCTGGAGTAATTTTATTAAAGTAAATTGAGTTATTGCTTAGCAAATTTATCTTAAGGGGTTGTTATGTCAAAAATATGTTCATTCATTCACTTCCTTGTTCTTCCTCTCATTCATTTGAATGAGATCTCAGTGTGCTGTAAACAGTGTACTTACTGGAAAAAGAGGGGAAATGTGCACTGTGAAGAAGAGTATTAGCTAACAAGAAATATGATTTCAAAAAGTGTTCTTTCCAGTACATATTTTTAAGTAATTTTCATAATTATGAAACTTGCAAGAAAAACAAACAAACAAACAAACAAACAAAAAAACAAAACAAAACAAAAAAAAAACGGGGACACTCTTCATATTCCATTAGATTTTTGGTTCCTATCTGATGAAAACAGCACTGAGCTGGAACAAACAATGCGTCAGGGATGATTATGTAACACGAGATGAAGAAATATTTCTCAATCCAGTGCCAGGAAAGCTACAGGCAATTCTGGAAGTCACATGCTTTCTGGTGGGATTTTTTTTTTTTTTTCGCATCTCATTTTTGTATCTCGTACAAAAGAGTAGCCCTCTTTCGGAAGTCAAGTTGCAGGAGGAAACAGCCAATAGAGAGGATCTTTTCTGTGTTTGTGAATTCCGGTTGAACCATAATGAGCACATTCTTCCTTCTCTTTTGTGGGCTTTGTTCTTATGGTAGTGAAAGTTAAACGGATCAATGGGGACATTGTTGAACTGACCTCTGGTGACCATATGAAAACAAATGGGGGCCATTAGATCGACACTGCTTTAGCTTGCCATATCTACATTAGATATCTATTTTCAGATGGGTCCTTACCCAGATTCTATACTGTTATGTTTTCCTCATAGTGTCATTAAAGACAAAATGCAAGTGAAATCATGGAAGACTAAACACAGTTTCCTAAGAAAATAACAGATTAACAGCTGGAGGTGGGGTGGGGGTGGAGAGAAAGTAAAGAAAAGCAAAACCAAACCAAACAAAAACAACCCAAGGAATTTTGCACAAAAGTATAGAATGTGTATAAAAGGCACTGATAAAATGATAATTAGACCTATGAAAAAAATAAATGTAATCCAAATCATTTGTCACAGATTGCTGCAAGCATTTTGCTAGATTCAACTATCTCAAGCTGTCAATGACATATCTGGATGGGGAAAGAAGAGTTTGAACAAATCCTAAACTTCAGTGCAAAATTAAGTTCATGGGTAGTTTGGTTACATAAGGCTGGCAGAACTATCACACTAAGCAGTTCTGTCCAATCCTGTAGTGTAGAGCTAGCCCTTAGCTTCAGCTGAGACATTACAACAATATAGACCAAAATGTGAAAATTACTTTCAAAATTAAATTGCTTTCAAAATGCAAATCAAATTAAAATGCAATTAAATTAAATTGCTTTCAAAAAAGCAAAAATGTGAAAATTGATTTAAAAAAAATAAGTTGCTTTCAAAACTGGGACCTTTTGATACTGGGTTATATTCACATTTTTTTTTAATCTTCCAAACTAATTTCCAAATTTTGCTTAAGTGTCAGTAACTTCAGTCCGTGCAAGACTTAACTAAGTTGCCTCAAAATATTGTCCTATGCCATTTTGAGACTTCAGCAGTTAGACAGTCAGTGACAGCTGGATATGACACAGGAAGTATGAGAGACAATCTTCTGCTGAGTGGCAGGTGGAGTTCAGATAGGATAGCCTTAGGCAAGAGGAAAAACACTGCATGCTTGTGCTTTGGTAGATGAATCCCATGCAAAGGATAGAGTTCAGGCCACCAAGGAAAACACCTGTATCTAGGTATCTAGATAAATAAACATCACATGAACAGCTAAGTTTGGTTAATAACTTTAAAAATTTAACTGGCAGTAGTAACCCAATCTCAATTCTTTACAAGGACAATTACTTGTTTCATGAGTGGAAAACAGTTTTGATATCTTGATTTGAGAGCCAAATCCTACCTCAAAGTCCACATGCTGCTACTGTTTTTCATGCTAGATTATAGCTTAGCCAACAGAAAAACCATCAAATTCTTGTAAAAGTGGCTAACTAGTGTGTTGTGAAACTGATGTTACAGTGAGTGAAACTCTGGGACAGTGCATGAAAGAAACTTCTTTCTTTCTTTCCTGGGAACTACTTAAATGCTACAAAACAGAAACTAAATATTAAGTATCAAAGAGCTATTTCAAAGTTGCACCTTAAGACAGATAATTTTCCAAATAAGTAAATAAAATTAATTGCTTAGAGGATTTTCTTTTGTGGAAGTGACAAAAAAGAAAAAAAAGTCTAATAATTTGAGTTGCTAGAAGCATCTAGCAAAAGCCTTTAATCAGTCCTGTGGGTAAATGAGGTAATCAGGAGAAACAGAGACTACTAAGAGACAGGTAGAGGAGAATCTTTCTTTCTCCTACATTAGGAAATTAGGATTTTATAATGTTCCATATTGTCACTTTCTCTTCTCAGAAAAGGAGAGAGAACAGCAGAAAAGCATCTTCCATTTCTGCCCTGTCAAAGGAGAAAAAAAAAAAAAAAATAAGTTGGGCAATGGTTTTAGAGAATATCTTTCCTTTCATTGTTCTGTATTCTCTCCTATGGAATGGCCCTAGGTGGGGAAAACAAAACACAAGAATAAAATGATCCTTTTCTTCTCTTTCATTGAACTCTAAACCAGATAGCATTTTTGATTCAGGCTGTAAAGTGTATAAGGAGTGGTTAGACTTTTATAGAAAATCCCAGGTAGTTTCCTCCAAGTTTTGCTTCTTCCTCTTTTTGTTAACTGTCCTTTACTTATCATTTATGAAGATGCTGATATCAAGAAAGATGTGAATTGTCATTTAACACTTTGAACTTAAATATATTCAACAACAGCTTGCTTATAATTCCACAAACTGTCCAAAAGGTACAAATCAAGTATATAGTATCTCTTTCTATTTCAAACAGCTTTATATATATTATTTTCTTCCATATCTGATGATCCAGAGACTCAGAGAAGGAAAACCACCATGCAGAGAGACTTATCTAACTTCATAGACATCTTGCAAATGTCTGACAATTTCAACAAAAAGAATAACTGAAGAAATTTCCAGAAGGATGTGATAAATATTCTTGATTGAGGAATGGACTCAGCTAATAGTGTTTTTTTTTTTTTTTTTTTTTTTTTTTAATATATATATATATATATATATACAAAATCTGAGCATATTTGTGTTCTGAAGATTTTAAAGCTTCAAGTACTGTCCCTAAAATCAGATAAAACTGCTCAGATTCTTCTCTGCTAGATATAATATCTGTATTAGTTAGACATAATATCTTTATTAAAGTCAGTAAATTGACAGATGTAAACCATGAGAGAATCCCAGTGATAGAATATTAAAACCCTAGATTAAATGTTCTTAGCATACTTTGATAGCAAGTATTTTATTTATTTAATGCTTTATTTTAATATCCATTTCAAAAGTATGATTTAGTTATAAACTAAGGAGCTATAAACTAAGGAGTTATAAACTAAGGAGCTTCAGCAATGGGAAGTTCTCATACCTCCTTAATAAGAATAATATCTCTAGAAAATCCTCAAAAAGAATATCTTCTTTTTTTTGATCCCTGCAGTGCTTTGACAAATAGTGAACAGCTTTTCTGGGAAGAAAAAAGAACAAAGAGAGAGCATAGCCTAAATTTTTGCTGTATGTTTGCTACTGTTTGAACCTTTCATACCAAAGGTGAATCAGAACAGTAGTGTGCCTAAAAGGCATTGTAGGGGGGTACTGAGATTCTGACCATACTATTGTTTGGGCGCAAGATGTATTCTGATGGTTTCTGTTGGTAAAAGTTAAAGGTGACTTTAAGAAGGTGTTAATGACCATAGTGTTCCTCCTACTTCAACCAGCATTCGAATAAAGTGAAACACTCTACGTAAATATTTGGGTGTATTACCCCTGTGTCTTTAAGACAATCTAACCAGAGGAACCAGCAGATAGTAAACAAAAACGTTATTGTTATTTATGCCTTGACAAGGAGTCTGGTTCAGTCCTGTTCTAGGAACTTTATGTATACTTGAGGAAAAAGTCTTGTATTCTTTTCTCAATAGTTCAACGAAGTGAGAAATCCCCATTTCACAGAGAAAAAACAAAGCATTTCCTAAAGAAACTCTTCACTGAAGCAACAATTAATTGTAGTCCAGAGTCCTTGTATGAGGTTAAAAACCTCAACAATAACCATCTTTCAACTAGAAAAATTGGTGTATTGCCATATAACACAATATAAATCAATATAAATATATCATTTAGTCTACTTTACCATTGGCCATGTATTTGCTTTTTGCTTACTAATGTATTTCTCTCAGATTTGGTAAAATATTCCAGATTTTGGGCAGATATACATAGTTATCCTGTGCAGCTTTTATTTAATTTGTAAAACAGAGAAGTATTTTAGCTTTTGGGCCCAAATATGGAATTCCCCCAGAACTACCCTGGCCTGAAGCCCAGAATGAACAAAACTCATATGAAAGTCAACAAACATAATACTTGCATCACTGTAATTTCCCAAGCCCTAGAAATGGGCTATATTTTGTGAAAGGTCACTTAAATTTGAAGTTGCAGGGTCAAGTACTCTTTGCTGCTTGCTCTCTAGTGGAATTTCTGACTTGTTAGATGCCCAGGTGACTGGAGGCAAAAAGATACCTGGAAAGCTAGTGGTCTGGGAAGGTTTTTTGTTTTAACCGCTGTTCTTGCCTCACCTTCAGAGTAGGTAAAATTACTAATCACAATTTTTCATTATCTATTCCATATGTACCTGAATAAGAAATGTAAAAGTATATACAGTGACACAAATTACACTGTATGTCTGGAATTTCATTCTAATACCTATTTTGATTTGCTCACAATTTTAAATAAATCAGTGGAAAAAATATTTTCTATTTAATAGGTAAGTATATATCTTTGTTTTCTTGTGCATGTTAAATTCTAAATATCATCCTCAAGTGATTCACATTATGTGAAAAAAAAATTCTATAATTTGAAATTTTTGTTTCTTGAATATGCAAATATTAAAAGCACACAGGTACAGAGAGCCTTCTTTCTAACTCGTACTAATTACCTAAAAGCTGAAAAACATGGGATTCAAACTTCTCCCTAAGGAAGTGTAGATACATTAAAAATCTTTCACTTCAGCTGATAGCTTGTTATGCTAGAATGAAATCAGAAAACTGACGAAATTTATTTGCCCTTTCAAGGACATGTTCCTGCATGCAGCATGATCTGTGACCTATAGTAAATCAAGCATGCATATCTATGATTTAACTCACTACTTTTCAAGAGTGTGCTGCCTCCCTTCATTTAAACAGCTGTATGGCTTAAAGATCACCCAGTAATCAGCAGTTATAATGTTGCTATCCTTCTTTTTCATTTAGCTAGAAAACAAACAAACAAACAAAAATGGCAGTAAATTATATTACTGTGTTTTCCTACATAAAATACACATTTGTGTGACTTTTACCTTAACTATTTCTCTCCTAGTTAATCTTCCTGTACTATTGCATTTCTTATGAACCAGAAAGCATCTACTGATCTTTGAATGAAGCAGGTCTGAAGGTTGGTCTGAACACAATGATTAAGGAAGAACTGGGGTAAAAGAGATCAACAGATAAAACTGATCTACATCCACATTGATTTTGCACCAGCCAGAAGTAATGTTGGAAGAAGTGGGCAGGAATTCAGAAAGGGGTAAAATAAATAAATAATGTGAACATGTCATTAAAGAGTGTTTTCATGTTTCACATATGGAGCAAAATGACATTTAGTGCAGGTCTGTGTATTTTTTATCATTTTCTTTCTTTTTTTTTTTTTTTTTAATTTATTACTTTCCAACATGAACATTCATTTAATATTGATTCTCTCTGTATATACTTGAACAATGATACATTACACTTCAAATCTCCAAAATATGTCACAAACATTATCTGCAGCTTCAGAAGTGAATGAAAATAAAACAAACAAAAAAAAAACAACCCAGAAAATGGCATCTAAAGGTCAATAAGGAGGGAACTCTGGAAAAAGAAAGTAAAGAAAAGCTTTCTCCAGGAATCTCAGCAGACATTAGACACATGGTCAGGCACATGCTTCATAAGGATTGCTTGCATGTTTGAAGGCCATTACAGTCGAAATAAGACATTTAAATATTTCTCTTATTTATATAGTACTGGAGTGTATGAACCCTGAATGTCCTAGTTCAAGGCCAGAAATGTGCTCAGTGGTTTGTGTTTGAAATTGATTTATATATATAATAAATAGTTTATTTCTGCTAGGAAAATATGTGAAAGGTTTCTCTGAGTGCTTCCTATGACCAGGGTGCTCTAGGCCACTGTGGCATCAACCTTAAACGCCTGTCCTGCAGACACTTGCTGGAGAGACATTCCACAAACTATAATACCGTGCACTTTTGTATGAGTGCTTTTGCAAGAATGAAACATTTGCTTAGGTCCAAAGGCAGCTATAAGTAATTCTCTTAAAAAAGTGGGAAAGGACAGCAGAATCTGATGGACAAATGCAAACGCACACATAGCTAATGTAACAAATAAACAAGATGGAATGGATTACACTCAGTTGAATTTCCTCCTCAACATCTGTGGAAAAAAAGAGACAACCATTTTTAGAACTTTTAGCAATAATTCTGAGGGATACAATGAGGTTACTTTGTTAGTGCCAGAGCCCAGGTTAAAGGGCTCCCAATTTTCGCCATCTCCTGCAACACTGACGGCAGCAATTTAGAGATTTGCCAGGCTGCTTCTGTTTTCTTCTCTCCCTTACACAAGCAAAGCTGTGCATGAGAAAGAGCCTGCCTCTCCTGCTGGTTCAGGGCTCTGAGCTGCCTGTGCATGTTACTTATGCTGTGCTTGGTGGTTGGGTAGCTCTTTCCCTTGTCTTCCAGGAACAGCTGGGGCATCAGATGACTGTCCCTGAAGATGCATTATGGTGAACAGGGTGAAATTCATCTTGGTGCATGAAAACAGTGCAAAGCCTTGTGTATTCTTAAACTAAACTGCTGAACTGAAAATGAAAAAAGAAGATGTGAAGTGTGGTATCATAAGTGCTGGAAATTTTTTACTTGTGTCCAGAGAAATGAATCTTGGAAAGTTTTGGCCATGTGGAGAAAAGGGGAAAAAAAATAGCTGCTCTGTTTTACTTTCTCCAGCAATAGTGGTGTAAAAGAGAATAGGAGTAGGAGATGGAGATGGCTAAAGGGGAAAAACTGTTTCTTCAAACTTAGCTCTACATATGGCATGAGGCCCCAAATCTCTGAACGTTCTTGTTTTTCTAGATCTTGTCATTTTGATGGCAGGTGAAGGGCAGCCAGAGCGCCACCTGTCCCAAATTGCACATAACACATGAGCATCTGTCATGCCTCCTCACATCCCAGGTAGAAGGTCACTTGCTGTACTCCCAGGGAGCACTATTTGTCTCACAGGAACATGCCGCAGGCCAAAAGCCAAGTAATCATAGGCTCCGGACTCAGTTGACTGTTGTTAATAATTCCTTGTAGTTCACAACCTTTGTAACCAGCCCTAGCTTCATTTCCCTAAATATCTCAGCCAGCAGCTATCAGAAGATGTGAGAAAACAGAGATAAAACAAACATATTATTAAACAACTAGCCACAGCCTTAGGAAACATAGATCTTTCAGACTTTAAAGGATACAGATTTGGGCTCACAACGCTTACTGGCTTACTGGGCTCACAATACTTACTGAGGGGTGTACAGAGCACAATGTGCTGGAACCACTCCAGCTTCACCCAGAGTTTAGCAGCAACCATCTGCACTAAGAAAAAGCAGCATATTCAGGGTGGGTTCTCAGAATAACAGGCTCCATTCCTGTGAAATAAGCCTCAGAAGGTAGCCTTAGACATCCAAAAATCCTAGAAAACCTGGAAAATATTTGCCATACTAACCTGTGACCTATTGGTTTATTGGAAGACTAAATATCGGGATTCATCTTCAAAGATAACATTGGGATCTTATCTCTTCTTAAGAAGTAATCTGTGGGAAAAAAAAAAAAAAAAAAAAAAAAGTTGCTTTGGGTCAGTTTGAATGTTATCTCTGCTAATTCTGTTATTCTGTTTCCAGTGAAGTGTACTCTAGTTCTAGCCACTGAGCAATAGAAAGGAATTAATTGCTAAGCCATATTAAGAGTTTAAGTAAATGATAACCTTATATGTAAATGATAACCTCCTCTAATGGCTCATTTACTATACCTACAGTAATGTTTTGAACTATGTACTGAACTTTTAGATCTGTCATAAGACTTCTCTTACTTTGCCTGGAGACACATAACATGTCAGCCTACTTCTGTGAGCTATTTGGCTGTGCAGTGTTAGGCGTTTGTTCACTCTCACTCAAATCAGATGGGATTGTGTTTACAGAAAAAATATGTTTTCAATAAACAAGAAGAATTAAAGTTTCAGTTAGGAAACATATTCAGATTTTATAGGGTGAGATGAATTTTACCTGATGAAATTCTCTTAAAGCCAACTGAAGGCTTAATGTTTCCCTGTACCTTAAAAAGAACAAAGAATGTCAACAAATGAATTATAAGATTTGTGGTGAGAGTTGCAGTGGTACTTATGAAGTCAAACCTGTGATGGTACTACTTAAAGTCAAGGTGAGAGCTGATATATTTAGAAAATAGAGACAAGGTTTCAGACACTATAGGACTTGTTCAGTAAGAAGACTTACTGTATTTTTCTATATTGAACTGTATTTGCTGAACTCTGACATGGGAGATACCATATAATTTTTTTGTGAAAACTATTGAGGACTGACAGGAATTATACTGGAGAGATCATTTATGTCTTCTGTTCAGTGGGAGTTTGACTACACTAGAGATGGAGTAGTGCATATAATATGGTGCATATATGCTCTAAATATTAGATTGGTCCTTGTATAACTTGTATTTTTTGCATGACAATCTATAGATTTGGGGCTTCAGGAGAGCTTACAGAAGTATAATAGTAATGCAAAGTTGGCACAACAACTTTTGTGATAACAGTTCATTAACTAGGTGGAGTCATCCTACCACTCTGACCTCTTTAGTAACCAAATAACACTGAATATTTTGAAAGCCTCACTGTAATGTTACACTACACAAGATAAGTTGCCCTAAATAGTGCAATGTAAGTGTGCTAAGTCAAGCTAACTCTTCAGCTCTGTGAGTGGGTATCACACGATACAGACACACAGAAACCTCAAATTAGGAAAGGCAGATGTTAATTCATCCCAAAACACTACCTACTTTGATTTGAAAATTAATGTAACTAGAGAAAAGAGACTTATTGAGAGAAAAAAATAAATCAACAAAAGAGACTGTGCTGTTCCTTTATAAACTTTTCTGTTCCTTATTGCTTCTGCAAGCTCCAAGATGTTTCATTAAAATAAGGCTATTTCATTTAAAAAGACTTGTTGGTTAGCTAGGCTAAGATTCATTTAACTTAACTTTAAATGTCTAAAAGACAGACATTTAAGTCTAAGCTAGTCGTTTTAGATTTTTCTTATAGTTAGAAGGTAACAGCAGAGTGATTCATATGAGCTGTCTTTCAATCACTATCTTAACATGAGTCAAATCTGTCTTTGCCTATTTTTCCTCATTGACTATAAAGATAGTTTGGGGTGAATAGTTCAGGCTTAGATGTTTAAGTTTTAGATGTGTAAATTATGGTAGATTAAATCTTATCCTTCCTCTATCTTTCTGCCAGTATTACTTCTTTCATTATATTTTCTTCTGAATTCACTGCATCTCAGTGTTAAGACTTCTTTAACCTATTCTTGGGAATTGATTCTGCAGCACGGCAGATCAGAAGTCACATAGCTTCTCTGATACTCAATAATATCAAATTATTTCCATTCTATAAATGTTATTTGTAGTATTAATAAACACTGCATTTTATTTTATTATTAAGACCTCCAAAAGTTTAAATTATCAAGACATACACATAGTGATCAGAAAATATATAATAGTAACAAAGATTCTGGTAGTGAAATAAATGCAGTAAATAGTTAATTTTATTATTATTATTATTATTATTCATCTCACTCCTTGAGCCTTGGCTTTAATATTTTGGAAGCTTGTTCTAGGGATGAAAAAGAAGCTCAGTTCCCTTAATTGTTGATTCTCTGAGTTTTATATTTTCTCTGAACAAGACAACTGTCTACTTTGGAAACATTAAAAATAGCAGAAAACATGAGCTAGAGAACAAGCATAGCAAATAAAATGGTTTATTTTCACACAACCCATGATGATTAGAAAGTCATTACTATTGACATTTGTCAAAAATAAATAAATAAATCCCACTAACTTACCAAACTGTCTTGCATCAGATCCAATTTTACAAATCAAGGCATTGCAAAAGAGCACAGAGCAAGAAACTTCACCAAATGTATTTTTACCTTAATTGTTAACTGCTACTATAATATAAAAGCTCAAAATACACAGTCAGAAATGTTAATATCATTCTTCAGTTTTACCACATTTGCTTTTTGGAAATACTTTGCCTAATGAAGCCCAGCATAGAATTAACCTTCTTTGTGGTAAAGGCACTATGCTGGCTCAAGTTCAACTTGGTGTCTACCAGGACTCCCAATGTCCTTTTTCTGCCAAACTGTTTTCCAGCTGGATGACCCCCAGCATGTACTGGTGCCTGGGGTATTTCCATCCCAAGTGCAGCACTTTGCACTTTCCCTTGTTGAACTTCATCAATTTCCTGTCAGCCCATTTCTCCAGTCTGTCCAGGATAACAGCAGAATCCTCTGGTGTAACATCCAGTTTTGAGTAATTTTCAGATATGCTGAAGGTGCACTCCATCGCATCACCCAAATCATTAATGATGTTAAAAATGACTAGATGCAGTGTTGATCCTTGGGGTACACTGCTAATTGCTGGCCTCCAACCAGACTTGTCATTGATCACAACACTTTGGGCCCAGCTGTTCAGCCAGTTTTCAATCCACATTGAAAGCCCACAGATGCAGCCCGTACATCAACAGCATTTCTATGACGATCTGATGCGAGACAGTGTCAAAGCCCTTACTGAAGTCTAGGCAGACAGTATCCACTGCTCTCCTCTAATCTAATAAGCCAGTCATTTAATTGTAGTTTATCAAGTTGGTCAAAAAATATTAACTTATTATATGTTAAACATATATTTATTATATGTATGTTCTATATGATTTCTCACATCTCTTTACAGCATATATTACTGTAAGACTTGTTAATGACAATAATTGTGGTATTTTTCAGATATGGGCTCTTTTAGCCTATCTGAGCTGTACGGCAAGACTGGCTAATACAAGCTACCATTGTAAAAACAAACACAGAGGAAGAAACAAAATAAAACCAAACTGCAAGAAGATAAAATTATGATTAACATTCCAAATTCCTTATAAAATATCACAAAAAAATACAAAACCATTTGAAAATATTGCATTATCTACATAGAGTGATGATTTTCTGATGATTTTCTACTCTGAGCCCGTGTCAAAAATAACTACTGCAATCCTTAAAAGGATCCCACAAAGTTTTTCTTGTATTAACCTGGAGAGCAAATAAAATGAAAATTCATTGAAGTCTATAGAAAAGCATCTGGAAAAATGCAAGAATCTGATAAGGACTACAGAGCTCTGTGGTATACTCCCATTGACCTCTATGCTGGACAGAACACAATGGAATTTACTTCATAGCAAATCTGGAGGTCTGGAATACTTAAGGTTGAAACAAAATATTTGGATGCATTCTCAAAATTTAGTTGTATTAGAACATAGGCAAAGGCTTTTTCTTTAGAAATCTTATTGAAAATTTCCTCAAAATCTGTTCAGCTCCATTAATGATTCAGCTTAAATAAAACAACACCTTTCAAGAAAATACATTTTGTCAAAAACTGCCTGACTGACCCTGTCCTGTGTTTAGAGAGACCATTTAAAAATAGGTTTAAAGGCAATTTTAGAATTACAAATTAAGGGAAATCTATTTACTTGAGAAGTGTAGATCCATAAATAATACTGAACTTCTATCTTCATCTGGCAACAACTGGTATTTCTGACAAGTTGCTATTATTTTTCAAGGACAAAACCTTCATGTGACTTTTCAGGACAAACCTTTCAATTATTGCTCAGAACTCAGCAACCTTCCTTTCTGTTATTGACCTCTATTATGGATCTATTTGCCTCTGTTTTCTTTTGCTTTGTTTTCCCTCAGAATCATAGAATGGTTTGGATAGGAAGAGTCTTTAAAGGTCATCTGATTCCACACTCCCTGCCATGGGCTGGGAAACCTCCCATTAGACCAGGTTGTCCAAAGCCCCATACAACCTGGCCTTGAATGTTTCCAAGGATGAGACATCCACCACTTCCCTGGGCAACCTGGTCCAGAGCCTCAACGTGGTAAAGAATTTCTTCACCTCCCTCACTCTGCTCGCCATGTTTCTTTTGATGCAGTCCAGGATACTGTTGGTTTCTTCCTGGTCTGCAAGTGCACACGGCCAGCTCATGTTGAGTTTCTCATCAACCAACACACTCAGATCCTTTTCCTCAGGGATACCCTCAATCTGCCCAGCCCGTATTTGTGTTTGGGATTTCCACAGCGCAGATGCAGGACCCTGCACTTGGAATACGCAAGACCTTCCACTTGGCCTTGTTGAACTTCATGAGGTTCTCACAGGCCCACCTTTCAAGCCTGTGAAGGTCCCTCTGGATGGAATAATTTCCCTTCAATGTGTCAACCACACAGCTTGGTGTCATTGGCAAACTTGCTGAGGGTACCCGCAATCCTACTGTCTATTTCACCAACAAAGATGTTAAACAACACCAGTCCCAGTACTGATCCCTGAGAAACACCATGTGTCACTGATCTTAACTTCAACATTGACCTGTTGGCTGCAACTCTTTGAGTGTGACCCTCTAGCTAATTCCTTACCCACCAAGTGGTCCATCTGCCAGATATAATCTCTCCAATTAACAAAGGACAGTGTAAAGTGCTTTCCACAAGTCCAGGTAGATTATGTCAGTTGCTCTTCCCCTGCCCACCAAAGCTGTAACCCCATTGTAGAAGGCCACCAGATTTGTTAGGCACAATGTGCCTTTAGTGAAGCTATGTTGGCTCTCACCAATCACCTTATTTTCCTTTTATACCTTAATATAGTTTCCAGGAGGATCTGATCCATGATCTTGACAAGCACAGAGGTGAGACTGATTGGTCTGTAGTTCTCTGGGTCTTCCTTTTTCCCTTTTTGACAATAGGGGTTATGTTTCCCCTCTTGTCAGTGGGAACTTAACTGGACTGCCACAGTGTCTCAGATATGATGGACAGTGGCTTAGCAACTTCTTCTGCCAGTTCCCTCAGGACTCATGGATGTATCTCATCAAGTCCCATGGACTTGTGCACCTACAGTTTCCTTATCTGGCTTTGAACCTGATCTTCTCCTACACCGGGTGGTTTATCATTCTCCCAGTCTCTGCTTTTTCTTTCTGGGGCCTGGGCTACCTGACCTTTTCCAGAAAAAAAAAAATAAAAATAATAATAATAATCTTAATAAGCAAAATGTGTACTACAATTATCTTATAGATCTGTCTGTAAAGGAATTCTCTGCCATCAATTTGTGTCTCTGTTGTTTCCTTGTTATTTTAAAATATGTCAAACAGCTATTCTGTGACCATCATCTGTGGTCCATCATCATTATTAGCATGCATTATTAGCATCATCATTAGCTTGTCCTGTGTTCCAGATTAGACAGAAAAATATATCCTATGGAAAATATCCTTGCATTTTTACATATCTACACATTGTCTTGCTCTACAGTTGGAGTGTTAAGAATATTAACAGAGAGGACTTTTCATCATTTCCATCTCTGGCTACTAACCAGGCAGCTCTGGTTTATACATACTGTTTATTAGGTCACTTGAAATAGACTTGAACAAAACCTCTACTTGCATTTTTCACACTAAGCTATTCCTTCAGAACAACTAAGCTATGGTTGACTTTGCTAAATATAAGCAATGAGGATATGTGGGCACAGTGCTAAGGAGTATTCAGTAATGTCTTTAGGGCAAAAATTAGAAGAACATGCAAGATTGAAGCAGAACTGTCCAGTCTATGAACCTTCCATCAGGGTTTAAGTGTATGTTCCTTAGCCCCAATTAAATAAGACTACATATTTCTTTAAGTAAGAAAGTGAAGAGCAAGTGAGAGACTGTGAAAAGTGATGATTCTAAGAGGTTCATTTTAGTGAATTAAATAGCTCTATCTGAAAATAATTCCAAATTTGGCCTAATAGGAGTTGGAGAAAATATATCACTTTTTAGCATGTTATTATCAGACTTAAAAGGTATTAAAAGTATAAAAATCCCTTAGGTGACTTCTCCTTGCTAAATGGCTTATTTTTCTGAAGTATCTGGAAACAGGTCTGGTTTTCAGCTCTGTTCATTATCTGTTCAATCTTCTGTAAAAATTAGGCCAGAGTGTTGTTTTATGTGTTACAGTCTCTCTAGGACTAATGCAGGCTGGATGAAAGCATGACAGTCAAATATTTGAAATTTACTTTTGGTATGTCCTTACAAGTCAATCCCAGGAGAAAGGATCTCACAGATACACAATGCACCAGACAGCAGACTACCTGTAATTTCTAGCATTTCAGATCCAAGATACCTGAGCACAAGAAGGTGTGATCAATAATCCAGTCAGCATCAATTTGGAATTGTTAAAATCTCAGATATAAGGTATTTTGAATATTTTGGACTTGACAAAGTAGAAAACAGAAATATTTTGTACTGTGGTAAACTTTCAACATATTCTAATTAAAGATGTATTACTAAGTGATAACTCAAAAAATATTCAGGGAAGGAACACAGTGCTTAGACTGGGTTGATTAATTCAATTGACAATACAGAAGCAATTTAAAAAATTGACTGTTTCTGACAGACTAGTTTCCACCCTTGAGTCAATTTTATGGGAAGACGACACATATTATTTCAAAATGAAGGATTTTCTGTGCTACCATAAGATATAATCCTCTGGGGAAAAAGAATGAAAAAAGAGAGAGAGAGAGAGAGATGTAAATGTAAAAACAAAACAAAACAAAACAAAACAAAATATATACTGCAGATAAGAGTATATGTTGTATATCTATCTTTCTGTCTTTCTATATATTCCACTCTGAGAATTTCTAAAAGCAACTTTCAGTACTAAATATTTTTTCTCTGTTGACCTGTGTTGAGCTTGCCCAAGATTTATGATCAAATAAAGCATTTTTCAGAATCCATAGTTTGCTGGTCATAAAGGACTTCCTTAGGCATGCATAGCTAGGAGGCTGCCTAAGGATGCTGAACACTCTCCTGCTCTACAGTAAAGGGCCATGGGGGTTTTTATCATAAGGTCAATTACTTATGGGTGGATGGAGTTTTCAGGTCTTTTGCACAATTACTTTGGTCATCATTTTCAGTAACCAGAAAGGAACTAGAACTCAAAATGTCTCAGTAAGCTTATTCAATGTTGGTGTCAAATTCCTATTATAAATCATTGTAACTCTACTTCAAGAAAGTGGTGTTATTTTATGTCAGCTGAGTATACACAGGTAGATATTTTGTTGTTGTTGGTTGGTTGGTTTTGGTCTCCTTACTCTCACTTTTCATATACTGTGTAGTATATATAGCATTTCTTATTAACTTTTGAATTTGTTGAAGAGTTTAAAGGTCACATTTAAAATTTTACCGCTAGACTGTGTAGCTATTTGCTTCTTGCTATTAATTTGCCAAATAGGGTTCCCCCAAGGGGAACCATGATGAATAACCTTTTCCACCCTTTCCCAAATAAAATGTTTTTTAAGGAGACAGTGGCTGGGCCACTCAAAAGCATCAGCACTAGTTATCTACCAAGTATCTATGATATGCTTTCTGAGATGTATTTTAAAATATGTCAAACAGCTAATTCCTGCTGAAATTATGTTAGTGCTTTTTACAAAATCTCATTAATTCATTAAGTAAAAGAAATTCATACCTCACTGTGAAAAGCATACTATCACTAAAGAATCCAAATTTAATATTATGGGGGATCCAGTACAGCTCTCTGTGATATACTGACTTCAGCTGTACTGAAGGGTTGATTAAATAGTTACCAGAAGGAAATAAGACATTAGGAGAAACAATAAAATGGATAAGCAATGAATTAATCCAGAGAAAAAAGAAGCTAAATTGAAATCTAAGCAATAAGAGAAAAATATCACTTAATCATTTGATTAAATGAGAATTCAATGGATGAATGAACTTGTTATTGTTTCCTGAGATGGTATAACAAGTGTAGTAGACTTCCTCAGAAGGTAACAAAATGCAGGCTTTGCATTTACGGACCTTAATATGCTAATAACTGTCTGCTTTCACAGACATAGATTTTAATATATTCACAAAGATAAATATTTCTCTGGCTTAGCCATTTTCAAGTGTATATCTGCATGAAAACAGTGTAATATTAATGTCCACAAAAGTCATTGACAAAGGTCAATTCAGCTATAGGGCAGAGATTTAGGATTCCCTGAAAAGAAATGTCCTACTGTAGTCAGAAACTCATGAGTGCTTGATATCCTGTCCCCAGCAACTAAAGGACTGCATCAAAGAAAGATGTGGATTCCTCCATCTAATAATTCACTGTGCTTCCTGTGTTTGCCCTTCTTTTCTCCCATATTTTTGCTCTGGTCTTTTTTTTTTTTTTTTTTTTTTTTCCCTGAGAATTTTTGGCTTAGTTACAATTTTAAGTGATATCTTCTAAAGATCAACATTGTTTCTTTACAGGAGATGGTATTGTAAGACTATCCAAATTTGTTATACAGATTTTTTTTCTACCTTGACTATACGAGATTGCATATTGGAGTGTTTTCTACTCATTGCTACATGTTACTCAGTTTTGAATAGATATTGTTCCTTCACATAATCTTTAGGAACTTAAAAATTCTTTCTTGCCTTTTATTCAGTACTCACCTGGTTACATGCATTCCCTATGAGCCACTTTGTTCCATATAAATGTGTACTATGATACAGAGACATTTAATGCATTTTTTGCCTCTGTCTTCAACACCAGTGATGGGCTCTGGGACCCCAGCTGTCCTGAGTTGGAGGACCATGACTGCAGGAATGATAAACTTCCAGTTAACCCTGAACTTGTGTGGGATGTGCTTCTCCACTTGGATGCATGTAAATCCATGGGGCCTGATGGGATTCATCAGAGTACTCGCAGAGCTGGCTGATGTCATCAAGGGATCTCTCTCAATTACTTTTCAAGTGTCCTGGTAATCCAGAGAGGTCTCAGATGACTGGAAGGTGGCAAATGTGGTTCCAGTTTTCAAGAAGGGCAAGAAAGAAGATCCAGGCAATTACAGGCCTGTCAGTCTCAATTCAGGGCCTGGTAAATTATGGAGAAGGTGTTTCTGGGAGTTAATGAAAAATACATGAAGGACAACGCAGTCATTGGTCAGAGCCAACACAGGTTCACCAAAGCAAGGTCATGTCTAACAAACTTAATTTCTTCTACCGCAAGATCACCCAGATAGTTGACCAAAGGAAGCCAGTTGATGTAATCTTTCTGGATTTCAGTAAAGCTTTCTGTTATGTCTCTCACAGTATCCTTCTGGACAAAATGACCAGAATACTGTTAGATAAAAACAGAATAGGATGGATGAACAATTGGACAATGGGTCAAGCCCAGAGGGCTTTTGTAAATGGGGTTACATCAGGCTGGCAATGTGTAAGTAATGGGGTTCCCCAAAGCTCCATTTAGGACCAGTCCTCTTCAATGTTTTCTTAAATTATTTGGATGAATAACTTGAAAGGTTTTTAAGCAAGTTCATGAATGATACTAAATTGGGTGGTGCTGTTGACTCCATCGAGGGTGGTGGGTCCTTGCAGAGATATCTGGTCAAAATAGAGAGTGGGGCAATCACCAACAATATGAAGTTTAACAAGAGTTAACAAGTTCTGCACCTGGGAAAGGGCAACCCCGGCTATATGTACAGACTGGGGAATGAGATGCTGGAGAGCAGACTTGCAGAAAGGGATCTGGGGGTTTTGGTTGACAGCAAGCTGAACATGACCCAGGAGTGTGCCTTGGCAGCCAGGAGGGCCAGCTGTATCCTGGGGTGCATCAAGCATGGCATTGCTAGCCGGTGAAGGGAAGGGTTTGTCACACTCTACTCTGCACTGGTGCGGCCTCACTTCGATCACTGTGTGCAGTTTTTGGTGCCACAGTACAAGAAAGATAGAAAATTGTTAGCATCCAAAGGAGGGCTGCAAAGATGGTGAAGGGTCTAGAGGGGAAGACATGTGAGGAGCATCTGAAGTCACTTGGATTGTTTAGCCTGGAGAAGAGGATGCTGAAGGGAGGCCCCATCGCGGTCTACAACTTCCTCACAAAGGGAGCAGAGGAGCAGGTGCTGAGCTCTGCTCTCTGGTGACCAGCAATAGGACCTGAGGGAATGGCTTGAAGCTGCAACAATGGAGATTTAGGCTGGATATCAGAAAAAGGTTTTTCACCAAGAGGATGGTTGGGCACTGGAACAGGCTCCCCAAGAAGTGGTCACTACATTGAGCCTGCCAGAGTTCAAGACGCATTTGGACAATGCTCTCAGGCACATAATCTGATATAGTTATTTATTTATTTATTTATCTATTGGATAGCACTTTGGGGATTTGCACTTGATGGTCCCTGTGGGTCCCTTCCAACTCAGATATTCTATGATTCTCTCATACAAATAAATAAAAGAAATAAAGAGCCTTAAATGAAAGAACAATTTCATCCATTTGATTTTCAGTCATCTCATAACTGTACAGTTTTGTTTGTCTTGCAGACTCTGAATTCCCAGTATAATCAAATCAGAGGGTATAATGAATGAAGAATGGACACTTATAAATTATCTTTCAAAAGGGCCTTTTAAAATAAGCCACTGAATATTATTGAAATTAACAGTTCTACTCAGGATTAAAATTTTCCAAGTAAAGAATATTTTTAATCTTCTCAAGTTTGTCTTTTTCTCTAATTTGCACTTCTATAGATAGTTCCATGATGCTGCATCATTTCACAATTCTTATATTTCTTCTTTGTATTTTTTTTTTTTTTAGTATGCTCATCAACCTTCCTTAGTATTTCCTTTCAGAGGAAGTCATAGTGTTTATAGGAAGAAGAAGAAAGAGGGATGGAGACTTCTTTCCAGGCCTGGGAACTGTTTTCATCTTGGACCTCTGTCTTTGTTCTATTCTGTTTGCATTTGTGAAGTTCTTTTTTCCCCTTACCAGATGGTCTTCTACATCACATGATGTCTGAATCACTTTTACAGGTGCAGGCTATATGTTTACCAAGTATCCAGGTAGCTAGCAGTTATGTATTAAAGCTTTGAGTGTTATTAGCAACTTTAATTAACAATATGTGAATCATGTACTCACGTCATCTCTTTATGACCAGTTAGCTGAAACACTTAGCTATATTGCAAACTAACAGCTCCTCAGAGAACACAGAATTCAAAACATTTCTAATTTGTGAAAGAAACATCTTCTACAGAGCTATAATTAAATATTGGTGAGATACATTTCCATCATCCCTTCATCAACTAACAACTAGTGAACTGTCCATTCGATCTAAAAGATACTAATTTAAATAGTTGTAATGTTTATTTACATGGACACTGATGTAGTTTAGATGGATGTAGAGCTGAGCTCTTTTAAACAGTTTCATCTGAGCAAGCACGAACAACTTTCCAGTACTGCAGACAGCTGAGGCATAGTGAGATTATTTTCCTTAAAGGAAAAACAATTAATGACATCACTAAAATAAACGTTTTCTGGAATTTCTGACATGAAGTGTCTTTTAGACCCTATTGTATTTTCTTATGTTGAGACTATTTTTCCTCAAAGTTTTGCTAAGATTGATAAAATAAATCAGACATTTATGTATTACATATCTTCACAGATAACTTTGTATACCCACATATTACCACCTTTCCTTCACTAAATTACTTGGACTATGTTAAAAGCAAATATGAGAGTAATTAAAAAAATAATAATAAAGTAATGGAAATCCCCTTGTTACTTAAAATATCTGACTGGGGAACTGAAAAATTCTAGAAAACTTTGGGTGGCCCCTCTGCTGATATACATGATTAAGTGCCCTTCGATTCTGCATAAATGTAAGCAGCCAGTAATATTAAGTCCTGCAGGCATCTCATGCCTTTTTGTGGGAAACTCAGTGAGGTGGGGTCAGGGAGCCTGGGGATTGACGCTGACTTGAGTTTCTCATGTTGACTTTCACCGATGGGAAGGGGAAGGTCTGTGAGATGTTGGGTGGAGGATGGCTTCCCCAGGCCCTGCCGACCCAGCTGCTCTAGGGAGATTTAAGCCTGAATTATGCAATGGATTTGCCCTGCATCTGTCCTGGGACTTCTCCTCTACCCCAGTTTCATACCCTTTATCTTTTCTCCTGAGAATCATTCCTTAGTCTTTCTGGGACTGATCCCAGAAGTTCTGGAATGACAAGAAATCACGGAAGACAGTTTCACTAATTTTAGTAAGCTTGGGAAAAGCTCTTGAGGAAATCAAACAGAATAAGCTTAAATTTACAGTAAACTCAAGTCACTTATTTGACTAACAGCTCTTATTAACATAGGAATCACGCCTGAGAGAGCTCACTCATTACTTTTTCTCGTCAACCTACGACTCTTCAGATTCATTAATCCAAATACCTATTTTATATATATATATATTTTTTAATAGCACTTTCTGATACAAATTAACATATTTCCATAAACATTTATAAGTTACCTCTAACAGCAATTTATTATCCATATTTGTGCAAAGGAAAACTGAATAACAGAGCCATTCCTTCAACGTTAGGTAGTAAGCAGAGCCAGGAACTCCTGCATCCCAGCCCTAAACTATTATAGAGATCATAAAACAGTTTCTGTTTTTTCACAACAGTGGTTGCCATTTTATCACTTCTTTCTGTGCAAATTTTGAGGCCTGTGTATTCTTATTTTATTCCTTGTTCCTTTTCATGCCCTTTGCATCATCCCCCAGAAAAACCTAAAGAGAAAGAGGATGAAGTCTTATTTCACATTGAATTTAGTAGGAATATTATTATTTTGATCAACTTCTTAGTGTTAGAATTTAACTTCATATATTCTTGAGTATTTCTAGCAACCAGTGAGAAATTTTAGTAAATGGAAAGCATGTTAATTACTTAACCATAAGATCTTTTCAACTCTTTGTGGAGTTATATTTTGTCTTTATGCTCTTACAAGTATATGTGTTTAGGTAGCCAAAAAGTAAAAATTCTCAGTGATCGCACTGTCTGCTCTTCTCTCAAATACACACACACATTTATGTATGTATTTCTTTCAATTTGTACAAAAATAAATGTTTTTACCCTTTAAAGATCACTTTTTTTTTTTTTTTTTTTCCTTTCTTTTTCTGTATATGCATACTGAAGTTAAACTGTCCTGCAGAAATTGATCTGATTTTTCTTCTTGCTGTGGTTATTACTCTCTTGCCCAAAGAGGTTTGGCCAAACTTCCCAACCTGACAAGACACATACTTAAGTGCTCACCTAGCAGTACCTTGTATTTTGATGAGGAAGAAGACGACAGTGATTTCCTATCAGCACACTTTTCCACTGTGGAGGGTAGTAGGACCAGCTATTGAGATTTTGGATCCAGTTTGGCAGTGCCTGATAAGGCTGATATTTCCAAAGATGGTTGGTACCTGTGTTACAATACAGCTACTTTCCTCTGTCCACATGTGTCTTCTGGGGGCCTAGTAGGTCAGAGGTCCTGGAAGTCCCACTGCCTACACAGCAGGCACTTCTCATAACCCTTGGAGATGAGGGGTTCCTTGTGATGGTGACCATGTGGTGATTATGGATCCTGTTCATATATAAGAATACTATGAAATAATTCTTCATTATGTGATTTTCAATGTAGTGATAAAGGGTGATGTTTTCACAGTGACATCTGTTACTAAGAAAATGTGGTCTGCACAAGCTGTTTCTGGATGTGTAGTCTTCATCTCTCTGCTTTGAAGAACCTTTATTATTTCACTTGTCCATTAGCTGAAACTGGAATAAAAGAAATTACATGTAAATGTTCAGTAAACGCTGGGGAATCTCTTTGTGCCGGACCAATTCACTCTGGTGGAATACCTGCCCACTGTGGTTTTATTCTCTGACAGCTGCAGATCTCACCTGACTTTGCTGATGACACTGATCCCTTGCTATATCCCAAGCTATACTTTGCCTACGAGTCATTACTCCAAAATGCAAATGATATCTATTTCAGTTTTTATTTACAAAGAAATAGTGGAACTTAACTGGGAAGCAAATGTTATTTAAACTGGGACACAAAATTAATAAATTAATTGAACTGTGAGCCATTCCAATGCTTTAAAAGGTGAGCTGTAGCAAGTCATATCTCCATATTCAGAGCCATTTATTAATGAATAATTGTGATTAACTGATTATATTTGCTCCAAGGTCAGACTTTATCAAGAAAGAAATATTTAATTAGATAAAGACCTATAACAAGAGGAGTTTGAGAGGAAAAAAATTACATATTCTGCTCTTATTATTAGCAGAAATTCTGCTACAGTGTCTGAATCCTACTGTGAACTTACCAGCATTTCAAAGCACTGTGGAGAACTAGTTATCTGAGAGAACAGATCTGCCAAGGAAACACGATTTGATCAGAATATGTAGATGTTATAAAATCAAAACATATCTCAGAGAAATATCATCTTGGATTAAAAAAAAAAAAAAAAAAAGTGGATAGGGGGAAGATGAGTGTAGAATTTCTGGTCAGACTAGGAAGACCCACTGCAAAATTCTATTGGTTGATACCTGTCTAGTAAACAGAAAAGTGAGGAACAGAGGAAAAAGGATTTTTCTCTTTTGCATCCCAGATAAATACCCTTACCCTGGGCATACTTTTCCCCACTATGAAATGGTTTGATTTCATAACAACATGGAAATATAACATATTTTTTTTTTTTTTGTAATCTCAAAATATTTCACAGGTCAGATAGTTCATTCCCTACTTAGCCCTGCTGTTCCTGTGTTTTAATCAAACTCAGTCCATTAATATTAATTTATCCAGAAGTAATGCATGTAGAAAGAGCCAGTAAGCACATTCAGTAAAAGGGTAAACAAGCTAATTGCCCTGTCAAGTGATCAGTTTAGTCTTTTACTGAACAACATATAAACAAAACGGAACTTACCTACATAACATGCATATACTGTCTTCTGTATTTAGATATGAAGAGCTTTGTAAGCATTAAGCTTTAATTCAGGAAGCCATTTAAGAGCATGCTTAAACTGCTCTTCTGAAAAGGGCTTAACTAAAACACTTGTTTAAGTGTTTTCCTAATTAGGGACTAATTGATGGAACCTCCTGACTACTCTATGAAGGGATATTTTTGAGATGGGAAAATGGAAGGCAGACTAGCTGTCTTGCCAAGGATTGCACAGTGAGAGAGAGTGCAAAAATTTGAGCATGTATCACCTTTCTCCAGACAGCACTATTTTTCTAAGATCCATGCAGTCTTACTTCATGTATTTATACTACTTACACAGGCTAACTCGTAGAGCTGCATCACAGACTTTAAAGTCAGGAAGTGTGGTAGACTACAAGGATACAAGCTGACAACTTTTGAAATGTTCTGTAACACCTTTTTATGGGTCAGGACACAGCAGAATAAATGAGGACCTGAATACTATTTTATTGACATCTTCTCTTTGCAGTTCTCAGACCTTTTAAATCACTAAAAAAATCCACGTTTCTGCACATTAGACAAGGAGAAAGAGAGAAGCATTTTCTTTGATAAAGAAGGTCAAGGATATTTTTCACTTTCATCTACAATTCTGGCAGCCAAGGGAAATCCAGATTCATGAACAAGGAAAATGATTCTTATGGTCGATTAATCTATTGTTTAATTCCCTTCAGAGTGATTGCTGTGATCCTCAGGTATTTTTACTCTGAGAAGGGACTGACTGTTTTAGCCTTTGATGACAGTCTGACAAATTCCTTATGGACAACTGCTTACTAATACATGTTAATGCAACAGTCACTCAACAAAATATTTGTTAGGTTAACTAAAAACCTAAGTATCATCAGTGTGTAAGGGTTAATGCCATAGTTCTGCAAATAGAGCTAGGTCATTGTTGTAGCTGTACATGACGAACATTACTCCTTAACAAAGTATTTTCTTTGAATTGTTTCATTTCAAGCAATATTTCTGTTATTGACAGCAGCAGGCTTTCTGATTAAAGAAGGGACTTCTCTTCTGCTGCGATGAATTTATAGGCACATTTATCAAAACCTAGCAACACCACAGTACTAATTTGGGATTCATCACTTTACCAAATGTGCTAAAAAGTAACAGCAGGACATGTTCCCAATTTGTGAATGAATTCAGTGCTCAGGGAAGTGAATGAGCCAAGAATAGCCTGGGCAGAGGGAGGTGTGTGGCTCCTCACCCAGCTTTCCCTCTTCTCCACAAGACAACTCTTTCTCAAAGTCAGACCTATGAGTTCTGAGGGTTTGTTTCAGAAATGGGTCATTTTCTGAGCAAAAATATCCTGCATGGAAAATAGGATCTGAAATGGCCTGTCTGTAAGCAAAATTCAGTTTAATCAAATATATAAAAAACATATTAAAGAATATCCAGCAAAGTGACCTAAAAACTTTGTCTCCTTACATGGTTTAGTCAACTTTTTTGATTTTGTCATCTTCTCCTCAGCATCAGATGCAGTAAGTTAATCCTTTCCACTCAGTGGCACAGTTTCTGTCTCTGTTCTCTCCCAGCTGCTCACCAAGTTTCCTACTCTACCTGTTTACTACTGCTGGAGCATTTGTTTTCAGCGTTTTCTTAAATTCCTATGTGTCTTCTCTATCTCCCCCCCCCCCCCCCCCAAAGGATATCTGTCTCTCTTCCACTGCTTTTATATTTTCTCTTAAATAATCTTTTAAATATTTTCTGACATTTTTTATAGATGCACTCAATTATTGCAAATAGCAAAACATTAATTTTTATTATTATTATTTCTTTAAATGATCTCTCATTTGAGATTGGTGTGAGAGCTGTTTGAACATGTTTTTCAGCAGGGCCAAATAAGGTTTTCTGATTTCCTTTTTTTATCTTATTTGCTTATTTTTTCTCTGATTGTTCCTTTCTACTCATTCTATCTCCAGCTTCAAAACAGAGATAAAAACACACACATTTAATCCAGAGATACACTTTTTTTTTTTTTTTTAAAAAAAAAGGGGAGTATTTTTTTTTTCCTTGAACATGCCTCTACTTAAACACATACTTAGCTGACACTGAAACATAGTTAGTAACCACAGAGTAGCCGTGTGCTCTCCTTCATCCCCAGAAGGTGAATTATGTTCAGGCCCTCAGCTTGTGTTAACTAGTACATTTCTGTAGACTCGAAGGCAATACACCAGTTTACTGCAGCTGGAAATACAGCCAGAAAACTTTATGTTTTGCAGTTGTGTTGCTTGCATTCTCAAGTAGGCATATCACGTCAACAAACTCACAAAATGAATTGCTACACAATAAAGCTGCATGGCAACAAATCTGTTTCACACCTGTGCACTGGAGTATGGTTCTTTTGAAGTGTAGATTGAGGCCAACATGTTTGTCACTGACTTGTAAAGAAAAGCTCTTGTGATTACAGAGTAGAGCAATTTAGGGATAAAAAATCTACCAGGGAAGAGGCAGTGAGAAGGAGATCTGTTCAGCTGCAAAGTACATAAATACATATATATATGCTGCTGGATCACAGCCTCGCTTTCTTGAAACTGTCTGTACGTAGAATCTGTCCGCATTCTTATGCAAGAATGCAGATTTGTACCTTTAAGTTTCCCCCACCTTCTTAGTTCTGCTTCCCTTAGTTGTAAGGTAGGGGCTTTACCTTATTTAGCTTTATCCTTCTAAAGCTAGTTGATCACATCCCCTCTGTGGTTAATGGAAAGATTCATTTCACCCAAAGTACTTTCACCCAAAGTTCTCCACATACTTGTCCATTGTTTACAAAAAGAAACTAGATAAAGTTAAACTACTGAAATTATAAAAAGCTAAAACTTGTGTGGGAACAATCTCATCTGGATTGTATTTTATACAGCACAAGATTGTTCTTATAGTAGAAACTCAAGTATTTTAAATATAAAAAAGAAATACCACAAAGTAGAGGTAGGATCATAAAATTGTGGAATGGTTTGGGTTGGAAGGGACCTTAAAAATCACCTAGTTCTAACTCACTTGCTTTGGGCAGGGATGCCTTCCGCTAGACCAGGTTGCTCAAAGCCCCGTCCGACCTGGCCTTGAACTTTCCCAGGGTTGGGGCATCCACAGCTCCTCTGGGCAGTGTGTTTCAGTGACTTTTTCAGTAAAGAATATATTCTTTAAATCTAATCTAAATCTATACTCTTTTAGTTTAAAACCATTACCCCTTGTCCTGTTGCTACACTCCCTGATAAAAAGTACCTCTCCAGCTTTCCTGTATCCCCCTTCAGGTATTGGAAGACCTCTGTAAGAGACTTGTTCAGCCTCTTTGCCAGGCTGAACAGCCCCAGCTCTCTCAGCCTCTCTTCAGAGAGGTGCTCCAGCCCTCTTATCATATTTGTGGCCCTCCTCTGGACTCACTCTAATAGGTCCATGTCCTTCTTATATTGGGAACCTCATAGCTGAATGCAGTACTCCAGGTAGTGTCTCACAAGAGCAGCGGAGGGGTGGAGAATAATCTCTCTCAACCTGCTGATCATATTGATGTTTGTGTACTCTACAGATGTGTAATAGCATGCTTTTATGCTATTATAACAGATGTGTTATTACATATGCATCTAAAATCATGTGAATAGTTATTACAGTCTATTAACCATTTCATATTTATTTTTATTTTTATTTATTTATTTATTTATTTTCTGACAGGACTTCAGTTTAATGCTTCAATTTTCTCATTGTATAGAGGACAGCCTTATCCCAGGCATTCCATGAACCCACTCAAATGCCATCTAAAAATTTGATTTTTTCTGTAGTTCAATGGGTAGTAGAAAACACAATCTATGATCAATGTATTGAAACTCATAGACATTGCTTGATTTTTCCATTATTTTCCTGAAATGAATCTTCTGTATTTCTACTTTTTAATGTAATGAACTAGATGGAATTCATTTATTTGTTTCATTTCATACAGTATTTTCAGCAATTTACTTTAGTAAGAGACATAAATACTTGCAAGGAAAAAGTGTTAATTCAAGTTTAAATGCTCAGTGATTTATATCTGCATAAGATTAATTTCCATTATAGTCTGAAGCTGTTTTTCAAAACTCTGCTACAAAAAAGCAAATAATTCCTTGTCCCTGTAAGCCCATCCAGGTAGATACAACACTGACAGTCCTAGCAGTGACAGAACTGATGTATCCTATCTGTTGGGAGTGCTAAATGTGTCAAGCTGAGCTGGGTAAGCACAACATGTATAACCTGGGAGCACCAGACTCATTGTACTTGTACAAATCACCTTCGCTTTGCAATATGAAGAACATTTTTCTATAATTTTGAATGTTCAGAAACCAGAACTGATGGATATCCATAAATCAGTCTACCAAAATATGTATATGAATATTTACTATGGAAAGAGGTTATGTGCCACAGAGAGGTATGGAAAAACAACAACAACAACAACAACAACAACAACAACAACAAAAAAAAAGGAATGAATGAAAAAGAGAACAGGTATCAATTCATAGTGAATGACTTCAGAGATACAGGGGATCAGATGTGATCTTGGGTCAATATAGCCATAGTCTTGCAAAAGGTTAACCTCATTCTAGGTCAGATAATAAGCAAATTATATAGAGTAATCCTTCTACTCCAATGAAAATTTACAAGGTGTCAGCTGGATTATTCTACTTAGGGTTGAGTGCAAGAGTTCCAAAACAATGGAGACTAACTGGAAAAAAAAAAAAAAAAAAAAAAAGGCAGAGGAGACAGTTACCAAAGGTCTCAAAACCACAGTAAACAATGAAAGAGTTAGCACTGTTTACCATATAGGGTATAGAAAGTTGGATGTGAAAACAGGTTTCCAGATCATTTGTTGCAAAGGAGACTTGCATTCTCATTGTGCTGTCCATTACAGGACAAGAAACAATGGTTTTAGTTTCAAATTATGGAAAGCCCAATTAAAGAGCTTTAATGGCAAGGGCTGTGCAGAACAGGAATGGATTGCTGGGCCAGAAGCTTGAGGTGCTGGGACTGGAGTTCTTCAAAAGCAGGTTCAAATATCCTCTCTTACTAAGGGTGCAGTTCAGCTGCCTCTTTCTGGGCCCTTGCAGCCTATTCAGGCCCCTTCCACAGGGTTTTGTATATATATGTTTTAAAGGTGCACTCTGTTACCAAAAGCCAGGTTAAAATGTATTTCAAACCCAACCAAACACCAGCCTATACAGTGTTCATCCAAAAGAGTCAAAATGAACACAGAATCAAAATAAAAACACCATGAAATCTACTCCCCATTAGAGGGGCCTGAGCTGTGCAGTCACCACTTGCTGCCAGGCCTCTGCCACTGTTCACAGCTTCCTGACTTCTGTTCTCATTGCTGTATCTGCCATATAATAGCACTGCCACAGTTCTGCTGAAAACCACTTCTAGCTAAATGCCTTTCTGTTCCTGTATAGAGATATAAACTGCAGGCTGTCTTATTAATCATTCCAGAAATGTGAATAAAGCAATATCATTTAAACTGTTTGCAACTTATTTTTCACATGCAGACAAAACAGAATTGATTCTGAGCTCCTTTAAAAGAGACATAACAAAACATGGAAAATCTAGAAAAATGTAGCTTCAACCAGTAAAATCAATGATCTGACAAATATATTTGCCTGTAGAGCGAAGAAAAATATCTTTGAATCATTTTGAGCAAGCTCAAATTTATTCCTCATGGCCTAGTATTTTTGTGCAGAGCCAGTAGTAATTAAAACAATGTTCATGTCTTTTAAGTGATACAGACTCTTACAGATGGAAGGATTTGGGCCATATAGGTAAGCATACACTTCAAGTGAGGTTTTGATTCCAGACAATAGTGTAATTCACATGAAAAGTATCATCATACTGAGACATCCCTTATTAACAGTCTTTGCTCCAAACTTGTCCCACCTGAAACCAATGGGAAAAGTCCTGTTGACTTCAATGGATACAAGATGTGGCTCTGTAATTTTTAAAACTCAAACCAGACCTTCTGTCATGAGTGTTTTCCATGGTAGGCCAAAAATATTGGCCCTATTCTGTCTTCATCTGTGTGTGTATACCAAGCTAACCACAGTCCTGGCTGAGAGTGTTTGATGCATTTGATATTAGGCATGCTGGATGGAAAAGAAATGTGTCTGACAAGTCCTTAAAAAAGATCTGCTACATTTTACTTTACACTTCAAAAAATCACTATTGAGCAACTTAATTCATCCTCATTTTAAAATGTTAATATTTTCCCAGCAACAAGTGGAAATAATGAATAATACAAAACATAGATGGTCACAAAACAAGAACATTGGTTGCTAATTAATTTGACTTGACCTAAGGGGAAGAACTTGTGAGGATCATAGCAGTATCTATTAGTATTTTGAGAAATATCTCAGATTTGGTTCAGTCATAATAGCTTCTGTTGTTCAGGTACAAGACAGAGACATTGTTTCTGTGTGGATGAAACTGCTATCTCATTTACATGTGAAACATAAGTCATTAATTCAAGATGTTATTCTTTTTCTTTCTTTCTTTCTTTCTTTTTTCCTTTTTTAGAAAAATTGAAAATGTTACCATGAAAACAGGGAGCTGAAAGATCTAATTGTAATGAATCAGGAACAAATGCATTCAGAGTGCATGCCTCATCACTGACTTGACATGCAGCACTTAAAAGCAGAAAGATCTTCTGCATTTCTCAGTTCTGTCATTCTGCTACTGCCATGCAGGACTCTCAACATCAGCAGTGTGTGCTGTACTACAGAGAGAGCCTAAATACTCAGATTTACCCAGATAAGAGAATAAAGATGCGGAAGCTGAACTGACTTCTGTACACTTCTTCAGGAGAATCATGTTGTGAATACGTATTAGGAAGGTGTAACATCAGGCAGCTTGGGGCAGTTTTATCTTTTCCTGTTTGGACATTGTGCCAGGGAACAGCTGGGACTGCTTTTCACAGACATTAGCCCAACAGTCTCTTTTGGATTGTCCCTGTTGCCAGGATCTTATACCCTTAAGGCTTGTCTCTGCTTAAAAGGGACAGCTGTACTGCTGGAGATGTATACTCCCTCCTCCCTCCAGTGTGAAAACAGCTTATACAACAAGAGCAGGGGCTCCTTTGCCAGTATCATTCTCAGGGTAAGCTGCACAGACAAAAGAGCTGTTTACTTGTTTAATAGAATCTGAAAATTTTATTATTATTGTTATTATTATTATTATTTGTTTTTGTTTTTAAGCCTAGTTATGTTGGTTAAAGCTATGAGATCTCTCTACTCCTGATAAACCTAGTTATGCCTGCAAAGATTCAAGATGTTGAGCAACAATGGGGTATCTCCAAAGCTATATGAAAGGCTTCCTGGACTCTTAGAACTGAAATAGCTTCTTGTAAGTATTCTGGATGGCATACTTATGTTAATTATGTGTGCTATTAGAAACATTTGACATGACCTTTGAAAAGTCAGATAAGCTCAGAGCACTGATTTCATGGGGAGTCATGTACAGAATTACTTTTAAGAGTAACACTACACTGTAGTTTCACAAACACCACGAGCTGACAGAAAGCTTCTCTGGTGAACAAAACAGCCTGTACTCCTCCAGATCTGTTCCTTCCACCTCCTGTCCCTGACTCTCCTGTCTCTTCCCTTTTGCTTATATAAGAGATTGTGAAGCAGTATACTGAAAAGAGGCGGGAAAGTCATCAGATTAAGGCTAACTTGTCAGAAAAGTGGTTAATTTTAACATGAATTAACTCCTTGACAGAGCTGTCAGAGTGGCTATACAATGTAAGTGTGGATCTGACAGGAAGAGGGTAAGGCCCTTGTGAGATGGCTTCTTCTGCTCACTTGTGCCTCATGTTCTGGGAACAAAAAGAAATCTCTAGATATACAACAGGAATACAACAGGAATAAGTCTATCAAATTTCCTTCCTTTCACATACATCAGGACTATAGAGTCACCCTGGCTCTGTGATCCTGATCCTGAGCTGTGCATAAACATCTCAGGACCCTCTGTGTGTGCAAAACCCTTGAACATAGATAAGAGAACTAGTGAATTGGTTCTTATAACCTCACTGGCAAAAATCCTGATTGCAGGTGGTACTTCTGAGAATAAATCACAGTTATGCTGAAACAAATTAATATTGTTTTTATGACAAGAAAAATGTCTCCTTTAAAATGTTCCCTTCTCAGAGACACCTGAATCTTTGTGAAGTCTAATGTAAAATACCCTTTGGGCAATTGGACAGTCACTACTTATACATATCAATAAGAGGCTTCTGTAACTACATTTGGTAAAGCAAGTCTTCTAAAGCTGATATGGTAATTTTTATTTATTTATTTATTTATTTATTTTTACTTTAATTGATTTTGGAATGGTTCTCAAGAGATGATATAAAGATGCATTTCAGTTAAACATTGATCAGACTAATATTGAATTACTAGTAACTTAAATGTGTAATTATCAGAAAATATACTATTTTTATTAAGTACAGAGAGAACAGATCTAAAACCAAAAGACTCAGTGGACCCCTAAATTCTCTGGGGCTAACCCATCAGTAATGAACACCAGCTGTTCCACCCTGCTGATCAAGATCCCAGAGGGTAGGACATGGTTTGCCTCATGCATTAGGCATTTGAAAGAGCATTTAACAGCAGTTACCAAGCTGCTCAGCTTTTCAGAGATAACAAAATTATGCTTAAAAACTGCTTCATGACAATCTTTCACAACCAGTCAGTCAATAGATAGTCAAAGCTTTCTCAAATGAATTTAGCCATATAATGCAACTTTTAGTGTTTTATATTAGTTGAAGATCAAGTATGTAATATTAGCTTTGTTCGCAATAGAAGTGAAGGTTCTTTAAAATTTTGAAGAAAGAGGGAGCCATGATATTGATTCTGATCAGAAAATTATAAAGAACTTGAAATATTTCACCTGCTGAAGACTTTATGCTCAGCACTTCATTACAGCTGTAGTTAGCTTGTATGGGGGGGAAAAAAAGGTCATATATTTCTTAAACTTGGGTCAGTAACAATAAAGGTTGTGGAACTCCTCTGTTTCTCAACACTAACAAAAAGACTGAAGAATTTTTATGAAATGAAGGAAATCAAGACTACTTTTTATGTAGATCTAAATTTGTCGTCTGTGATGAAACAATTTCCTCAATTTTTGTCTAAGTTGAGCCATATTCATAGAAGTATCAAGCCTCTTTTTTTTTTTTTTTTTTTTTTTTTTTTTGTAGCATTAAGCCAACTGAAATCATAGAAATAAGAATTATCTAAAGTTCTTCCTTTTAAAAATACCATCAGACTTCTGTATGCTGATGAATTAATTACATTATAATGCAGTCTGCATAGTTTATGAACAAACTCAGAATCTACTGAAGCACTGGCATGACAACAGAGTAGATGTTTACAGATGTTTTTTCCATCTCTTTCTTCATTAAAATAATGAAGAAATGCAGCTGTAGGTACATATGAAACAATCTTCTGTTTTAAGTTGTTAGTCAGTAAAGCTTGATTTTATGTCAGCTGAAATAATTGGAAAGACTGCCAGTTATCCAAAGTTTTCATTCTGAGGTGACCCTTTTATGTAGTAGAATTTCATTTCTGATGAAGTCTTTGCCCTCATCTGCAGTGCCAGGACTGAATTTTCAAAAGTCTTCAGACAGTTGAAGAAAAGAATAAGGGTTAGAATAGGGTGAAACCCAGAAAGAGAAAAAGAGAGTGGATTCATCATCTTGGACCAGGAGAGGTCTAAACTAAACCGGGCAACAGGTTTCTTTTTTGCAGGAAACACTATTATTTGGGCAAGTCTGGATGGTGAAGTGGTACTGAATGAGTATGAATATTGTGCCTATGAAAGAACATTTAACAAAATGTATTTGGATGATAATTTAGTGATGCAGACATACAAAGCAGATAGATTATTATGTATCTGGCAATGGTCTTCCTGACAAATAGTTCCTTTTTGATTATTATTATTATTTTGCATATTCTTCTGCTCTCTTTATTAACCTACCTGAAAAGCAGAGTGTTATCTCAAGAGTTGTGAATAATCCAGAAGCCTCCAATGGTTATGAGGATAACTTTGAGTTACTACTTCCTTTATACATTAGTCTGTGTATATGTCCAGACTGACTTTCCCATGATTAGTAGTAGTCTTTGGAGGAGAAGACATAAGATTTAAATGACTGATTATTTTTTTGAGGATTTGTGCATACAGATTCTGGATACATTTTCAAACATTGTTGTTTTTTCAAATGTACTATAAAATTTGATCTTTAAAGAATATTTAATAATCTGAGAAATAATTTATTTTATTTCTGTAATACTTTCCTTCCTAGTTCCATGTAAATTAATAATATGTGTATAGTGAGCATGGGAATCAGGATTGAATCCTATCGTTTTATATTACCATTTCAAGATGCTCAGTTTGGAAATTAAAATGATAGTAAACTTGTTGTCAGGTAGCAGTTTCACTGTTTGCATAATATACAAAGTACAAGTCCACAAATCAGGCAAAGGAAAAATTAAGCATCCTAAAAAAAAACATACCTACTAGTTTTCTACTCACTGCTTCACGATAATTCATGTGTTTAATTTAACACCCCAAAATTCATTTCAGAATTCAACCCCAATACTCAGTTCACCAGCTGGTGCATTAAGCATGTCATGTTATATCAGTCCCTAGGTTTGTCCTACTAAAAGTCAACATTACATATTATTTAAGATCCTTGATAAACATGCATTATCAAGATCTTTCCTCATTATTGAAATGAATTCAAGTGTGTTAAAGGACCATGCATACTATACAATATGTATTATAACTCATCTTTCTTGAGACCAGCATCTATTTGTTTACATTTTGATATTTGTTCTAAATATTTATTGTAATAAATGTTACATTTCAAATTATTTTTTTGTGTTGAATCATTTTTAATAGCTTATATATCCTTAAAAGCAACCTGAATTAGATATGTATATTTCATTCTAACTGGTAAAATAAAATTGTTATTAGGATGTCTATGAAAAAATGACATGACTACTAAAAGTTGAAAATTCTAACTCCTGATCATTTGATTATAAAACAGTAGTATATTCTCTTCCTTACCAAAACACATATTTGTTCATAATGGACAATGAGGCTAATTATGCAGTATCTCTTTGCATGCTGACTGAAGCTGGTTTGCATGTTGATGTGGAGAAGAAACAGCATTAAGACTGTCAGCGCTGGACATACTTCAATGTTGCCTTTTAATTAAAAGTTCAAATTTCTGAAAGAATAGCTGGAAAAGAATGTACCGGAATCTTACACAAGAGCTCGACTTACAAAACACAGCAGTCACATGGGTTTGTTTCCTGTCACACACTGTTAGCATCAATGACATTGCTGCTGCCAAGTTCACTTGATCTATGCATAAAAGAGATGCTTACTTTTCAAGAGTGATTTGCCCAGCAATAATGAAAACATCCCAAATTCCTTCACAGTTAACATTCCCCTATCCCCATTAATATGTGGCCATACAGCTAAAGGAAAACAGTGTTGAATTGCTGACCTTGCAACTTTTTCTATGGGTGGGGGTTGCATTGGTTTTAGTGTTTTTTGTTGTTGTTGTTGTTTTTTCTTGTGAAGAGTGTAGTTTTTATTATTATTATTATTATTATTTTTTTTAATGTATGTTACACAAGTACACATTTTCTGTACTTACTGGCTTATCTGCAGTGTGTTGCATGTACTTCTAGATTGCTGAAGCTCCACTATCATTAATGAAAATTGAGATATCTGGCAGTTCTTTCAAAGCTAGATTTAAGTCCTGAAACAGCCTGCAACAGCCCAAGGAAACTAATGCCCCAAATTTGTGATTTAAATCATTCCTTCCTAGCAGTAAGTGAATATCATATTTTCAAAGAAAACATGTTAAAGTTTCCCAGAGTTATTTATTACAATGTGTCACAATTGATTATCTGGTGTAAATCCAAGGTAATTTTCTTTATGCAACTTTACTCTGTCATCACACAGCTATATATTGGTGCACAATGGGCCCTTCTTTTTCTGATCTTCTTTGGAACATAATGGCTCAGCTCAAAACAGAGGTAGTATGATATTTGCATATTTGGTTCATTTAGAATCAGATACAAATATTTAAATGATAATTGGAATCTTTTCTTTAGAAAAGGCAGCATAAACAATACAGATATGAATTAATCATCTTCCTTTATGAACTTTACAGTTCAACGGAGAAGATCATTTAGCAGGCATAGAACAACTACATTAATCAGCATAATACATCTAAAGTTGCATTAAATAAATTAAGAGGATCCTTTTAGTAAGAAGGAGCTTTTTATTAGTGCAATCACATAATATTTTTTTTTCAGCTTAAACTCATTCAGAATGTTTTTAAAGGTTCTTTTGTTTGTTTTTAGAAAAACAAAACAAAACAAAACAAAACACATCAGTTTAGCTCTTATATGACAGGATTACATCAACATAGAATGTTGTGATGATTTGGCATTTCAGGAGGAAAAAAGAAAAAAAAAAGACATTATTACTGTTGTATTACTCTTTCCAATGTAGCATAAATTCTCTGAAGCTGGAATTCTCTCCCTGTAGGAAGATATTCCTCTGTTTCCCAGTCTTCATGCTATGTCCTCTGTAGATTTTCTCTTTCTTGAGAAAGCTGAATCAATTACTTCCCGTAACTTAATTTCAGTGCCATCGTTAAAACACCTTAGAATGATTTTTATTTTTATGTATTTATTAGTGGAAAAAGAATGAACTTATCCCTATTTTGATTTATAACAAACAAACTGTGTACCTAAATGACCAAGGGAAGTCAGTTGATACAATTTTCTGGATTTCAGCAAAGTTTTCAATACTGTTTCTTACGGTTTCCTTCTGGACAAAAAGTGCAGCATACAGCTAGATTCTGCACCTGGGACAGGGTAATCCTGGTTACACATACAGTCTAGAGCAGCCTGTAGAGCAGACTCACAGAAAGGGACCTGATAATTCCTGTTGATGGTGAGTTGAATATGAGTCAACAGTATGGCAGTCAAAAGGTTCAACTGCATCCTGGGGTGCATCAGGCACGGCATTACTAGCTGGTCAAGGAAAGGGATTGTACCACTCTACTCCATGCTGGTGGGGCCTCACCTCAAGTACTGTGTGCCGTTTTGTGTGCCACAGTATAGGAAAAATAGAAAATTGTTACAGAGTGCCCAAAGGAGGACTACAAAGATGGTGAAGAGTCTAGAGAGAAAAATGTATGAGGAGCATCTGAAGTCCCTTGGTTTGTTCAGCCCACAGCAGAGCTGGCTGAGGAGAGGCCTCATGGCGACCTGCAGCTCCCTCACAAGGGGAGTGGAGGGGCAGGTGCTGAGCTCTGCTCTCTGGGGACAGCGACAGGACCCGAGGGAACGGCATGGAGCTGGGACAGGGGAGGGTCAGGCTGGGTATCAAGAAAAAGTTCTTCACCCAGAGGGTGGTCGGGCACTGAGACAGGCCCCCTAGGGCAGTGGTCACTGCACTGACCCTGCAGGAGTTCAAGAAGCATTTGGACAATGTTCGCAGACAAATGGTTTGAGTCTTATGTTGCCCTTTGTGGAGCCAGGAGTTGGACTTAATGATAACTCAGCATATTCTATGATTCTGTGGTACGGTATGATTTATTCTAAGTTGTAAGCGTTGCCTGATCCTCTCGCCATCCTAGATCTTTTTCATCAGTATCTTTGTATCTCTTATATTTGTTTCCACAGTGAAGAGCTTTTTGTATATATTTAGATCAAGATCTTCCAGTATGGAGTCTTCTCTAATTTTAAATCTTTTATTAAACTATCTAAATCATGAATAACTACAAAGAATAGCAAGCAGATATTAATTGGTATTAGTATTTAGTAAACAATTATCACTGTTATATAAGATTTTTTTTTTTTTTTATTGTTATGTACACAGTTACACTAGACCATTTTTTTCCCAGTTATCGTATAGACTAGTACCAAAAAAAACTTATTGAAATTTATCTTATTTTCTTCTTCTATATTCACTAGGCCAGTTACTCTGTCCAAGATTAGTGAGATTTGGTTTTGAGAAACTAGTTGGTTATTTCTCAGCACCTTTCTATTTCCTGAATGCTTAAAAGTAAGTTGTTTCATCATTTGTTCCAGTATCTCTAAAAATATCAGAACTAGTATCTCATCTTTCCTCCATTTTAAAGACTGGTGCTAAAGTTGCCTATATCCACTATTCCAGCATCTCACTTGAATTTTCAGAAATGATGAACAAGAGTTCAGAGATTCAGTTAATTCCTTAAGCACTCCACCAAGATTTCACCAAGCAGTATTAGCTAGAAAACTTAAAACATACCTGAATATTCTTTAGCTTAATGAGGATTTAACCTGGATTTCTATGTCTTTGTCCAAGCTAATTGTACTAAGGAAACGGTGACAGTTTAACCTTTTTGGCAAAATTAAGCCAAAGACTATGGCTTTCATTTTGTCATCCATTACATTCCTTATTTTTCCTTTTAACCTACAGGGATCCATAGTTCCTCTGGATTTCTTTTATTTTTAAAGTAGGCAGGCTATCTTTTCTTCTTTATTGGCTTGCCTGTCCATTGCTAATTGTAATGTATTTTGTACCTCTCTACGTTGATTTCACATCCATATATCACATTTATGAATTAACCTCTGTCTTGTAAATTTGATTTTTGATTTTTAGGTAATTGAAAGACTCCTTAGTCTTAGGTCACTTGCTTGCTACCTGTCTCTCTCTGATCTGTGTGTCCTTAATAGGAACATATGAGAGACTGTACCGGGTCAGACAAAAAAGGGTTGTCTAGCCCAACAAAGTCTCTGTGACCATGGCTAAAGGAAGATGCCTAGAGAAGAATAAGAGGGGGTAGGCATGCATTCTGCCTATTCCAATAAGTTATTACATTTCTTCTGTTCTGTGATATAGACAGTAATGAATATATGTATATATCTGGATATTAAAAGGACATGAGGCACTTGAAACACCCTGCTTCTCCTAGCCATTCAAAATTTTTCTTCCCCTCCCATTTCTTTCTTTAAATATAGCTCTGTCTACATTTTATTCCCTCAAAATTTTAAATAATTTTACATTTTCCCTCTTCCTGGACTTCAGAACAAATGTACACACTTTTGTTGTTTTATGGATACTTGGCAGTATCACTTGATCACATGAAATAGGAACATAAGCCAAAGTCACCTTTGGCCTGGTGACCTTTCTAAGATATTTTGGATTTAGATTCCTCTCCAAGAACATTTCTTCCAGAGTATCAGATAAGCTCAGAGGATAGCTCCCCCTTGTAGGAGAGTCTCCAAATGCTAACATTTTCTTTTGCTTTATTTATTTATTTATTTATTTATTTATTTATTTATTTATTTATTTTTCTAGGTATCAAAAATCTCCAATAGTTAGCCAAGGAATGAAGTAGAAGAAAACTTAGTCTTCAGAGCTATTCAGTGTAACATCCAGCTACCTCACTTTAGGCATCTATCTGAACCATCTATCTGAACCATCTATCTTGAGGCCTAATTGTCCTGTACTCATTATAGGCTTAGTCTGTGGGGAGAGGCAGCCCATGATCGCAGCTCAGACCTTAGGTGACCCGAGTCACTTTCAAGGGGCAAAGCTCACTCTATTGGCTGTTCCTATTCGGTATACATCTTGTTCAGGTGGCTGAAGCTAGGTGACATAAATAAAAGCTGTACAGTGGAAAGACAAATAAGACAATACATTTAAACAAATATTTGAGGAAGAATTCTATAAAGCTTTTTTAGTGAGTGATATTTACCTTTTCAAATTCATTTCCTACAGAAGTTTCAATAGACTAGTTGTTGAGATAGGTGTTTATGAAAAACAAATTTCAAAACTTCCTGCTCACAGATCTTGGGAGCATATTTTGCATGTGTGTGTGCAAAAGTTCTTGCCAGATATGTTCACGTGACCAGTCAAACACTGAAGAAAAATTATCCCACTTGAGTGATTTGAGTAACCATAACTACAGAACACAGCTTGATTTTCAATTGTCCATGAATGATTATGAAGTTAAATGATTCAAAAAAGTGATTACTGACAAAGTTGGATAAAGATTAGTTTTTTGAAACTGGATTCTCCACACAGATATTCTACAAACAATAAAGATGCTAAACTTATCAAATAAAGCCTTTGTAGTGAGTTAGTCACTCAATGACAGCTAAAAACATCAAAAGACATAAACACACATCAAGAATTGCTTTGTTAAATTTGTCACAATTGACAGCCTTCTGTTAAGCCTCTGCCAGAATGAAAATGGGGTCTATATTATATGAATAATGTAAGAAAGAGGAATGTGTCAAGTCTGTTGAATTCATTCAGACTTTATCACTCTAGGGCCTTCAGTTAGACTAAAACAGCCAAGTGTTCCTGACAAACATGTTGCCAGGGACAACATTTTACCATTAGTTAGCAAACAACAGCTAGAAACCTTTAAGAATATTTAAGATCATTTTAACTTTATTCAATTTTTTGTTGTTTTTTTAACTACCAAAATAGAGATAAAAAGATACTCTTAAACTGCATTCAGAACACAGCAGAGAATCATTTGCCAAGAAAAAAAAAAAAAAAAAAAAATCAGTTACCCAGCAAAAGAAACATATTTTGGTTTTTTTTTTTTTTTTTTTTTTTTTTTTTTAATTTATCTATTTATTCATGTAATCATGTGCAAAATGTGCCAAAGAATTAATAATATATTTTGCAAATAAGTTATGATCCAAGACATCAGTCTGAGAAAGCACATATGCACACGCCTGAGCAGGACCGTACTTAACCATATGCCCAGCTTCACTGGGACTTAAGCATATTGAATGGGATCCTTTCCAAAATTAGGGCCTCAGGCAGTGAGAGAGCCAGCTCAGGTGTTAGAGAAGAATATTAGCAAAAAAGCTCATTTGAACTAATTGATCCTGTAGAGTTAAGCTCAACAATAATCTTTCTGGGGTAACCTAGAACATTTCATTTTCATCAATCTCATTTACAGGGCTGGCCTCAAAGAGCTGTGGTGGCATGACCAAACTATGGGAAGGGGATGAGTGGTGAGGGGAGATTGAGGGGACTGGACAGGAAGCTACCACCACTGCTCCTCAGTTGGAGCCTTGCACAACACCTCCAAGAGGTGCCCGATGTAGATGGAATGTGGTGGACTGTTCTCCAGATGCTCCAGGTCCAGGCATTGTTTGCCTTGACTTGTTGGGTAACATTTTCCACATCTACTGTTGTTCTTCAATTTACTGGGATGTTGGTTTGGCTGTTAAAGGGACATTCTGATTACCACACTTACAAACTTTGTTTCTGTTGATTTGAGGAATCTGACACCCTCATGCTACTGCTGCAATTGGAAGCACCTAACTTTGTCTTTATTAGACAAGTGTTTGGCTGATCAATCATAAAAAAAAAAAAAAAAAAAAAAAAAAAAGTTGCTTAAAATTAATTCATCTCTTTAGTGCAATGCTATTTATGTGGGTTCACCTTTCATCCCCTTTTTCTTGTCACCAAGGATTTTTCTGTGAGAGCTGCTTGTTACATTGGTTGATTCTGAAGCTGATTTTATAGCTACTAAGCAAATTGGCTCTGTCATTGATTTGTATTGAAAATAAGCCTGGAAAGCAATAAAATCAGCTGTAAAGAGAAAAATTCAATATGTTTGAAATGCAAAGGCAAATTCAGCACCATCCTTACAGCAGAATGTGTTGTAAGGGGAAATACTATTGGGGTTCTTGGCTCGTTCTTTCCTTTCTTGAGTTGGTATATTATGAAAATTGGAGAAGCACATTAACAGCTAGGTATTTGCTGTTCTCAGAGGTGTTATTCCTCAATCATACTTAGCAAACTTAGTCACCAACTGGAGATTTTTTTTGGTGCTCAGTGAAAAAATCTGTAATTTAGTAATTTGAAAATGTGAGGCTGAGAAGTTTGAAGGTAAAACAAGAACACTGAAGAAACGATATTCTCTTTGAAATAGAAGTGTGAATTCTTGTGAAGATGGGAAACTTTCCCATTTTTATGAGTTCTCTAATGTTTTTCCACAGTGTGAGATGTCCCTTTGTAAATATAAAAAGAAAACAAAAACAAAAACAAAAACAACCTACTAGGGCATTTAACCCATACTTATTTCAGCAATAATGCATCACAAGTAACCCCTACTACTTACCTCAGGTTACTCATTCCCATTCTTCCATCACTCCCTTTTTTTTTTTTTTTTTTTTGCTAGTAAAACCATTTGCAGAGCTTTCCAGAGAAGTTGATTAGATAAGTGACCTGAGTTAAACATAAATCTTTCTCACTTATTCATTTGCAGAGTTAGTTTTAGCCAGATTGATCTGGATGACCACACAAGACCTACCAAGACTGACACGGCTGGGAGGTGGTAAGGGAAATAATTCTGGTGCCTGCCAGTGCAGGTGACACTGTTACTAGTTTAAACGAACTGTGAAATTACACCAGCCCATCTGCAGTCTCTACCTTCTCCCCTTGGTTTTCAAACAAGTATGCTTTCCCTTCAGAAGAGCTGTTTCTTTAATCAGGTCAATTCTTTAGTCTTTCTCATGATGTTGTAGCTGCAGAGGCTGAGATGGGAAAGCACAAGGACCTGTGTCTGGAGGACAAACAACCAGGCAGTACGGCATGAGCTGGTGGTGCTTCAGGTGAGGAAGCACCTGGAGAGCTTTCAGTTCTTGTAAATTCGGGGGACTCTTGGTGAGGAGGGAAAGAAGTAAAGATGGATGAGGGTGTCACAGCCTGGAAGAACTGGCAAAAGAAATACACATCAAACCATTCTGTCCATCCTTTTTTGTGATTTCCTTTCTTTATATAAAGCCTGAAATTAGATTTAAGGCATGTAATTCTGGATGAAAAGTCGACACAGCAGCTTACTGTAGTTTAGCTCCCCTATTCAAATTCCATACCCTTTAGGCTACTTGGGCTACTTTTTCTTGGGAAATACCATTAAGGAAAACCTCAGAAGAAACTGTAGGCTCAAGCCCTGTGCATTCAACATGACTGCATTATAAGGCTTGTGCTAGCAACCATAACTTGTGTATCATTGTAATTCTTCTTGGCAGGCTGTTTGCAGCCCAGCTTTGTGATCTGCTGACTAGCTGCATACACAAATGGGTTGAGGAGCAGGAGAGAAACTATGGTGTGCAGGCCACCCTGGGCTGTATGTTGCCTGCTGGGGAAGACTATCCAGAGCAGAGCCAGTAGAAGGCATGATGCCTCACTGCAACCCTAAGACATGGAGGTGACAGCCTGTTTTCCAACATGTGACCAAGGTGCACTTACCATGAGACCCATCACCCAGATGTACCCTTCCCTGACCTTCCATCTCATGTTTCACAATGCAAGGCAGAAACACACTAGTAACAACTTTAGTCCTGTGTGGGGTGCTTGTGGGTGACAGAATTCAAACTAAAACTATCCAGGAAAATATGTTGGTCATTTTTGAAGAGAATTGAGCCATGAGGTCTCCATTGCTATTTGAAATTCTTTTAAGATATGACAATCATAGTTTTAATTTACAATAGTTTCATCAAGGATATTTTCTCATCATTGACTGAAGTTTTTTTTTTTTCCCCCAGGACAGCATTTAGAAGCCAGGATTTCTTGGTCTTTCTTCACATTTTAAGAGATTTTTTTTTCATTATTTTCAATTTAATCCAGTTAAAACTAATTTCTTTCAATGAAATAATCAATCCAATTCTATTCAGACTCAAAAATTTTGAGGACATAATGACCAGGCAATGAATTTGCCAACCAAAATGGATTTTCAAAATGGGTAGGGTTCTAGCAAAATCACACTCCCTTTTTGGATATGATCATCATGAGTATTAAATTAACTTATTGAGAGCCGTTAAAGAGTAATGATAATGTCAATTCTTTTGCCTTTTTTTTCTTTTTTTTTTTTAAGTGAGAGAAGAAAATTGGCTGCACTGAGTTTGAGCTTAAAAAACATTAAACTGAAATAAATTGGTGTTAAGAGTTTGTTTCTTTAACCTTTTGTTAGATAAAAACTTAGAACTGGTTAACTCAGCAGCTGAGAACACATTTAATCTTGATTGCTTCATTCTAGCATTACTTAATTTAATTTATTTTATCTTTATCCCTAGCTTTGAAATCTTACTAGCTCTTTCCAAGACATTGTGATTGATAGTCATATTACTCTCATGTGAATTTGTAGGAAAGGTGATGTTTCTCTGCTTTGAAAGCAATGCTACAAATGAAATTGAAAACCATGCTTTTAAAAGGAGAAAGAGCACTTATGATTTGGATAAAAACATCAACCTTGGGACCAATACAAAAATTGAATTATAAGAGTAGCCTCATTTACTCATACCCTACATTTAATTTACATTTTATATCAACACTTAAGTGCCAATTTTAATGCTAAATGAGCTGTTACTTTTGAAATAGATTATCTGGTTTGATGAAGTGGCAGAAACTATGACATCTAGCTCAGCACAAGGATAGTTGAAGAAAGCCATCTTAAATACAACAAATTTCAAGGACTACATGAATCTATAGCTCTATTTAGAAAAGTGTATTCTATACACTCATTACTTATATGGCTTATATGGACTGAGAAGTGGTAAAGTTATACTCTTCAAGCATGTATCCAATGTCTCCACTACTGAAATATCTCTGAGCATTAACTTGTCCTAGCATGTGGATCTTTTAAATTATTCCTGCTCAACTGATTCTGAGAATGTTTTACAATAAACTGACAAAAAAAAAAAAAAAAAAAAAAAAAAACGCAAAACAACAAAAAAAACAACCAAAAAAAAAAAACTGAGGGTCTGTGTCAGGGTTCAGGTTACCTCAACTTTCTTTCAAGACTGGAAATCAGACAATATTCTGGAGCAGAAGTCTCAGAGAGCAGCCCAGGCTGCTTCTCCAGAAATACCTGAAATCTGTCCACAATGGAGTTCTAAGTAGTCTCTCTGGCTGTGTGGACACAGCCTAGTTTATTTATCTAAGTATTTTCCTTGTGGCTAAGCAGTTAATATCTGATCAGGGAACTGCCTAAACTTCTCCATTATCCATCAGGCGTGTTCTGAACATGTCTGAGACACTGAACTAGCAAAACCTAAAATTTGTTAATGCTTTCACTCAAGAAGAAAAGTGTTTTGTATCACCATTCTTATGGGAGTCAAACAGTCTGAACACCAGCCTAGAAAATCTCCATCTTGAGGAATGGGAGTCTCTAGCTCTTAATGCCAAGAAAGTCACTCCTACTGCTGTTATCACTAGGATGGCCACCAGCCATAAGTCTGATTTCCACAGCAGCCAGCCTACATCTCAGGGAAGAGTGAAGGATTTGTATTTCCACAGAAAGAACAAATGAGAAAGGTGCATCTCTGTCAGCCATCACATAGGGTCTGTCAGACACCCACAGAAAAAGTCTTACACTCTGCTTTGTTTCCACTACTGCTTATAGATTTATCCAGTAATTAACTTTTATAAGCAAGATTCCTGGGCTGCAAAGCAAATTATTACTTACATAATTTTTATTACATTAATATCTACAGACCCTGGCAAAGCTGAGCTTTAATATTCTAGTCAGGAAGTTAATTTGTTGAGGGACAATCCTTACCAGTTTACAATCTAAAGAAGGAAACACAGTAGAGTCAGGAATGGACTTAGTTTTTATGATTTAAGAGTTTAGGCTTTTGTGGGTCCTTTCTCTCTTGTGTGAACTTCACTTAAAGTTCTATGTTTTTGTCTATCCCATTTTTATGGTGAATTGAAAGGCCCTATATGCACTGAAGCATCCAAAATATTTCTAATATCTACTACTAACAATCAGTTTTTTTTTGTTTTTTGTTTTTTGTTTTTTTTTTAAAGGCCTTAGCATGGCACTTATGAAATAATGAAACTATTCTTTATATCAATGAAAACAGGCTCAAAATGATATACATAAAGCAAGCCATGCTACATTTTTCCTGTGAAAGATTTACATGTTACTAAACACACAAACTATCCTAAGTGTGCAAAAAACAGTAAAATATCTGCCTCCAAACTGAAAGCACTAATACTTGTGGGAGCTTAATTTTGATTAATGATATCTATTGCTATAGACATTTGATACTCAGATTTTGACCTTAAACAAAGCATGAGCTGCTGAAGAACCAGCAGTCATCAGTTGTAATTTATAGCTCTGGCTTTTTCTACTCTGCATTTTTAATAGTCCTCCAAGTATTGTCAGGATTAGATCCAGTAACATTTTTTATGAAGCTTCGTAAGAAGAGTTGATTTTGATAGTTCATCAAAATGAAAACAGTGCTGAAGCAATGACCCCGTGACCTTGGAAGTGGGGTTTACAGTAGGAAAGATGTGAACTGAATTTGCCTCTGTTCTGCTTTTAGAGGCACAACGGTATGCTTTCACATGAGTAGACATGCTAGCTATGCCACGCAAGCTATGCTAGTTTGAATTGACTCAGACTACATGAATCCAAACCTGTGTGCTGCATTCAGTGCCTCTGAGATTTATTTGGAGTAAAAGATCTGTGTCAGTCTATGCACCAGAGCTCTTTTTCTTTCTCTTCCTTCACTCTTCATGCACATTTCAAGCTCTATGGAAAAATATTATGACAAGTAAGCAATCTCTCCCTTTTGTTGTCCCTCTCTACAACCACTTGTAAGCATCAATAGAACTGGGTTAAGTTCTGCTCTTATCTATGTAAAGATTCTCTGTATTATTAGAATGTCTGAAATACTATATATATGTATGTGTGTATATATATAAAAATATATATTTTAAAGAAAAGCATAAAGAAGCACACTGGTTCAAATAAAACTTTCTGGGTGAACTGGGGAAAGACGTCAAGTCTTCTCTGTGATGGATACTTTTCTGTAAGTGTCAAGCTATACAATTAATCCTCAGAAAGACCACTAGATATATATATCTATCTATATTTAAATATGTAGATACAGTTGGTATAACTGCATTCACATGTGAGATTGCATATTATTACAATATTGCTCTCTAGATAATGTTCTACTGTTGATTCTATAGTTAAAACATTCAAAGTAGATGAGAACTACTGGAATATTACATTATATTTGCACTCAAGCCTTCTACCTTTTTGGGTATACAAGAAAGCTGCAATATAGAAGACTGTTGAGTAAAGACTAGATTGTTCTTGAATCATGTGGGGAAAATGAATATTTGATGGGAGATATTACTGAAATCTTTCACAGACACTTCTTTGAAGTCACTGTGAACACTGGAAATTTCCTTCCTTTCAGACGTTTTATATAACAGTATCATAAAAATCAGTAACTGAATGTAGCAGAACACAAGACAGGCTAAAATTATATATATATATTCAAAGATGGGAAAGGCAGAGTTGCAGAGGATCTACAAATCATATGAAGAGAATGATGCTGATGGAAGGGGATGATCTGGGCCAGATCACTGCACTCACTCTTACTTTGGACTGGCATACGTTTCGTTGGGTTAAGAGCTGGCTGGATGGCCGGGCCCAGTGAGTTGTGGTGAATGGAGTCAAATCCAGTTGGAGGCCAGTCACTAGTTGGAGTCCCTCAAGGCTCAGTACTGGGGCCAGTCCTCCTTAACATCTTTATCGATGATCTGGATGAGGGGATCAAGTGCACCCTCAGTAAGTTTGCAGACGATACCAAGTTAGGTGTGTATGTCGATCTGCAGGAAGATCTAGATAGGCTGGACTGATGGGCCGAGGCCAACGGTATGAAGTTCAAGAAAGCCAAGTGCCGGGTCCTGCACCTGGGGCTCAACAACCCCAAACAGAGCTACAGGCTGGGAGATGTGTGGTTAGAAAGCTGCCTGTCAGAGAAGGACCTGGGAGTATTGGTTGACAGTCAGCTGAATATGAGCCAGCAGTGTGCTCAGGTGGCCAAGAAGGCCAACAGCATCCTGGCTTGCATAAGAAACAGCGTGGCCAGCAGGTCCAGGGAAGTGATTGTCCCCCTGTACTCAGCTCTGGTGAGGCCGCAGCTCGAGTACTGTGTTCAGTTTTGTTCCCCTCGCTACAAGAAGGACATGGAGGTGCTCGAGCGAGTCCAGAGAAGGGCAATCAAGCTGGTGAGGGGTCTGGAGAACAAGTCTTATGAGGAGCGGCTGAGGGAGCTGGGACTGTTTAGCCTGGAGAAGAGGAGGCTCAGGGGCGACCTTATTGCACTCTACAGGCACCTGAAAGGAGGCTGCAGTGAGGTGGCGGTGGGTCTATTCTCCCATGTGCCTGGTGACAGGACGAGGGGAAATGGGCTAAAATTGCACCAGGGGAGGTTTAGGTTGAATATTAGGAAAAACTTATTTACTGAAAGGGTTGTTAGGAATTGGAATAGGTAGCCCAGGGAAGTGGTTGAGTCACCATCCCTGGAGGTCTTTAAAAGACATTTAGATGTAGAGCTTAGGGATATCGTTTAGTGGAAGACTTGTTAGCATTAGGTCAGAGGTTGGACTCGGTGATCTTGGAGGTCTCTTCCAACCTATACTATTTTGTGATTCTGTGATTCTGTGATACTTTGCCCCAACCTCCACACACTGCTGTGGGGAGGAATCTCTCTGTGCAGCTCCATCCACTTCCTCGCCACCCACACAAATGGCTCTCAGATGAGAGGAATGCAGAAATGTGCCACGCTTGTGAGGGGGGAATAAAGGCCAGAAGAAAATAGAAATAAAATATATTTTAGGCTGAGAAGATGAGGGCTTATCCAATTTTTATAGTTTGCAGACTGATTTTAAATCTGGACCATAACTCCCAGAGAGCAAGTGAAATTACAGTCATGTCAACTATGACATAATTGAGGAAAAAACAGGATTTTGTACAAAGATGACCGTATACTCCTGTCTGCCAATAAAATTAAACATTAGTATTTATTTCTGATTTCACTGTAACCATTCATCCCACTTTTCCACTGTTTTGTTTCTAAAATTTTTTAAAGTCTGAAGTAGTATATTGGTCTTTTGCCTTAACTAGATAGATTTTCTTATCTACTTCAACAATAAAAGTACAAAAGGACTGTTTAACAATTATGTGTTTAAAAGTCTGCTATATTTCTAACTCTGAAACTGAACTTACATTACCTCAACTGACCAGACCTATTGCAGACTCTCAGATGGAATGTATGCATCACTCTGCCAATTCAGAGGTTATTTAATATGGTATGTCTGGAACCAGCTTTTTTGTTGAAATTGTTTTGGCTAAGAAACTATCCAGATGAGTCTATTGCAAAACTATGTGCTTTGACTGGGATTTTCAAAGACAGGCTGGAATCATGCCACTCAAAAATGGAACATTTTAAAGATTACTTTTTTTTTTTTTTTTTTTTTTTTTTGAGAATCTCTCTCAAACCAAATTTTTTGTTTTGTTTTGTTCATTTTTATTTTATTTTTTATTTTTATATAGGATTAGCACAATTCGTATCGATTCATTATTATATGCAAAACACTTTACACTTCTTCCTCAATTCTTTCACTGTCTGTGTGAAAATTATTTAATAGAACATCAGCAGAGATAGTATGATAAAGACAGGGAAGAACTGTAATTTAGTCATGTGGATGGGAGCTATCATTTTGCAATATTTTGTTTAGCTATGCATCATACTGTCCAGAAATGGTTAGTTACTATGTTAATGGGAATAGCTGATGTAGTAGTAAGTGCTGGCATTTTTCTGCTGTGATGGTTTTCTATTCACACTAATGAGCATTTTTGCTTTTAGATTGGTTGCACTGTTTAATTCATTGTTATACTTATTTGACACCCCAGAACAAATTCTGCCTTCAATTATACTAGTGTAAATCTATGATAAACCATTTGTTGTCATCAGTGTTAGACCTTGATTTGTCCAATGATTTAAACAAACATTTAACCTTAAACACATTTTCATCAAATGCTGATAGTTAAGGAGACATGGAGGGTTTTTTTTTTTTTTTTTTTTTTTTTTTTCTTATGGTGTTGAAAGGAAGAGAGTTTCAGCTTGTGTAGTTCATTCTACCATTTCATATATATGAGTATAGCTATGTATAGCAGAGGCTGTAATGCAGCGCAATGCAGAGACCGAACAGAGACTGATTTATTCCCAAAACCAGTGGTGACAGTGAAAAAAATATTAAGTCCAAGTCAGTAGGTACTGTTGCAAAATAAGAGCTTGTTAACCTGGGCATGGCAGTCCCACTGCCATGCTTTTGAAAGGTGACTGAAAATCTATGGACTCTGTCATGAAGGCTTTGGTGATTTTAGCTCTGGTGAGCTCAGGTGCAGCCTCACCCAGATACCTGTCCCGCAGCTTGGACTTAGTGAGACTTGGCACCTGGGGCAGGGGCAGAAGAATGTATGCCAGATCCTCCCTCAGCCACTGGAGTTCATAGTCTGGCATATTAATTTAAGATGTTTTCCTTGGCTGGCAGTTGTCTGGATGGTTTTTCAAGTCCTGCAAGGTAGATTGGATTCAATTTTTCATTTTACTCATCATTAAGTGGGTAATGGGCAGTTTCAGGCTTGTAATGAAACTAGGTCAAACAGTAGCCTGCTTGTATAAGCTCTAAATGTCTGGTTCACTAGAGTTTGCTGTATCTAAAATGACAATAGATGGTATTTTGATGTACTTTACAGAGCAGAAAGGATAGACATATATTAATCATGAATAGATTTTTTCTTCTAAAATATACTGAAAATTAATTATATCCCAAGTCCAACATCTCACTCCTCAGGTCTATAGAATGTGGTCAGAAATGCAATTTCAATGTCCAAAATTCAATTTGTGTAGTTTAAATCCTGGCAGCTGTCACTGCATTGTCTCTAACCTGCATCTCAAAAATTCTTTGAAGGCCAGAATTTCAGTCTCTGTGAGAATATAATACACAGCAACATAAAATCTTTATATAGCCCCCTCTACTCATTCATTCAGTGTTGCAAGTACTTTGTCCAGCTTATGAGACAATAGATAATATGCCATGCTACTCTCTTCAGCAAAGCTAATGAAAATAGTGATAATAATAATACTAAACCAGTTTACAGATCCCTGTTTTTGAAGTTTTTGACAGGACTGTCACTATCACAGATGTAGATAAACTAAAAACTTATGACTTTATAAGTTTCCAAATGCACATCTTTGTACATGCTTCATAATGAAAGAAGCAGGCAAAGGAAGTAATGAACCTAGACACTGAAATACCAGATAGTGAGTCACAGTCCTGGGGTTCTCTCATGGTCATTCCTCCCAAGCCCACAATAAGTTGCTGAGCTGAGCTGTTTCTCTTCATGACTGTTGTTTCTTCTGACCTTCTGTGGAAAAACAAAACAAACAAACAAACAATCAAACTAACTAACAATAAATAAATAAATAAATAAATAAATAAATAAATAAATAAATAAACTTTTACTGTGTGCTTGTGAGAAATAGATGGTTTAGTCAGAAACCAGATTATGAATGTTAAAATGTGATAATGGCACCTGGTTATGGTAGATAACAGAACATTCAGTCAGTAGACAAAGAATAAAGTATCAAAAATGTTCAAAGCTTCACTGAGTGAAAATGAAGACCTGGAAGAGTCGCAGCAATGAGGGATATTTACAAGTACACAGGAAATTTGAATGATTAAAATTTTTAAAGAATGCTGACTACCCATCTTCTGGAAACAATAGCCCTTTTTGTTGAAACCCAAACCAATGCTACTAGAAAGAATGACATTTCAACTTTTCTGTACTATATCCCCATCAGACTCAAGTCTAGTTCTTGTCTCTTTTGCTCAGTCTCAAGCCTTCTTAAAGAGTGCAATCTGTGGATTCAAAATACCGTGGGCCAAAAAAGGGCTAAGAGGGCTAATAATACTCCTATATTATAAATGTTACTCTATTCCATTAGGTTGTTGAGTGGAAGTCAGTGAATGGCCTGAGCATGTCTAATGGATCAGGTTTCTGTAGGGAGTTAAGGTAGATTTAGCTACCTTGCTCCTTTTATCAGCTTGCACTGATGCTTATGCACTCAGCCAACACACCTCTAAGTGAAATGCCAGTCCTGATGTAGTTGGTGTATTGAAACGAAGGAATGATTTGATTTTATTTTGTTTTTAAGCTTTGATGGGTCTGGAGTGTCAGCAATCTGAAAATTACAGACCTGGTATCAATGATTTAAGGAGTGAAAATGAAATCTAGTTTGAGGGACAGGTAGCTGCTTCTTGGGCTTGGTGTAGCAGTTTGGATAAATGCCTGTTCATATTCTTGCCTTTTTTTTTTTTTCTTTTTTTCTTTTTTTTCTTTTTTTAAGGAAAAATCAGTATATTATTTTGTTCTGTCCTGACCCCACTTATTACTTGAACTGAGTGAATAATTCACGATATATATCTTCCCTGACAAACTGAGCTGTTTTTTTGCTCTTGGACATGAATCTATGAAACCATCTGCCTGTAGCTATGAATAGATTGCAGTTTCCTCATGTTTATCTGTCTGCAAAAATGTGATTGTTATTATTATTATTATTATTTTTCTTACCAATGTTATTATCTATAGACTGATCATGACCTGTTCTCTGAACTGTATTTTCTGGTCACAGAAATTAACAGGGTTTTATATTTCAGTCACAGGTACAGAAAGCTCCCATGTTGTTATCTGGTGTTATTAAAACTTTTATTTTTATTTTTGTTTGCCTGTTTTCATGGATGCTTTTAAGATCTATGATGAGAAAGCTTAGATGTTTCAAGTCTATTCAATATAATAAGAGCTGGGGGAAGATACAAAAACAGGTGTAGAATAAAATAAAACTGAGAAAGAGTAGTTAATAGAACAAGCAGGTTTCTGAGTCATTGCTGTACCTAAAGCTGACATGGAAATTTGAAGTCAAATGTGTTTAAAATACTGCAATTATTATTCCGAAATTTAATTTTCTGCTGTTCTTTTTTGTTATAGTATTCAGTGACAGGCAGAAATGGCAGGATACAAGTGGAATAGATAATAGATATGAATAATATTTTTTTAGATATAAAAATATAATAGATATGAATATATTTTTTTAAAAAAAGGTTTTGGGAATGATTTAGTTTTGTATTGGGATGCATTTTGCATTTCACACAGACTTTTTTATGCTTGATTAATCATTGTTAATTTGCGAACTGACTAAGGGTTACTTCTCACTTGTAAGAATGTGAGTCATCTTGGTGGATCCAAGGCATGTCACTCTTTGTCTGCTGTAAAATTATACTTTTCTGTCTTTCTAGAAGTTTGTTGTTTAATTCAGCCCTACAGCTGGATGAACAAAATATTACTGAGTGAATCATTTGCTGTCATCCCTGTAAGCATGGTTCTTGCAGTAACTCTGAAATTAGGTCTAGAACTAATGCCAAATTTAAAATATGGCCCCAACTAAGTTATTTTTTGAGAGTAAATGTGAGAGGTCTGTAATTCTCTTATACATATATTTTTATCATATGAAATCAAATCTGAGAAAAGATACAGAAGAGAACTGATACTGCACTGAGGTCACATCACCTTAAAAATAAATAACAATATATTTGCTGATAATAACAACTGCATATTACAGACAGTTATACCATTAGCATGCCTAATGATATATACTGATCACCTTTGATTCACTAACTTCAATGGCAGTTTAAAGCATTTGGTGTAGCAGTAGGTAATAACCACATTACAGAATAGAATTTACGAATACGACAGCTTATATGAAGAAACTGTCAAGTTAACCATGACATCTTAGGTTATACATTGAATAATACTATATATTCAAGCTGAGTAAGCCCATCAAACTCTGTCTATCAAGAGGTGAATAAGATGGTCAGAAAAACCTCTTAAAACTGAAAATGATTCTGATTCAAATTTTAATAATGATTGTTTTCACTACTGAGATTTTTGAAAATGTCTTCATTCTTTTCACTATTTTTTTTTTTTTTTTTAGCTATGGAACTTTGTTAGGCATAAATAGCCACAAGTTATAAAGTATTTTCTTAATAGCTGACCTAACAAAGTGTGCTCAGGAAGTATAGTAGAAATGGTTTTGATTTATATGTCTTTGGGATTATGCCAGCACATTGTGAACATCTCTGAGCTAATGAAGGGGAAGTAACCAACCTGCAACCCTATGATCTACACTAAAATTAGGGAGAGCAGCTTGTTATCTTTCATCTACAGGATGTCTGGGTATATTCCTGATTCATTCTTGTGACAGTTACCTCATCACCCCATACGGTAGTGTTGTACCTATTTTCCTGTGCAGAGAAACACAGCATGGAGTCCAAATAGTGGTACAGTCTAGACAGATTTACTGCATGAGTAATTTTGAAAAGATGAGTTGTCTATATTCTTTGCTAATATTCAGGTACAATTTTAATAGTCAGGTTAGCTAGTCTCAGTGTTTGTCATCTTTTTCCTATGTCCCTATGGGGGATCTGACTCAAAATATGCGCTCACTTCTTGCTTCATGATAGTGTTAATGTATGCACAGCCTCTGTTTTTATAATTCTGATTTTTTTTTACTGTCTTATATTAGTGTTTTGTCAGTAAAGACTCCTGTCCTCGTATTGGCATGGGTATTTGCCCAAAGCAGTGGAAAGTCTGTCCCAAAACACACAGATTCTAAGTATCAGTCATTTTTCAGTACTTGAGTCATTCCTGAATGAGGATCATAATAACTTCATCTTACAAGAGGTTCTTTGGCTCTACAGAGATGACTCAGAATAGTAACTGATGCATCGTCAGTCCCCATCTGCCTTAATAGGGATTTACAATATAGGTTTCATATACCAAGATCACAGAGTTATGTGTATGCTTAATAAGCTCATCATATTTCATTATAAATCTATGTACTCACTTCCTACTTTGTATCGAGTCAAGGAAAACCTTTACTTGCCTTGAATCTTGTGATGAGATCCAATGCTGTAGTAACTTAGATGTGATTAAAAAAGCACCAACTAGTAGATGTAATTAAGGAGTCAGTTACCAAACATTGGTTTAAAAGACTGAAGCTGAGACAAACCATTTCTGGAAAAGTAAACTGAATAATAAAGTGAGAAAAGCTTCATAGGAAGACAAAAGTAGTATAGTCAAAAAGGTAATTTAAGTTTAGAGAAACACAGATACAGGCAGGTTTTCTATAACTAATTCAGGCTCTCTACGGTAGGAGCAGAGTAAATTTAGGCCTGAATGGTTGGAAGTTCCCTGTATACTTTTATTTAGTCTGAAATCTTTGTGAGAGGAAGCATCCAAATGGGTCATAGAGAAGGGAATGAGTTGACAGAGATGATCTATAAACTGCCTTGCTAACTGTACTTGAGTTAGTCTCATTTGTTGAGCTGAGAAGCTTGATTGACTGTTCATAAAACAGTTTAGCACCTAAGTTTCCCTGCTTGGAGATTTAATAGCTAGTATCTGTCAACAATGGTATTATCCTTTCTATGCTCACCTAGAGGTGTACCATATATGTGGTGACTTATACCTGTGTAGTCAGTGACACGTTTTCTCAAGAAGGATCTAGTCATTTTTCAGCCTTTAACAAACACAGCACCCTAATGTGTACCTCCCCCATTTTATTTTATTTTTCCACAGAAGGTTGAAGGCTTATATATACACAGATGATAAAATAATCTAATTCTGCCATGGTATCAAGTCACATATCCAGAAAAATAAGCTAAATGAATACAGGCTGTATTTTTTTTTTTTTAAAAAAAATGCTTTATTAATACACAGACCCTGACCCCCATTGGAGAGGAAAAGTGCAGTGATGAGAAATTTGTGTCTGGAGAAATTGGTATATCATTACTTAGAGAAGTAGACACTAGTCATAGTTAACAGTTCATAAGAATTAAAGGATTAATAAATTTTACATATATGTTAAGAGTAGGATGAACTAAATATCTGGCATAAAAGGTCTGGCTAGAAGACTAGCCTGTTTATTGACATTTAATACAATCATTTCAGAAGGTAAAAAAAAAAAAAAAAAAAAAAAAAAAGGACATTATTGACGAGAGCATGTTCAGGAGAACTTTGTGTTATGCTGTAGAAGGCCCCACATGGCACTGGAATAGAAAACCCTGAGTTGCCAGAGGAACCATAGCTGTTTAATACAGGACTTACCTATGCAGGGAACAAGAATCCAAGTCTCCTCCCTTCTTCAACCATCCATGTATGCAAATTTAAGAAAATTACATTAAATTATGCTAACTGAAAGGGTAGGGAGAACTCCATATAATTGACATATGAAGATGTCCCATTAAGTGTTATGTTGGACTTAAACCCCATGTATAGACCCCATAATCCATGTATAAAAGAGCAGTGGGCACAAAAACATATGCCAAGCATACCTATAAACAGATAAACAGCTTACCAACCTTTTGTCAGATACCTCAGTTAAGGTTGGTTGTGTAAAAGTTTATTCTAATTTTGCAGAAACAGTGTCTTTAGAAATTGACCTTATATTCATGTAAGAAGGTTTCTGTACATGTTAACAGGTAAAAGAACCAGTCTTCATCATGCTAGAATGTAGAAAAGCATTATTAGAAATGCTCCCATAACCTTTGGGAAGCAAGGAAAATGATAAACAAATCAAATGAGATAGCTGTATCAAAGAGATTTTCTTTGGGCTTCTAGTTGAAATGAAAAGGATGTCTTTAAAGAGCTTGTGCCAAGGGGCTCTTTCACAATAACTACTTCTATATGAACAGCACCTTTAAGTGAAATATATTTAGCTAATTGGGTAGAAAAAATTATAATCAATATTGTGAACAAGGTTAGGTCAATGGTAGGAACTAAAAGAATGATCCTCTAAGCTTCCTAATCCCTTTGTCTTGAGAAGTTGTCAATATGAGCATCACAGTAAAGAAATTTTGGCAATATAATCTTCAGCTGAAACTAGGTAAAATATCCTTTTCATGTTTAATGGGATCAACAAAGTTAAGGATGAGTTACTTGAACAGCATTTTTTTCAAAATTTAAATTGTAATAGAAAATATCTGAGAAAGCTACAAGGTAAGGTTGGGATTATTTTGTATATCTAAATGAGGTAATTATTTTCTGTTTTAGCACTGAAATCACAAATCACTATTCTAATTTTGATATATATATATATATATTTTATTTGTACATATATATATTTCAGTTTATATTTTATACCTGTTTATTTAAGCAAGCCTGCAATACTCATTGAATTAAGCTTTCATCAGGTTTAATTTTCTCTTTTATGGAATTCCTATGGTCACTACCTGGGTGACATAAATAGGGACTTCAATGAAAATATTGAAAAGGGTAAATCCCTGGGATGTATAAAGAAGTGTTGAGGTTTAGCACAGCACCTCATGTTTGAATACCAGTGTCCTGGGAAGTATATAGCACATAGTTCTAATGAACTTTAATTAGTCCATGTGTAATTTATTTGTTTACATAACTTCCTTGAAAGAGATACTTCCTGAATTGGAAACCAAGGAACAACTGAATGAGACAGAAAACAAATAAACAGTTATTAAGAAACAAACTCTCTCTTTCTTGGCAGAAATAAACTTCCAAAATGCTGCATTAATCAGTGAGGAAGAAGCAAGATGATTTTTTTTATTATTATTATATATATATATATTTTTTTTCTCCCACATATTCTGCTGACAATTCAAAGCCCACCACAGATGTAATTCTAATCTGTCTCATGTTGTGGGTGAAAAGACTCATGCAAATACCCCACTTTTTAATCTATACTCTTGTTTCAGCCTCTCGATGGATTATGAACAGAAGAATTAGAAGAGTTTGGGGAAGAGTGCACAAACTTTAAAAGCTTTGAGATGTTCATAAGTATCATCTTCTACCTCATGCAAAGGATGCAAACTTATGGAAATTTATTAAAGAAGTTCAAAATTTTCTTCATATAGAGGTGAGTCTTAGAAGTATTTTGAGATACAGTAATAAAGCAAAAATCTCTTTTCATCATTTACTTAGGTTTAGATCAGTTACAAGCTTGTATTTTTATGAAGTTTTGTCATAAGCAATCACATCCTGATTTAAATCTAAGAAAGGAATGAGAAAGCCCAGTTATTAAAAGATCCAAAATTAATCTCTAACAAAGACAGTAGTTCACCAAAGTCTAGTCTATACATCGGTTTATTTTCAACTTAGGATTCAAAGGAAATAGCAGTTCTGTGGTTAAGCAATGATTGAAGAGGTTAGTAATAGATCAAAGCAAAGGATAGGAGAGAGATGGGTGAACATCTGGGAGGAAAAATGGATAACATTTTCCTTGGTCTGGTCTGAGAAAAAAAAAAAAAAAAAAAAAGAGAATGTGAGGGAGAGGAGAGGGAGCAAAAATAAATCAGACTTCTAATGAGAAATAATTTTGTTCAGAATGAATAGTGAAAATTCCCAGACAAAAACTTGAAAGATGTTACTGCCATACAATAATCCTTCAAAAAACTTTCTGTAACTGATTCCTAATTTGAAACCTGTTACTTTGTTTAAAAATATATTACACAGTTAAAATGCTCTGAAATTGTAAGTCAGTTTTATTCTTGCTCCTTATAGTCCTGCTGTGTTGCACTATATTACAAAGGGATTTTTTGTTCTTCTATTTTATTTATTTATTTATTTTTCTTCCTTCTGAGTTATTTTCCTCTGGAAATGAAAGCTTCTTTTTTATTAAGCTTATAACATTCCTATGCTTTATGGATATATATTTCCCCCTTTTCCTTAACAATTAAAAATATTTTTACTCTTATTTTCAACATTTTAAACTTGTTTCCTCAGTAAAGGAAGTCAGCAGGCAAAATGTTCCTTTAGTTTAGCATATAAATGGATTTAAAGTCATATCTTTTATCTCTAAAAGAAAAGTCAAACTAAATTTCTTAAAACAGTGAAGTTTAATTTCAATAAACAAATAATTACTATATGTATCCCAAGTCTTTGCAAAACATCTTTGATTTGGGGATTAAATATATATTTGTAGTACAGTAAACACCTCTGGAAATATTAGTCTTCATCTAATTCCATCTTTCTGATTCTGATAGTGGACTTTTATTTAAATCCCCCATTCTTTCTGTTTATGGTGCTCCTGACCTGCACATGGAAATTATGGCAACTTTCTTTAGAAGAAATTTGTCATCTTTGCTGGGTCTGCTAATAATACTGTTTGTGATATTATGGGTGGAAAATACTAAGTGTCTCCAACTCTTTACCTGTATCAGAGATCAAAATAAGGCTTAAGGGCAAATTACATGTGTGACTCCCAAAATGTGAATTGAAGTATTGTATGTCAGCAGGGTACAGTCTCCTTATTAAGGGAAAATCTGTGGGTGGAAGAGGGAATATGCTGTAGATGTACAATTAGTCAGAAAAAAAAAATGTTCCTCCCTGTGGTCCAGAGGAATCTCAGAGGCCATTTGGTGGTGGTAATGGATAAGATGCCCACCATTTTTTTTTTTGGTGGGAATATTGGATTTAGGCATTTTTAGGGAATGAGGTACTTAATTTTAGGATGAAAGCTCAAATCATTGAGCCAATGAATAAAGAAAAGTTCCTCCTTTGGCTCTAGTTATATAAAAAGAATTATCTTCTATTGCATTTCATACAGAGACCAATTCCATGGTTATGACTTTGGTCTTCGGAGATAATCACTCAATCTGAGCATATGCCCCCAGGGCTGGCAACAGTTGAGCAATGGGTTTGAAGGTCACAGTTTTGGACTTAGGCAGAATTTAAGTACTAATTTGTGGGATTTGGAAGCTTTCCCAAAGTCAGAAGCTGTGGTGTAGCAGAGAATGAAATCCAGTTGTCTTGTGTTGCAAACCCATAAACTCTGGAAACTCCAAAAGCTCTGGAAAAGAATATGAAATAATTTGGATGATAAATTACTGTCTCAATGTACCAAAAAAGGTTTTCTTAGGTATTTAAAGAATTGGTCAAAAAGTTTTTGTCTTTGTTCTTTTTTTTTTTTTTTTTTTTTTTTTTTTTACATACCAATAAGGTAGATGATATTTTGACTCTAAACATTTTAAACTCTTGAGGAAACTACTGTGAAGGGGAAGGTTACTACAGTCTGTGACGGGCCTATCAACACACTTTCATGCTTATAATTTAAAATTACATTTTGCAATGAAACAGATGAGGAAAATTATTTCAGAAGAACAATTTCTTAAAGACAGATGTGGCAAAGAGTGATGAGAGTAACTGTGTTTTTAGAATTCTATTCTCCACGACTTTACTAAGATCACAAAAAGTAAAGATTCATTAAGTTTGGTAACATGGAAAAATATACTGAAGGGATGTTTGCAAAAAAAATTTCCTCAGCAGAAAGAAAGAGCTATAGCAGGTGGTCTCACTGACTTAGATACCCGAAGCCCTCATTCAAGTGCATTGTAACTGCAGAACAAACAAAAAACCTACTGTGTCATGCTATTTAGCCATGACATTCATTGTGGTTAAAATTAGTATTTCAGACATTACTTCAAAAATATTTGTTAGGAAGGGAACACTAGCCTTAAAAATACATGCAAATGTAAATGTACAGCTGGGGGGCTGCAGTGACTGCCTTTCTTTTGAATTCAGGCTCAGATTCCTTTTCTTAATAAATCAGTTTACATTTAAATTAATGTCAGTAAGAGAAAAGACCCTTATGTTGACTTCATTAAGGCAAAAGATAGATTGTTCGATTTTTAATAACAAGCAGTTCTTCAGCAAGGCAGTTATACATGTGTGTTTTGGGGCCATACTACTGTAAATTTTTTCTAGAATACATATTATCTGTGAGGCTGTGTAATCAGGCAGCTTGTCAGCCCTTTGAAAGGAGAGAATAATTGCATCTTCAGAAGTCACATAGTGGATACATTACACTTTGATTAAGAACAAACTCTCACTTTTTTTTTTTTTTTTTCCCCAGTGAAGGATCTTCAAATGTGAAAACATTCAACTAACTTAAAACATATTTCACAATTAAAGCAAATCTGAGGAACATAAATATTCAAGCAACAACAAATTTGAATTGTGCTTGGTACTGAATGAGGGTGTGAGATTACAGCAGTGTTTAACAAAGTCCTGTCTAACAACAGTTAGAGGAACAAGAGATTATTGTACATCTTTTGTCCTGTTACTTCTGTATAAAGGTTAGCTCTGTCATTTTATATTTCTCAAACAAATTCATAGTACTGATAAGCAATGGAAAAGATATTTCTAACCCTAACTGGCTGGAGCTTCAGTTTATCTAGAAGAACAAAGGGTTAAGAAAATCTTCTCTCCTCTTAAAGTGCTAAGAGCCAAGAGTTTTCACTGCTTTCATTTGTAAGAAGAGCCTGATTGAAAATACTTCTGTTTCACTTTTAAAACTTCCTGGCTTTTCATTCACAAATCACACGTTTGTCTTCTCCCGGAAAAGCTTTGCTTTTGTTTTTGTGACCTACATTTGTAAGGCTCCTAATTAGCAGGCAGCACTGGGATCTGCTGTCCCTCAATGGCTCTGATACTTTGGGATCCTAAGCTAAACAGAAAACCTGTTGCTGAAATCTGAATGGAAGTAGCTACCTATGACTGGAGGCCACATTTACGTGAACCAAGTAACACAAAAATTCTTCATAACTCCAGATTTTCCCATATACTGCATTTGTGTCCTAGTCTGGTAGTTATTGAAGTTAATTTGAAAAGAAAAAAGCACAGAGGTGAGGTGAGGTAAGTTTTGGTAAGTTTTCATTATCCTTACTATAAACTTACTATATATCAGCATTATATTTGTCAAAACATTCTTTCCTTCATTAGTGTTTACAATTGCTTCCTTAATTTTCTTTCTTTTTTTTTATTTAAAAAAAGTAAAAAATAAAATCTTTCCTTAGCCTCTGTAGATAAGCTCCTCATTATGTTTACCTTTGTGTTCAAATGGTCATTCTAGCTTATGAGAAAGTGGCAAAGCATCCTACTTAAATAGCATTAGACCACACAAGAACTAAGTCCTCTCTGTTCTAGTTGTCAACGTAAATAGCAATTTGGCTGGAGCTGGAATGCAACATTTGACTCAACTTTTTGTGTTAAAAAACATGTTACGTACTGTGGTGAATTGATATGAACTGCTGTGTTCAAGTACATCAAACAACCAACTACCCCATCACAGGATCTTGTTACTTGCTGGATGACATTTTTACACTCCTGCTATGCCTATCCTGAACAGTGCCATGTTAGTAGCTGGCCAACCTAATGCTTTGTTCAACCCCAAAAGTAATTGCATTACCATTAGAACAAACAAAATTTCATATTCTTGGGATTTGCCGTTTGCTTGACTGCATACTCTGAGTTTACTGTGCTTAAAGACACTCTTTTTCTCTTTGAAATTTGCTTGTGCCCATTAGAAACTTACTTATGATGAAGCTTTTTCCTAAATCTCACCACCTGCAACATTTCTTAAAATTTTTAGGAACTTTAGGTCATGGCCATCACTCCTCAGAAATCAAGCTAAAGTGAAATTAGGCAATGTGTACATAAGCTTTTGGGAGACACAGATTGTGACTGAGTGACTGTTTTTACTTTAGGAATTTAGGTTGGAAAGATTTATACCTAGAAACACATAAAATGTATCCCTCATTGTATCCATTGTCTGTGCAACGTGAACCAGTTACTTCGGGGTAGAACCAGAGGAGCAGGAGGCAGGCTTAACCTCCCACATAAGAGATGTTCAGGCTTTTTCTGTTCCAGGACTAGCTAATAGTGGGACAGAAGTATTGTCCTAGTGGCAAGACTAGCTTCTTTCCAGAAACCATTCTCCTCAGAGTTTTTCCACCCTACCCATGCTCCATCATCTGCCATGAGAGGCGAAAGAATGTGCTGTACATCATGTAGTCATTCTGCAAATATGCAGTCATGCTTGCATTTTCTGGGAAACTGCAGGAGTCATTGCATATGTACTTTAAAAACAACTTTTTTGCAACTACTAAACTTATTGCACCTATAGAAAACTACTAACTCCCGGCTCTCTTGCAAAAGTAGTCATTCGGTAACTGAACAGCAAATCTGGTATACCTAAGGGTTGTGGGACATATTGCAGAGGGCCTGAAAAAAAAAAAAAGAACTTGCTGCATACAACCCTCTCCTGAGACTGAACAAAGAGAGCTGCTTGCAGCCTGGATGCATGTACATTTGCAGTGACTCATCCAGTCAAAAAGGTTGCACAGTGGAGACTGAGGGGAACTGATGCTCATGCTGAGCAGTCACTAAAGTGCCAATAGAGATTTGTCCTAGATATCAGTCCCAGGAGCAGAATCAGGAAAAGTTCATCTTTTATTCAGTAGACAAGATGCTTTCAAGAAGGGAAAATGAAGTTTCACCTTTATTTAAATGGATATTTAAATGTCTTTGACAAACTGGTAAAATTTCACCAGGAAAAAAATTAAGTCTGTTCTCTCAAAAGGCAGTTTTCTTACTCAGATAGACAGATTAGTAGGTGAATATAAGTCTCCCATTCTGTCCTGGTTTCTGACTCTGGGGCTGTTGGCTATAATAGGATGGTTGGAAGAATATTGCCTTCACCTACCTTGCATTCTTCAGTGCATTAGATGTTCTCCTCTTCACATATGAAGAGAATCCCCTAGCTTGGCGATGGTTGAATTAGCTGCTCAGAGCTTTCAGACTTCAGACTTTTTAGTGCCTACTTTCTGGCAGAAACACAGGGCATGCTTATAAATCACAGTGAGGTTAAATGTTTCCAAAACGACATGTCTGCCTAGTGCAGTGCAGTTCCAGGCGGAAATATGAAAACGAATCTCAGACTAACAGAGTAGCATTACAGTGGCACTGCATTCATTCTAGCGCACGATTCTAGAAGGAAAGGCCAACTTGACTGGCTCCGACCCAGCAAAGCTAAAGCAAGTAAACTGCTTCAGCTTTTTTAAAAAGATGCAGTCGACACCAGCTTAGGACTTTTCATGCCATATTTGATTTACATAGACACATGCTTATAAGCAGTTTTATAATCACTAAGGGCTCCTGGACTTTCATAGAATCATAGAATCAGAATATCCCGAGTTGGAAGGGACCCATGAGGATCATCAAGTCCAACTCCTGGCACTGCACAGGTCTACCCGAAAGTTTAGACCATGTGACTAAGTGCACAGTCCAATCGCTTCTTAAATTCAGACAGGCTTGGTGCAGTGACTACGTCCCTGGGGAACCTGCTCCAGTGTGCAGCCACCAGTGTGCAGTGAAGAACCTCCTCCTGACATCGAGCCTAAACTTCCCCTGCCTCATCTTAACCCCGTTCCTGTGGGTCCTGTCACTGGTGTTTATGGAGAAAAGGTCTCCTGCCTCTCCACTCCCCCTCGCGAGGGAGTTGTAGACCGCGATGAGGTCCCCCTTCAGCCTCCTCTTCTCCAGGCTGAACAGGCCCAGTGACTTCATCCGCTCCTCATAAGTCTTTCCCTCTAGGCCCTTCACCATCTTCGTCACCCTCCTCTGGACACTCTCCAACAGTTTCAAGTCCTTTTTGGACTGTGGTGCCCAGAACTGCACACAGTACTCAAGGTGAGGCCGCACCACTGCAGAGTAGATCAGGACAATCACTTTCCTCGACCATCAAGCAATGCCATGCTTGATGCATCCCAGGATACGATTAGCCCTCCTGGCTGCCAGGGCACACTGCTGGCTCATATTCAACTTGCTGTCAACCACAACCCCCAGATCCCTCTCTTCTAGGCTGCTCTCTAGCATCTCGTCGCCCAGTCTGTACGTATAGCCAGGGTTTCCCCGTCCCAGGTGCAGGACCCGGCACTTGCTTTTGTTAAACTTCATGCGGTTGGTGATCGCTCAGCTCTGCAATCTCTTCAGATCTCTCTGCAAGGCCTTTCCACCCTCAGCCGAGTCTACAACTCCTCCAAGTTTGGTGTCATCAACAAATGTGCTCAGAACACCTTCTAGTCCTACATCCAAATTGTTTATAAAAGCATTGAAGAGCACTGGCCCTAAAACGGAGCCTCGAGGGACCCCGCTAGTGACCATCCGCCAGCCGGATGTGGCCCCATGTAACACAACCCTTTGAGCCTTGCCCGTCAGCCAATTGCTCACCCATCGTATGATGTTTTTGTCTAGTTGTATGCTGGACATTTTGTCCAGTTTCCTATGGGAAACCATGTCGAAAGCCTTGCTGAAGTCCAAAGAGATCACATCAGCTGGTTTCCCTTGGTCAACTAGCCAGGTGATCTTATCATAAAAGGAAATCAGATTTGTTAGGCGGGACCTACCCTTCATGAACCCATGTTGTCTGGGACCAATTATTGCATTGTCCCCCAGGTGCGCTTCAATAACTTCAAGAATCACCTTCTCCATAATTTTACCAGGCACTGATGTGAGACGGACAGGCCTGTAATTGCAAGGGTCTTCTTTCTTAGTCTTCTTGAAAATTGGCACAACATTTGCCAGCTTCCAGTCTACCGGGACCTCTCCAAATTCCCAAGATCGTGAAAAATAATTGAGAGATGTCCCATGATGATGTCAGCCAGCTCTTTAAGCACCCTGGGATGAATCCCATCCAGACCCATGGACTCGTAGGGATCCAGGTGGAGCAGTAAATCCCACACACGTTCAGGGTCGGTTGGGAGTTTGTCATTCCCACTGTCATGGTCCTCCAGCTCAGGGCACCCTGGGTCCCGAAGCCCATCATTGGCAATGAAGACAGAGGTGAAGGAGGCATTAAACGTCTCTGCTTTGCCTGTGTCATTGACTGTGAGGAGACCTTCCCCATCAAGTAGCGGACCTATGTTTTCTTTGTTTCTCCTTTTTCTGTTCACATATCTAAAAAAAAACCTTTTTTATTGTCTCCCACAGACATGGCCAGCTTCAACCCTAGCTGGGTTTTGGCCACACAAATTTTCTCCCTACAGACACAAACAGCATCCCTGTATTCCTTCCTCGTCGCCTGACCCTCCTTCCAGCAGTTGTACACTCTCTTTTTTTTGCCTAATCTCCAGTAGAAGATCCCTGGTCAGCCATGCTGGCCTCCTGCCCTGCCTGCTTGACTTCCAATATTTTGGAATTGCCTGATCCTCTACTTTTAGCAGGCAGTGCTTAAAGATTGACAAACACTGATGGACGCCAATGCCTTCAGAAGCAGTTTTCCAGGGGACCTTGCCGACTAGTGCTCTGAGCAGCCTGAAGTCTGCTTTCCCCATATCCAGGGACGAAGTTTTGGTGGCAGTTTTCCTTCTGTCACCGTAAATTCTAAACTCAACCACTTCATGGTCACTGTACTGGGTCTGGCTGGGATGTTAACTTTCCCTGCAGCAGCCCATACACAGTTGCTCTCTGCACTTGTAGCTAGAACAGCAGTAATATCACACTGGTGTTGTGTCTGCTGCTGAGAAGTGCTGGCACAGCATCAGGACTCTCTCTAACCCTCCTAGGGGGTGGGCAAAAAAGTGAGAAAGAAACATCACCAGGGCAGCTGACCTAAACCAACCAAAGGGATATTCCACACCATATGATGTCCCACTCAGCAATAGAAGATGGAAAAAGGAAGAAGAGGGGAGGGGTGGGCTCTCGTTGTGAAAACCTTTCCTTCTCCCGAACACCGGCTACGTGCGTTGAGGCCCTGCTTCAAGGACGTGGTCAAGCATCGCTCATTTGTGGGAAGTAGAGAGTAATTTCTTTCCTCTGCACTTCCACATAGCCTTTACTTGTTTTGTTCAGTTATTCCCTTTCCCCCCTCTGTCTTCCTCTTTTCTTTTTTTCCCTTTAGTTGAATTGTTTAATTAATAATAATATTTCCTTAATAATATATATATATATATTTCTCTTTAATTAAATCATCCTTATCTCAACCTGTGAGTTATTCTTTCCTTTACTTCTTCCCTTCCTCATCTGAGGAAGGGGAGAGAGAGAGCGGTTGTGGTGTTCAACTGCCTAGCACGGTAAAACCACCACAGTCACTATGACCGAGACGGCCGCCAATTGCCACGTCTCCCACAAGACCCTCTCTGTTCTCCAGCAACAGGTCTAAGAGGGCACCTTTCCTAGTTGGCTCCCTTAGCACCTGCACCAAGAAGTTATCACCTAGGTGCTTTATGAACCTCCTGGACTTGCTCATGTCAGCTGTGTGGTGATCCCAGTTGATGTTTGGCAGGTTGAAATCCCCCATAAGGACAAGGGGAGTTGATCTTGAGGCATCTCTTAGATCCGCAAAGAATAATTCATGGGCGTTGTTTTTCTGGCAAGGTGGTCTGTAATAGACTCCCACAATGACATGCCCTTTATTTGTTTGTCCCTTAATCCTTACCACGAGGCTCTCAACTTTGCCATCGCCGACCTGAAGTTCCACACAGTCCAGCCCCTGCTTCACATACATCGCCACCCCGCCACCTCGCCTACCCTGCCTGTCCCTACTGAAGAGCCTGTAACCATCTATTGCAACATACCAGCCATAGGACTCTTCCCACCAGATTTCGCTTATGCCGATGATGTCGTAGCTGTGGGACTGGGCCAAGACTTCTAGCTCTTCCATTTTATTCCTCATAATGGGAAACACTTGCGTTTGTGTAGAAGCACTTCAAATGCGCCTCCCTACAAGCAGCACCTTGTGGATCTGACTGAAGGACCTCACTGGCACATAGTCCCTCTGATTCTACCATACCATCCCTTAGGTCTTCACCGACATGCCTGGTTTTATCTGCTTCCCTCTTTGACTCTAGTTTAAAGCCCTATGTATCAGCCCTGCCAACTCCTGACCAAAAATCCTTACCCCTCTCTGAGAGAGGCACATCCTATCTGGTGCCAGCAGGCCTGGTGTAGCGTAGACTTTGCTGATATTCTTCACAAGGCACTCAGCCAGTACAAAAAAACAACTTTTTAGCAAATGCTGGCTGCTGAGAGTTCTTCCCCTCAAAGCTTGCCTGTTCTGTTAGCTCCTGGGATCATCTGTACAATGCACATCTGGGTAGGATTTTATCTCTCTGTCCATTGAGCATCTAAGCTCTCAGTGCAGTCAAAGGAGATCTTGTCAGTGGAGTATAGAGAAATATTCAGCTCACAAGTCAACAGTGTTTGCTTCAGGTGAGGTGATTTTGTTCTCCAGGTAGGTTATTTAGTATGTCAGTCCTCAAGTTTCCTCCTTTCCCTTGTGCCATTCTGTGCTCTGGAAGCCAAAGTGACAGGTGTCACAGGAGCAGTCTAGATCTGCAGTTGCAAGAATTTGCACTGCACAGGAATGATGCTTTGATGTTAGCTGTTAGTGCTTAAATTGTCCTTTACCCTGAAATCACCTTTCATTCAACTCACATTAAGGCAAGAACAAGCAATATTTATCTGTGAAATCTTAAACACAGTTACAAAGGATTAGAAAACCTGAAGTATGGCAGAAATAAAATGATCCTTACTGATCTCTTTCTTTCTGTGTGTTCAGCAGATGGGTTGTGGATGCTCCAATTACCAGATCACCTATTTGGGTCTTCTGTACATGAATGTTAGCTTGTATTTTCCATCTTTTCCTGAGTCACCTAGAGATTTAAGTCAAATCCTCTCTTTCTGTCTCCCCTGAAACATTATTGGTTCTTTATTATAGAAGACAAGTATAAGCTTTTTTTTTTTTTTTTTTTTTTTCCCTTTTTTCTGCTGTCTATTGTGTCTATTGACAATCACCACCTCCCCACCTTGTTAGAAATCATAATGTCTCAGGGGAAAGCCTAACATCCCAGTACCTCCTCCCATAAAAACCAGGGGGTTTGAAGCTCTTTACTTCCTTCTTCACTTCCCTTCCACGTGAACATCAAGCAATTCTCATAGGGTTTTCCAAACCATGAATGTTATTTTGACAGCCACACTAAATCTAATGTATAAATGGAGTTCTTGGCATGAAGTCCAGCAGTGATTCTTGACTGAGATTAGTGAGGACAGGAAACAGCCACTCTGGAGTAAGAGCAGACTTGACATGGATCAGTTCCCACCTTAAACTCCATAAATGCCATGGCAACTTCTTAGGTGTTCACTGCAGAGTTTGAGACTCTAAATGTCTCCCAAAGGAGGTGTCCATTCATCTGTGCTGCCTGCCATTTCAGTAGTGGAAATGGGTGCCCATGCTCATTTGACAAGTTCTGCTCTTTTGCATCAGAATGAATTATATTGGGAGAGAGGAAGTATGGGTGCTGCAGAAGTGCATACATTGCCTACTTCGTAAACACAAAGGCCCCTCCCATTTTTATTCTGTGTTCCACACAATTATTTGCCATGCAGTAAAAAAGTGCACATTTCACCTCTAAAAATACAGTTGTTTTCCTATCATCAAGACACTAGCAGATATATGTTTGCAGTCTTGACTGAAATGTTAACTGCAATTACAAGTGTCCAAGGGAAGCCAAATTATTTAAAAGACTCCCGAACTCAGCAATTCTCAGCTGAGTTGGAACTTGCAGCTTGCTTTCTCTTGTTCCATATAAGATCCTGAGTCAGGAGATAGTCCTTGTATGCAATCAGACTCAGACGCTCCCTTTCCTAAATCAGCTTCTGGGAACAATCAAACTCAGCAAATGCTCCTGTTTCCTTCTGCCCCCTGCTCACAGCATCTCCCTGGCAGTGAATGGACACTCTTATACAGTAATGACTGCATAATCAGAGAAAAATATCTCTATTTCCTTTGCTTTTATTTAAGTAAAAACATTTTTCATGCAAGTGGAGACAAGTCTATTTCCCACTTGCTAACAGAAATCTTATTGATAACTGTTACTCCAGGAGTTTTCCATAATCCTTGCCACACAGAGATCTTAACTACAGGACAAGCAAGATATGTAAAGCTGATAATAGTATTGGGAAGCCTACAATAGCTACTAAAACATATATGGTATTAAACACGTTGAGCATTTTTATCTTTTTTGTTTGTTTGTTTTTCTTTTTTTTTTCTTTGAGCTGAAATAATCCTGAGCTGATCAGAAAATCTAAAATTAAAACCTGCAAGTACCTCATACATAAAACAGTGAATAAAGTGCATGTAAAACTATCCTGACAGCAGTAGCAAATGTATTGTTTTTTTTAAAATAGATACTTAAGTACCTGATGCCAGTCTGAGGCAGCAAAAGCAGTCTTTAAGTACTTTATCCCGTAGTTTTAATTTACTGTTATATGACTCAAAATACACAGAAATAGATCTCTGACTTTGAATGTACTATTTTGTTTTTATATATATGTTTCCTGATTATTTTATCATCAAGATTCTTCATCAACCTTTAAATTATAAAGCGCTTGCAGATTTGTTATGCTGAAATTTCAGGTTGAAGGAATAGTGAATACTACTTAAACTATGATTAATGGAAAGTGGTTTGGGGATGTAATGACACTGTTGCTAAGTCTTTCAGTTTCATTTTGACTCTCATCCTTGTTTAGCTGAGGCATAACATACCTTCTTGAGACATTTTACTGCACTTCCTTTTTATTTTAAAAATTAATTTCTATCACTACTGCTTCGGCATAGAGTTTCTTGAAGATTTATAAAGCAAAGTTCTAAATTCCTTGAAGTTTCTGGGAGACAGAAAGACTGGGAAGGTATTGCTTAATGGGGTATAGCACAAAGGGCAGGAAAGAGAGAACAGGCAGAGGTTATGAAGTTTTCTGATTTATCTTAGGTCCCACAGTATGGTCTCCACACCTGTAAGCTCAAAACTTGACAGCTATTGGTGATATGTATTGCTTTTCTTAATTTGTGTCAAATGATGAACTATGTATTAAGTAGGCTAGTCTTGTGAGCCTGGGTGCTTTACAGTCCAGATTAACTCATCGATGTTTCATCCAAAATGGATATATTTGCACAATTGGATTTGAAGATTAAAGTAAAAATAACATTTAGGTGTTTTTGTTGTTGTTCACTTGTTTTAATTATGTACCTTTTTCTAAAACTGAAATTTATTTTTGAAACTTAAATGGAATTGTCCCCTATGGTTTATGTCTATCTTAACATTTAAGGAGACCTTACTTATGGAATTATTGCTTTCCTTTTTTTTTGTCACTTTGCTATTTTTACTAATATAAAATTACTATTCAGACTAAGTAGTCTGACCAGAAGGAAAACAAACAAACAAACAAAAAGGCAGATTTGTCCTTTGCCTCCTCTTGAATATGCATTTCCTTACCAGAAACCTAAGAGTGGAAGTAGTACTGTTCAGTATGTGAAGACAAATGTTGTCAGCACGTTGACATACAGGAGATCTGGGTGTACCAGAATAATGAATTGCATCTAGGTACTATCACTAAACCACTCAAGAGTATCTATTGTGTGATTTGGAGTGCCTGCATGCTGGTGACACGACAGGTGTCCCTCTACTCTGTGGGCCCTGCAACAGGAACTGGACTGAAATGGATGTATGGTAACACTCAGTTCAATTGTGTGTGATGTCTTTAAAGCATGGTAAGGCAACGGCTGAGACTTGGCACCCCAGAATACCTCTGTGAAAGGGTTGTGTCACTTAACATGTCCAAAAGACTAGGCTTTAATGTACAATGTCTTCCTTCCATAGTTAAAGTTGTCACAAATTCTTATATACTTTACAAATAAGTTTTTCCAAAATGTGTCAATCACCATGTTTTCAAACTGTCATATCAGTTCTTTTCTATAAACAGGTTTTATTGCTTAACATTCTGTATGGGACCAGATGCTCATCTTCAGTAAGACAGTATTACTTCTTCAGGTTAGAAGATCTGATCTGATCTGATTGACACCAGCTGTGAATATGATCTGTAGTTTGGTTTGGAGCTGCCTTGAGAAAGTCATCTGGGTTTTGGTCTCCTGATGTATTGTCTTTGTTTCTGCTGTGTTTTGGCTTTGTAAGAGAATTAGAAGGTTTGACCTACCTAACAAAGAAAGCTTTGATTGAGGTCTGGCTAACAGAATCCAAAATTAATGTTCCCAACAATGACGCTTTGTTGCCTGAATCTTTTACTTTTTCAGATCATAGAAAGTTAAATATAACCTGGATGTGGCTGTTCTAAAGAACGTCAACATTTGATTAACTACATTTTCTGCTTGGTTTTCTGTGGAAAATGACTAAAGCTATAACTATCTCTGAAAGTCTGTGCCCAACCCAGTTTAGCAAAGGAAAAACATTTAGAAATAATTGGCTTTTCATAAGTTTTGTTCAAATACTCATTTTAATAAAAGAGATAGGACCTCAAAGTGTTTGGAGTGATCAGAGTATTTCAGGCTGGATGGGACTTCTTGAAGTCAAGTGGTCTAAACACAGGTCTAACCAAATCAACTTGTCCTTTTGAGCCTTGAACACATTCAAAAGTGGAGGCATCATAACCCTTCTGGATGTTCTGGTCCTGTATTTGACAACCCTAATAGTCAGAAAATAGTTAGAAAAAAAGTCCTTATGTGCAATTGAAATTTCCAGCCCTAGAAATTGTGTACTTTGTCTCTTGTCCTACAGCTGGGTTCCTCCAAGAAGAGTTTGGTTCCATCTTTGTATCATCTGGACACATATTTGTAAAAAATTGCAGTGTAAATTCACATTTTTTCTCATATAAAATTTAGTGTTATACATTACTGTTGTGGTGTAACCATGCTGGTTACACCACACAGCCGTTCGCTCACCCTCCCCCTCCCTCTCTGGGATGGGGGAGAGAAATGGGAAAGTGAAGCCTGTGAGTTGAGATAAAGACAGTTTATTAAGATAGGAAATTATTATTATTAATAATAATAATAGTGTGTACGAAACAAGTGATGCACAATGCAATTGCTCACCACCCGCTGACCGATGCCCAGCCCATCCCCGAGCAGCTGGCCCCCCCACCCTGGCTAGCCACCCCTATATATTGTTTAGCATGACGTCAGATGGTATGGAATACCCCTTTGGCCAGTTTGGGTCAGCTGTCCTGGGTCTGTCCCCTCCCAGCTCTTGCTGCACCCCCAGCCTGTCTGCTGGCAGGACAGAGCAAGAAGCTGAAAAGTCCTTGGATTAGTGTAAGCACTGCTCTGCAGCAATTAAAACATCAGCATGTTATCAGCACTCTTCTCATCCTAATCCAATATATAGCACCCTACCAGCTACTAAGAGGAAAAATAACTCTGTCCTAACTGAAACCAGAATAATAGGACTGGTTGATAAATGTAATAATTTACAAATAGTGTCTATGACAGAAACACGTTAACAAATAGTTTTAAAAGTTTTACAGCAGAAGAGCCAATATATTCTTTAGATTTTTGTTTGTGCATCCAGAAATTTTAACAAATTTTAACATAAATGCAAAAACATATCTGTAGAATATTTGCTACTTTTTTTTTTTTTTTTCTAGGAAGTTCATAATAAGCAAATATTTTAAGACTAAACTGACAAATACCTATCGTATCACAAATGAGGGATGATTGAAATAAATAATTTATTTGTAATCAATTGTGTGTCAGCTACCTTTTACCTATTAATTGTTGTCAACTTAGAAGGATTTTGAACAGACACATTAAAAATACATAAATTAAATACTGTTCACTAAAAATTCAGTTCCTGTTATTACTGGTGCAATTGTTATTGTCTTTCAAAAAGTGTGGCAGGCATTACCTTATTATTAATAAACCTTTCAGATTAACATTTATCCTTGTCCTGGCGGTTTTTAAATTAGAATGAGAAGCTCCAAAGAATGTAGTCACTGAGCCTGAATGGTTAAATAACAATGAAAAGATGAAGTGATTTGCAGACTTGAACAGCTGTGGTAAATCATTTGGAAAAAAAATAAACTTATTTTTACTAAGATAAATCCCAAGATTCTTCATGGATCTTGACTGAGTCCTCTTTGATCTGTACTTGCATAATACATAAGAATTTGGACCATGTATTTTGAACTCACACTTAACAGAATGCATAAAAATGGGTTAATAAATAATTTTTCCTGCTAAATAGAATTGATTTTCTTGTGGATGCTGTCTTATCAATAATGCAATACATTTTACAACAGATAAGAAAAGGTGGGACAGGAAAGGGAAGTGGCTCTTCACTCCCAATAAAAGCAACATTAGCACAAACAACTCAGCAAGCTTTAATTTTCTTTATTATGTTTTATATTATATTATTATTATATTATATTATGTTTATTATTATTATTGCTGACATACAACTGAACAGGTGTTATTCAACTAAGCTCTCAAATATTCTTCAGGTAAGAGCAAGGAGAGGCAAAGGCTTTTACCAGTAATTCATGAGAAACTTTTCTATTTAGTTTACATTTTTATTTCATTGATGTTTGCAACAGGAACAAACAAATGTCTGTATGGGACATTTCAGGTCGTGTTCAAGCACTGGAAACCCATTCCCATTCACATGATAGTGAGATATGATATAGAGATACTTAAATAATTTCATTTACTTTCATTTCATTTGCTTTCACTGTTAGTTCTTTGTTTTATTTACTACTGGCATTCTAGTTATTTGGCTGTGAATTTTGCTGAAATTGTACATGAAACTGAGTTCAGACTCTCATAGTGGAACCTGACATAGTAACAGTTCAGCAGCCTATGCAAATTTTGCTTTGTTCATACGTCAATGTAGTAAGAAATACAGTCAATAGTACAAGTATGCTGAATTCCATAAGTGCAATACAAGGGACTGTATTTCCAGGCTGGTGTGTAATTTAGACAATTATTGCTGCATGCTGTCATGTTTAGATGATCCTCTATTGCGTTCAAAATAAGGCTTCACAATAGCTTTATTTCACTGCTTTTGATTAGCCAAACAAAAGGCAATGAATGAACAGCTCATGTTTTACTTCAGACCTTATCAAGATTTAGCCTGCCAAAGCTCATTCTGCATTGACTTGACTTCCAGTCAGCAGCCCTACTAAGCAGAATGCAAATCGATAATCTCTGAGCTCTCTTTATCATGTTGCTAAGATTGTCTGTGAGAATGAAAAGCTCATAAAACATGTAATAATAAAAGGTCTGGAAACTGAAGTCTTCCCACCCTCAGTATTCATTTTACCTCTTTACTTCTATACCTTGCAAAAAGCATAATCACTAAGAACTCTGCAGGAGCCTTTTCAGTCCCTGTGCTGCCTTTTAACATTGGAATAAGGAAGGAGTGCAGAGACAAACCTGAAAATAACCCGACCAGTTTTCTGTAAAATGTTAATGCTGATTTTGAGTAGAAAGTGGAGTTTAATTTATATTTCACAGAGATAAAGGATAGTAACTAATTATTTGACAGATCCTGCTCCTGTCCACATAAATGGCAATTTATCAAAGTCATGACCGTATGCTATTTAAAGACCAGCCAAGCAAGGAGCTGGAGGCCTTTGAAACTGCAGAAACTGCACAGAGGAGAAGCAAAAAAAGTACCTGGTTAACATTTTACAGTCTTTATAAGGACTGGTTTGAATTATAATTTCCTTCTGCAAGTCAGTTCAAAATAAAGAACTGGGGATTGAGGGCATAGAGCAGCAAGCTGAAGATGAAGATGTATCTCCCTAGGCCTGAAGATTAGTAGCTTTGGAAAATTCTAGAAGATGAGTTGCCTTCCATGGAAAACATGTCCTATTGTTAATTTTGGAGGTGATATGGATTTGCACTGCTTTAAACCACTCTGTTTTGAAGGCCTAATCTCGTTAATTGTAATATTATAGTGCTCATCACCACAATGGATTTTCTGAGAAACAAGGAGCCTAGAAAGTAGGTTCCCAGATCACAAGCCTCATTAACTCAAGCAAACACATTATTCAGTGTCTTTCATAAACTGCATTATGAATGCAACAAGTCTTTTGTCTTCAGAATGTCTTCAGAAAAGAGTTAAAGAATCTCACTTCTCTGACAATTAGAGATCTCATTTCAATTGCAAGTATAGAATTTGATGAATTATTCTTAAACAAGCATGTTTTAGAATTTTAGAATCACGTAATAAATCTGGTAAGTTTATAGAAAGAGATTGTGACAGTTCATCTTTTTTTTTTTTTTTTTTTTTTTTTTTTCTTTTTTTTTAAGATTAAAAACCCAAACACCTTTGGCTGCTCTCACAAGAAAAGCCTTCCACTCATATGATAATGGAAGGGACCCTTCTCAATACAACTTTCATTTTAGAATTTACCTTTTCTTTCTAGTGAGATTTGTATGCAGCACTCCACCTAAAGCTGGACAGGAGGTCAGATAATGTCAACAGTTCCTCTGAACTGTGTTGCAAATGCCTCAGCTTAGTGACCCTGATGTCATTTGTTTTTCATGGCTGCACAATGCAACCAGCTCTGATCAGTTGATATACCCAAGTGTATTTTTTTCAGGATTCATTTCTATAAACTCTCGGATCAGAGCACAAATTCCAGGTAATAGTGGTGAAAGTCCAAACTGATGTCAACCATAGTTTTAAATGGCCCTCCATAAGTACCCGCTTGCAAGATCTTATAACAACTTTTCCTAACTTAAGCACTTCAGTAAAGTGCCTGAGGTCAAGTGGGATGAATCTAGGCTTAAATATAAAATCTTCTGATATAAAAAATAATAGATTTTGCATTTTATAATTATCACCACAAAAGGTTTCACAGAGGTGTGAACTTACAGCAATTCTTGATGTTTAAATACATTTTGAATAATCAAGTCAACAGATAACAGATGAAATAGATGTTTGTGATTTTATATAAATGTGTTGGAGTCATCATAGGCAATCTCCCTTCCCTTGCTGTCAAGGGGAATGCTGACCTTGGCTGTGTCACATCACCTTTCAGCATCACCCTGGTGTGCTGCCTTCTTGCTGCTTCTGTCACACTGAAATGAACTAACATATTAAGAAAAGAGTGTGCAAAGACATATTTGAAGCATTTTTTTCCCCAAAACATTTCAAGGGGAGTGGGAGAGAATGGTGAGATGCCATGCTTACTTTAAGACAAAGGGCCTGAAGTGAAACTGAGAGGTATTGAATTTATCCTCTGGAATGCCTTTGAAGTTGCATGTACACTTTCAAGAACAAAAAGACAGATAGTTTAGAGAAAAAAGCAATAAATGTTACTGGTCACTGATGAAGACAGTTTTCTACTTCAGATTTTAAAAATATTATCATACTTGGCACTGTTCAATAACTCTAATTTGGCCATTAAATTTCTGTCACCTTTGCCCTTTCCTAATGATTGTGACAAAATGCTGTCTGCAATCAGCAAGAGTCAATCGCTGTGGGAATAATTTGAATAAATAATCAAGTCTGCAGCTCATCCATCACCTTGACTGATTTATCTATTCCCTGTTCACCTCTTCATGACATTTGGCAGGTCATTTGATATAAAATATGCAAGCGGTGAACGGAAATAGCCCAAGTCTGCTGAAATATGCTGTCTGTACCTGTCACCTTAAAGAATCTATGCACCTTTGAATGGCAAGCACATATAGTTTCTGTAGCCTTTTTTTTTCTTGTCATATTTACATTTCTAGGATAGTATTTGTCCCCATTACATTCATAGACCTTTCACATATGAAACTACCTCATATAAAGATGAGGATTGCCTGTCAAATCTCTCTTGGTTTGGTAGTTTCCAAAAAGATAATAAGAAAGGAAGAGTGAGTAGAAAGAAAGGCAGTAATAGGGAACTCAAAGGACTGGAGAAAGCAAGTAGAAGAATATGATGTGGGGACTGAAACTGATTGGGAAAAAAAAACAAACAAACAAAAAAAAAAAACATGTAGAGTTCTCTTCTGTTTTAATAATATTAGCATAGCCATATTTAGTAGGGTTAAATAGACCTAACATTATTTTACATTAAGGGTACATCCAGGTGAGATCACCTGAGTATTTCTGGGGCTATCCACTTGCCTCTCTGCTAAACTAACAGCCCTGGCTTTGTCCTGGACAGAAACCAAAACACACCAAGTCTGCTGCAGTCGCTGCTGCGGAACTCAGCCTGGTGTACAGGCACAAAGCTAAATTAATGTAAATGCTGGTCTGGTGGTTTTACTCAGGTAAAGCCAAGCTCCACCACAACCGCTCTCCCACTCCCCCTCCTCAAAGGGAAAGGGGAAGAAAATACAATGCAAAGGGCTCAAGGGTTGAGATAAGGAAGGGTAGATTGCTCAACAATTATCGTGACAAGCAAAACAGACTCAGTGTAAGGAGATAATTTTTTTTGCCTATTACTAACAGGCTCAGTGAGGAAGTGAGGAACAAAGGAAAGAAACCAAAAACACCTTCCCCCCATCCACCCTCTTCCAACTTCTCCCCCCTGAGCGGCGCAGGGGAACAGGGGAATGGGGGTTGTGGTCAGTCTATAGCACTTCATCTCCTCCACTCCCTCACAGTCACTCTGTCCCTGCTTCACGTGGGATCCCTCCCACAGGATGATGTCCTTCCCAAACTGAGCCTGCATGGGCTTCTCACAGGCAGCAGCCCTTCAAGAACTGCTCCAAATATGGGTCCATACCACAGGGTCCATCTATCAGGAGCAAACTGCTCCATCATGGGTCCCCCACAGGCAGCAGCACCTGCAAGGTCACCAGCTCCTGCATGGGCTCCTCTCGACAGGCTACAGCTCTGGCCCGGGACCTGCTCCTGTGGGAGCTCTCCATGGGCCGCAGCCTCCTCCAGGCCACATCCACCTGCTCCACTGGAGGCTCCTCCATGGGCTACAGTGTGGAGATCTGCTCCATGTGGGACCCATGAACTGCAGGGGGACAGCCTGCTCCACCAGGGGCCTCTCCACGGGCTGCAGGGGAACTGCTGCTGCATGCCTGAAGCACCTCCTGCCCTCCTTCTACACTGACTTTCATGTCTGCAGGGATGGTTCTCACTCCTCTCTCTCCCAGCTGCTGTTATGCAGCAGGTTTTTTATTATTATTTATTTTTCCTTTCTTAAATATGCTCTCACAGAGGCAAACACTTTGCTTATTGGCTCAGCTCTGGCCAGCAGCTGTCCCCTTATTTAACATGGGGCAGCTTCTGGATTTTTCTCACAGAAGCCACCCTTATTGTTCTCCACTACCAAAACCTTGCCACATAAACCCACTTTCAAATGATGATGCTGAGATATGGGCATATGTTCATTTCTGCCAGCTGTGCTATAGGAAGAGGCTCATCTAGATGAAAATCAGGATAGCAGCTGGGAATAGCGGAGCTCACCTGGAGGCTCTTAAAAATCAGTGTCTCAATACAGGCAAAGTGACCTGAAGTTCTCTGAGAACTATATGTAAACTCTTTTTTTTTTTTTTTTTTTTTTTTTTTTTTTTGTCTTTTTTTTTTTTTTTTTTCTTTTCACTCCTTACTTAGAGGGTTCTGCTGTCACAGAATCACAGTATCATTTAGGTTGGAAGAGACCTCCAAGATCACCGAGTCCAACCTCTGACCTAACACTAACAAGTCCTCTGCTAAACCATATCCCTAAGCTCTAAATCTAAATGTCTTTTAAAGACCTCCAGGGATGGTGACTCAACCACTTCCCTGGGCTACCTATTCCAATTCCTAACAACCCTTTCAGTAAATAAGTTTTTCCTAATATTCAACCTAAACCTCCCCTGGTGCAATTTTAGCCCATTTCCCCTCGTCCTGTCACCAGGCACGTGAGAGAATAGACCAACCCCCACCTCGCTACAGCCTCCTTTCAGGTACCTGTAGAGTGCAATAAGGTCGCCCCTGAGCCTCCTCTTCTCCAGGCTAAACAGTCCCAGCTCCCTCAGTCGCTCTTTGCAAGACTTGTTCTCCAGGCCCCTCACCAGCTTGATTGCCCTTCTCTGGACTCGCTCAAGCACCTCCATGTCCTTCTTGTAGTGAGGGGAACAAAACTGAACACAGTACTCGAGCTGCGGCCTCACCAGAGCTGAGTACAGGGGGACAATCACTTCCCTGGACCTGCTGGCCACGCTGTTTCTTATGCAAGCCAGGATGCTGCTGGCCTTCTTGGCCGCCTGAGCACACTGCTGGCTCATATTCAGCCAACTGTCAACCAATACTCCCAGGTCCTTCTCTGCCAGGCAGCTTTCTAACCACACATCTCCCAGCCTGTAGCTCTGTTTGGGGTTGTTGAGCCCCAGGTGCAGGACCCGGCACTTGGCCTTCTTGAACTTCATACAGTTGGCCTCGGCCCATTGGTCCAGCCTATCTAGGTCATCCTTTCCTCTCTTCATGCTCTTCATTTTCCTGTGCTTGTATGTTTGTATGTCTGTGTTTCTTACATTCCTGTGAAAGAGAAATTGAGTCAGGATGCATTTTTATTTCATGAAGCTCAGCATCAGATCACTTTATGAGATCATCCTTTTTCTACTAACTTCTCTAGGGAAACCTACAGATTTAGGGCGACATTTACCCTACTGTAAAAATAGGAATGATTTTCTGTCTGCACAGGAGCTAGAACATATCTGTTATCACCTGTGAAGCAGCTGATTATTTATTTATTTATTTATTTATTTATTTATTTATTTATTTATTTATTTATTTTTAATAGCAAAGCCCAGAACTGATCCTACGTGCTGACTTCTGCCTTTCTTGTTTTGGTAGGTTCTGTTCTGTGGTACCTGCATTATAAGTCAAATAATTTAAACAAAACAATTTCAGAATAACCTTACTAGAGGGGGATTGCTTGGAGAGTCCTTTTCAGTGGTCATTTCAGTTATCAGCACAGACTCAGCTATGCCATTAAAAATAATATTCAGTGAGCTGCATTTCCAGTCACAGTGAGAGTGGTTACAAAAGTCTTTCTCAGTAGTGGGGCTGCCTTATACATCTGCTCACTCCTGTCCTTTTGGTACCATATACATTTTAAATATACAAAAAATGGACCTGATATGAAAGGTTTTCCAGTTGAATAATATATATGTATGTATATATATATGCTGTACACTATACATATATATATATCATAGAATCATAGAATCATAGAATATTCTGAGTTGGAAGGGACCCTTAAGGATCATCAAGTCCAACTCTTGACACTGCACAGGTCTACCCAAAAGTTCAGACCATGTGACTAAGTGCACGGTCCAATCTCTTCTTAAATTCAGACAGGCTCGGTGCAGTGACAACTTCCCTGGGGAGCCTGTTCCAGTGTGCAACCACCCTCTCTGTGAAGAACCCCCTTCTGATGTCAAGCCTAAATTTCCCCTGCCTCAGCTTAACCCCGTTCCCGCGGGTCCTGTCACTGGTGTTAATGGAGAAAAGGTCTCCTGTCTCTCGACACCGCCTTACGAGGAAGTTGTAGACTGTGATGAGGTCTCCTCTCAGCCTCCTCTTCTCCAGGCTGAACAGGCCCAGTGACCTCAGCCGTTCTTCGTACGTCTTCCCCTCCAGGCCTATCACCATCTTCGTAGCCCTCCTCTGGACATTCTCCAACAGTTTCATGTCCTTTTTATACTGTGGTGCCCAGAACTGCACACAGTACTCGAGGTGAGGCCGCACCAGCGCAGAGTAGAGTGGGACAATCACCTCCCTTGACCTACTAGCGATGCCATGCTTGATGCACCCCAGGACACGGTTGGCCCTCCTGGCTGCCAGGGCACACTGCTGGCTCATATTCAACTTGCTGTCTACCACGACCCCCAGATCCCTCTCTTCTAGGCTGCTCTCCAGCGTCTCATCGCCCAGTCTGTACGTGCAGCCAGGGTTTCCCCGTCCCAGGTGCAGGACCCGGCACTTGCTCTTATTGAACTTCATACGGCTGGTGATCGCCCAGCTCTCCAACCTGTCCAGATCTCTCTGCAAGGCCTTTCCACCCTCATTCAAGTCCACGACTCCTCCAAGTTTGGTGTCATCAGCAAACTTGCTCAAAATACCTTCTATTCCTACATCCAGATCGTTTATAAAAATATTGAAAAGTACCGGCCCTAAAATGGAGCCTTGAGGGACCCCACTAGTGACCGCCCGCCAGCCTGACGCAGCCCCATTTACCATAACCCTTTGGGCCCTGCCCGTTAGCCAATTGCTCACCCATTGTATGATGTTTTTATTTAGCTGTATGGGGGACATTTTGTCCAGTAGGATCCTATGGGAGACCGTGTCAAAAGCCTTGCTGAAGTCCAAAAAAATCACATCAGCTGGTTTCCCTTGGTCCACCATACGGGTGATCTTATCATAAAAGGAAATCAAGTTAGTTAGGCAGGACCTACCCTTCACAAACCCATGCTGGCTGGGACCAATGACTGCTTTGTCCCCAGGTGCGCCTCAATAAGTTCGAGAACCATCTTCTCCATGATTTTACCAGGCACTGACGTGAGACTGACAGGCCTGTAATTGCAAGGGTCTTCTTTCTGACCCTTCTTGAAAATCGGCACAACATTTGCCAGCTTCCAGTCTACTGGGACCTCTCCAAATTCCCAGGATCGTTGAAAAATAATTGAGAGAGGTTCCGCGATGACGTCCGCCAGCTCTTTCAGCACCCGGGGATGAATCCCATCCGGACCCATGGACTTGTAGGGATCGAGGTGGAGTAGCAAATCCCGCACACGTTCAGGGTCGGTTGGGAGTTTGTCATCCCCACCGTCCCGGTCCTCCAGCTCGGGGCACCCTGGGTCCCGAAGCCCATCATCGGCAATGAAGACAGAGGCAAAGAAGGCGTTAAGCGTCTCTGCTTTGCCTATGTCATTGTCTGTGAGGAGACCTTCCCTATCAAGGAGCGGCCCTATGTATTCTTTAGTTCTCCTTTTTCCATTCACATATCTAAAAAAACCCTTTTTGTTTTCTCTCACAGACACAGCCAGCTTCAACTCTAGGTGTGCTTTGGCCACACGAACTTTCTCCCTACAAACACGAACAGCATCCCTGTATTCTTTCCATGACACCTGGCCCTCCTTCCAGTAACGAAACACTCTCTGTTTCCGCCTAATCTCCATTAGAATGTCCCTGGTCAGCCACGCCGGCTTCCTGCCCCGCCTGCCTGACCTGCGATATTTAGGAATTGCCTGATCTTGTGCTTCTAGGAGGCATCGCTTAAAGAATGACCAGCTCTGGTGGACATCGAGGCCTTCAAGAGCAGTTTCCCAGGGGACCTTGCTGACTAGTTCCCTGAGCAGCCTGAAGTCCGCTTTCCCCATATCTAGGGATGAGGTTTTGGTGGCACTTTTCCTTCTGTCACCGTAAATTTTGAACTCAACCACTTCATGGTCGCTACGACCAAGGCGGCCACCAATCACCACATCTCCCACCAGACCCTCTCTGTTTTCTAGCAACAGGTCTAGGAGGGCACCTTTCCTAGCTGGCTCTGTTAACACCTGCACCAAGAAGTTATCATCTAGGTGCTTCATGAACCTCCTGGACTTGCTCGTGTCAGCCGTGTGGCACTCCCAGTTAACGTCTGGCAAGTTGAAGTCCCCCATAAGGACAAGGGGAGTTAATCTCGAGGCCTCTCTTAGTTCTGTAAAGAATGATTTATCGGCGCTATCGTCCTGGCCAGGCGGTCTGTAATAGACTCCCACAACTACATGCCCTTTATTCGTTCGTCCCTTGATCCTTACCCAGAGGCTCTCAACTTTGCCATTGCCGACCTGAAGTTCCACACAGTCCAGCCCCTGCTTCACATACATCGCCACCCCGCCACCTCGCCTACCCTGCCTGTCCCTCCTGAAGAGCCTGTAACCATCTATCGCAACACCCCAGTCACAGGACTCATCCCACCAGATTTCGCTTATGCCGATGATGTCGTAGTTGCGGGACTGGGCCAGGACTTCTAGCTCATCCATTTTATTCCTCATGCTGTGTGCGTTCGTGTAGAAGCACTTCAGGTGCGTCTCCTTACACTCAGCACCTTGTGGATCTGACCGAAGGACCTCACTAGCACACAGCCCCTCTGATTCTAGCGTACCATCCCTTAGGTCTTCACCGGTGTGCCTGGTTTTAGCCCCTTCCCCCTTCGACTCTAGTTTAAAGCCCTATCTATCAGCCCTGCCATATACTTTCCCACCTCCTTTTTTTCCAGGACACTTTCATCTCAGGCTACTACATCCAGTATGTCCTGTGGCTGCACAGTCTTCTTCATATGAATGAGGAAGGAAAGAAGATTTCTTAAACCAGATTAAGTACGATCTCTAAAGAAGTAACACAGATTGACGTGTGATGAGCCACCCCAACAAATTTTGTATTGTAATGTCTATTGTTGCCAGGAGCATTGGCAGATGGTTAAACTGCTTCATCTATGTCTGGATTATAGTGCAGTATAGGCATGCACAATGTCTTAAGCTGTTTTTTTTGGTCAACAAAAAATATATATATATATATATTCCGTTTTTGAATTATTTGACTTTTACAATGTTGGATAACAAATTTGTACAAATTTTCACTATATTAAAAAGATGCATAAAACAAGAAAAATATTTAATAATTTTATACAAAAAGACCTCAATATAACACAATTTAAAGTAAACATGCTTTTCATCTTCAAAGTTTCCTTCTCCAGGCATTTCATGATAAATTGTAAAAAATAAACAAACAAACAAACAAACAAAAATATCTTCTTCCTTTGGGAAGATGTGTTCATAAAAACAACCTAATAACCTAATAAGGTATAATATATATCATGAAATAACTGATACTCACAGGTGGAAAGCTTCACAAAAATGACATACACTTTTGTTTGACAAATATTTTATTGCATGTCTCACAGCTATTAAATAATTCCCAGATTAATTTTCATTGTTTCCTAAACAGTCAATAGTAAAGATTCTATTCCCTAGGTCTCGTGTTTTCATCTATACTCACAAAGCAAACTTCATCTGTACTCACATAGAAAACATTTTTTCTGTTGTTTCTTTTTCCATTTTATATGCAGAACCTAGTAACTTTTTATCCTGAGGCTCAGTTCTTAGAATATATGGAGACAAACATTGAAGTAATCAGAAACATAGTGTGCATATCCCACCCTCTCTTATCGGCCAAATAACTGAAATGCTAGAGAATAAGTAAGCTAATGGTGATACAGCTAAGAGCACACTTTTTATCTCTTTCCACATGCCCAAAGTGAGTTCCCTAGATTAATTCTGGGCCTTGACAACATCATCCAGAATTGTATTGTTTCCCTTTAAAAGTACTAAAATCATAAAGACTTACCTGAACATGTCATAGATAGATTAATCCGATATCAAAATGGGGACCTGCACTGAGACTGAGAAACAAATTTACTGGGAGACTTGCAAAGGCTATAAGCTTTATCATCAATACCATTTGACGTTGCACTCCTTTTGAGACACTCCTTTACTACCTGATAGGGGAGTACTCCTTATAGCTGATGCTTTAATGTTTTGTGAGCTTGTGTCAGATGACAGACAATCTTGTTGATGTCTCTCTGGTGTGCTCTGATGGGGCAGCCACACCTTCTTCTGGTCAGTGTATCAGGACTGTTTTGAACACTCAAGAGCCTCCAAATGGGGGCCTCCATGCCACTCTGATTCATTTCTGGACCCTGATCAGATAGATACAAGAAACAGAAACACAGCTGTTTACTGCAGGGTCATCCCAAGCATGTACAAAAGCATCTGGAGAACTTTCAGATCAAAATGGGATGCTCCTTTGTAGACTAAGTGACTGAGCAAGGGCTTACTGAACTACAGTGTTGAACAGGTACATGACTTCTGCTCTGGTCATAATTTTCAACTTAATAGAGCAGCTGAAATAGACCTAATAGATTATATAGAGTAACAAACAAACAAAAAACAGAGGCAAAATACTTGGTCGACAATTTAAAATTCATGGGAATTCTTCCATTGATTTCAACAGAGATAAAATTACAGAGATAAAAGTAATAAAATAATATGAATCTTGGAAGTGACCTTTGTCTGCAATTAATTATAAATAGTAGTAAAATGCATGTGGCAAGAAACTGACCTTTTTCTATTTATTCTTAATATACCTCTGCAGCACTTGACTACCTTTCTCTAAAGTGACATGATTAAACATTTATCAAATTGTGGTTCCATGGTTACTAAGTTTATTTATTACTACATCATTTCTGAACATAACTATACTCTGAAAGAGGACTGGGACATGACACCAATTCAGTTAGATTACACAAAAAATATGTAATGTCATTTATACAAAAAACTGGAGAACACCTGATCCAGGACAAAATTAACTTGTCAAAAATTCAGGATGAAGTCTGAATTGCTAGACTGACACACTAAATCAGCATTATAGTGTGGCCATAGTGGTCTTACCAGGTTCCCTTACACTGGATTTACTGTGTTGGCACTGAGCCTCCTTTTCTTCCCTTGAGAGAAATTAATGTAGTAATGAAGGATTTTATTCTGTAAGGGGAGCAAAAAAATGCAATGGCAGGAAGCATTGCAAGAAAGTCAGTAAGGTATTTTATAGTTCATTTGTTTGAAATCTTTCAGCAGCAACTTGTAGCTCTGTCATCTTTCACAGCAATACATTTTAAAGCTCAGTCAGGTGTCCCTGGCTTGATACCAGTATCTTTAAATGTTTACTTTCTTAGATTATAATGATGCAGTCTTGAGAGAAAAGAAGTGTTACAGTTGTCCTAGAAAATGAATGATGTTATGTACTCAATGTTTGTATATAATTTCAGTCAGATAATTAACTCTAACACAGTTTCTGCTGATGGAGTGCTTTCATTAGTCTGTATCTCTCAATTTCTGTTACAAAACACCATAACCTTTGTTTTACAGTTAGCAGAATGGAGTCAAAGAAGCTTAAATGACTTGTTTAGACCAATGCAGTGAGTCAACATTACTGCCAAGAAGGAAAATAAGATCTTTCAAGTTTCCATGGTAGTACATAGTCTACTAAAAAATATTAGTACTCTGGGCAATATTGTATAACATGTTACAATTCCTTGCTTGGTCTCTGCTTGTTCTCTGCTATCCTTTCCAATATACTACACCTTAGTCACGTTGCAAAGAACCTTCAGTTATGTCTTTGGGAGGCTTGTAAAGTACAGAAATTAACTATTTTCACACAGCTGACAAACTAAATATTCAATATAACAAATCTCTCCAAACTGGTACCCACTTATTTTAAAGTAATGTGCATATTACCAGTATTTCAATATACAGATTGTAGCTGAATATCAAAGAAAGAAAGAAAGAAAGAAGGAAATAGAAAGAAAGTAAAGATTACAGAGAAAAAAAGAGAGAAAGAGAGAAAGAAAGAAAGCTCTTTCTTGCGTCTCTTACATGTCATATGTTGAAAATTACTTAATAAAATATTATTTTCTACCTAGGAAGGCAAACTTCTAGTCTTTATTTTATTTGGAAGCCAGCACACTAGACAGAAAGCAAGAGAAAGAGCGCTCAAGTAAAAACATATTTACTCACCACATTATAGTCTTTCCAATATAGCACAAGAATTTGTGTGACCTCCAACAAGTTGTTTTCATTCTTTTGTTTGTAATCCAAATTACTTCAGAGTTCAGATTTGCAAATCCAACCCTTCAAGTAGTTAGAATACACTAACTGCAAGCTCTGTGGTGAAGGTGGTAGCCATAATTAAGGACAATCAGGAGCATGAACTTTTGAATCCAGCTGTGTTACAGAAGAAAAAAAACCTTACAAACTGTACCCTGAGAGAAATATTTGTTATGAGTTTGTCCTCTAGGTCTTTATTAGTAATAATAATAATAATAATAATAATAATAATAATAATAAATGTTAGTTTCAGAACAGATAGCCTTTTTTTTTCTTTTTTTTCTTTTTTTTTCTTTTTTTTTTTTCTTTTTTTTTCTTTAATAAATAAATAAAGTTGTGCTACAGAAGTTATTTCAAGTGCCTTTGAAGAAAATTATATTGCTTCTCACCCACTGTAGGTATGCTGTCTTAGTATGTCCATCCTGGGATATCTCTTGAAAGTTCATATATAAAAAAAAAAAAAAAGACAAGAAAAAAAAATAAAACTTGCAGAAAATAATGTGATATTTGCTTCGTTAGTTTTTTTTTTTTTTTTTTTTTTTTTTAATGTAGGAAATTATACAGTAGATCACAAGACATACTAATTATCAGCAAAATTCCAGTGAAATTTCTGCTATCCTAAATGAACTGATTGTTAAAAAACTAGTGCTGATAGATTTGTCAGCAAGAGGAAATTATTCTCTGTCTAGAAATCAAATGGTTGCAGATGGAAGGTACTATAACCTTGGAGACTGAGATATGTTTCTCAAACCAGTAATAACATTTGTCATGATAAGGGTGGCTTCAGACATTTTTAATGAAGCTTCAGATATGAAGTTAATGTCAGCGCATAAGGTGTAGGCATGACAGAGCAACTTGGCTCTGATCATGAAAAATAGAAGGAATTAATACTATTCAGGAATAGGTTCTACTAAGGTGGGTAAGCTAAGGACTGAACCGTGAAATCACATATAGAAAGGCATTTCAGCCAAAAAGTATCCATGACTTTGTTCTAGCTGAGGTATACATAAACTGAAAACAACTTCTGGCGTCAAAAATATCCTATTTCTTCAGAATAAAGATATTGAGAAGACTGAAAATGGAAATCACTGTTAAACAAATTGCACTAATTATATTTTATACAACATTCAGACTAAATTTTACACCAAGTACTCTTAAACTCAGACCCACACTCATAAATGCAAGAAAAAGATTTTTCCTAAATGTGTCTTCATGTCATTCACTGATACACCATTGTTATCAAAAAGAAATTACTGAAATAAATTTATAACAAATATTATGTAAACCACAGTATTGTGTAAAAAATACATTTAATTATAAATTATCACTATATAGCACTGCAAGACTAAACCCTTAAAATGATTCTATATATGCCTATATAGATATATATAGTATATAGAGAAAAATATTTACTACAATTTCTCATCTGTAATTCCTTATCAGTGTCAATGCAAACTGCCTGTATTTATCTTAGAAAATATCTTTCTACTATCTACTCTTTTCATTCTAGTCTTTTATAGAAACTTGTAACTTAAAGTAAAGAATTCTCTCTGCATCTCTTGTCAGGAGGAGCAATGTTTAGTTTCCCCCTGATTTATTTTGGCTTTCAGTCCCACTCTCATGAAGAGATACATGTGGAAAGGACTTTCAGAGGTTATCTGGTCCAAGGCAGGATATAGTAAATTTATGTCACTGCTGACATTCATAGAAAACAAAGGTGATTCCACATCCTCCTTGCACAATTACAGTACTTACAGTACCTACAGTACTTAATTCTCCTTGCTGCTGAGAAGTGTCTTCCAATGTGGTGTATTAGATCTGTACTGCTGCAAACCCATTAGTCAAAGTTGTCTCTACACTGGAGAAAGAGAACAAATTATTTCCTTTTCTTTTCAACAGCTTTTCATATTTTAAGATTATTATCGTATCTACCCTCAATCTTCTCTTTATTCTGAGCAAGACTGTTTCCTTCAGTGTTTCCTGGCAAGTTGTATCTTGCAGTGGTCCTTGCTGAATTCCCTGCCAATCCATATGTAGTCCCTCAGACCAGACCAGATATACTAATCAACTAGCGCTAGCCAACACTGAATAGGGGGGAAGGACTAATACATGCTTTACTGTCTGCACTCCTGTTTGTAAATCCCAGTATGAAATCTGACTTTTTACCTATAGCACATAGTTGAACTTCTGTTCAGTTTATGATCAAATAACCTAGATTTTTCCTTAAAGATCCTACTACACCAGTTGTTCTGCATATGCATGGTTTTGATTGCTTCTTTGTTTGGGAATGGGGTGGGGTGTCAGTTAATAATTCTAGCTAAGTTCAGAACCTGTGTCAGTGTATATTGAATTGAAGTAGCTGAATATATTTTTATTATGAAGTAGCTGAATATATTTGTATGAAGTAGCGGAATATTTATGGGTGCATCCTCCCAAAGATCTTAATTCAGTAAAAATATCATTCCAGTTAAACTGTAGACTGACCACAGTTGTGGTTTTCTTGTTATTTTTGTATCTAGTCTACAGAAGTTTCCTCCAGACCTGATTTCCCTAACGTGTTAATGAGAAGGCCAGATAAGAGAGAATCAAGATCTGCATTAGAGTCAAGCTACATTACAACTCCTGCTTTCCTTCTGTCCACAAGAACTGTTACCTTATCATAGAAGAAAATTAGATTGATTTGACACAATTTGTTCTTGACAAATCCCTGTTAAATGTTCATCTCCCTTGTTATCTTCAAGGTGCTTACAAACTGATTATGTGTCCCAGTGTTTTTCTGGGAACTTAAGTTAAATTGGTTGGTCTGTAATTCTCAGTTTCTATATTTCTCTTGTTCTCTCTCTTCTTTCTTTCCCTTTCTTTCTTTCTTTCTTTCTTTCTTTCTTTCTTTCTTTCTTTCTT
>NC_048893.1:19468207-19475508 GCF_011077185.1 Oxyura jamaicensis
TTCTTTCTTTCTTTCTTTCTTTCTTTCTTTCTTTCTTTCTTTCTTTCAATTGTCCTGGGTGTTTTACGATGAGGAACAACTATTTGTAATGAAAGAAAAAAATAAGGAGAATTCTGTTAATGTGGCACTAATGGACTTGCACAATTCAATCTTAAACAATTATTTACAGAATGTTAACCTCATTCTCTATAATAGCAAAGTAGTCACTGCCCTGTCATTTATGAAATTTAACTGAAGATAATGCTTTGGTTTTGTATGTGTAAGGAGGACTTGGCTTAATCATTTAGCTCCACTCCATGCCTGATGCTCTACTCAGTAAATGTCTGAGATCTGAAATACACAATGGCTGATTTTTAGTGTACTTCTAAAAACTGCAGAAATTCATAAATGAACTGGTGAGCTGCTTAACATCCAGGTTCTAGGGCAGAGCACACCACTCACTATGGAAACTTCCTGGGATACCTCAAACTAAACTGCAAAGGTATGCTTTTCCAAAGTTAGAGATAAATTGTTTTTATGTTTTTGTTTGTTTTTGTTTGTTTGTTTGTTTTTCTTCCTTCAGGCATAGATTTAATTTGTCCAAAGCTTTTTCATTTAGTGTAGGTTTTTATGAAAGTCTCTGAGTCTGATTTTGCTAATATGCAAGGGGTTTCCAGTTTGCTTTTGCTGCTTCTGAACTCCCATCAGAACTGAAGTTTCTCATCCAAGCTCTTCCTGATGTCATCTTGAGTTATTGTGATGTACATCTATGCAGACAATAAGTAGCTTTGATCCCATGACATCTGTGACAAACATAGAAATATTTCTAGTGTTCCTGGACTCTACATGTAGTCAGATGCTGTTTATGGATATATGTTATTTGTGAATGGATGAAGCTTGACATTTTTGTGGCAACAAAATAAAAAAATGTATTTCTGTTTCCATCAGGTGGAAAAAGTAGTTTTACCTGCCTGCTGGGTGAGACTGAGTGCACTAAAATGACCAAGAATATTTTCTAAGTTCTATTAGTTCTCTTAGTTCTATTATGCTCTGCCACTAATAAAAAAACTAAAACAGCCTAATATTCTGTGTTTGAGGGAATAGTAACAATATTCTCTCTAAGAGTAACACCGGCAGAATATAAAGTACTTAGGAGAAAAGTTGGAACTCGATAAATATAAGTAACTCTGAACGGAACTTATCACTTTGTAAAATCAATGAGGCCATGGTTTGAGAAAGCTAAAACAGTGGACTTGACATTATAAAAGTATTCTCAGACAAGTTTGGGCTGTCTGGAATAGGACTGCAGATTCCAAGAAGTTTATGCTGTAACAGCAAATCCAGAACCCTTAGAAATATACAGTGTCTACCCTTCCCAATGAAAGTTGGATGGCTAGGTAAAGCAACATGATTATGCCAATGACCTCTTCTGCAAAGTCCAGTCTAGTTGATTTTAGCTTGTTTTGATAAGCACCCACAAAGTATTTTGAAATCTACTGTAATACATTTGGAGGGGCAGTAAAAGAAGAGCCAAAAAGATCATAAAGGACATTGATATGTAGAGATATGGTAGGTCAGCCATTAGGATCTCCTGCCCATAGGAGATTCTCTAGGTGAAGTTCAAAATATTAATCAGTGTATGTACACATGTTGGGAACTGTGTATAGGCTTCCTATGCCCTGGTACCTAGTGCCAGGAGCATACAAAGATGAGTACATGTTTTGGTCTTGCGACTGTTCTCCCCAGGAAGGCTTTCTATTTTCTTCTGAGGAGTCAGAAAAAATGTAGCCCTGGTCTTGGTATAGATTAAGTTCCCACAAGTTTAACTTACTCAGTTTAGAAGTTAAAATACCAATTGTCTTCCAAAATGCTTCAGTAGCCCTCTACTATTTCTGTAAGACAGTTAAATAAATACTTAAGCATACAAATAATTACTATATTTGTTTGTGGCAGTACATGCATGACTCACAAGGCACTGAAAAAGTCCTTTTTCACACATATGAACATTATTGTAAATACACTTTTTGCATGTCCACAAGGGTATTTGAATCTCCAAGCAGACATGTACAAATTAAGTCCTCCAAGATTTAGAATGGTATTATCTCACTTAAATTAATCTTCTCTAAACTTTGATACGTAACCTAGTCAACTACATTTTCTCTCAAGTGATGCAGGCAGACAGACACATTTGGATGATGCCCTGCTCCTCACATCCAATGCTAAGTGCCTAAAATAATTTAAATGAATTGCCTCTGGAGACATATTTCTTTATTGACTATAGGTAGACCATAAACAATAGCATAAAGCCATCAAAACACATGTTTTCTGCAATGAGAAAACTGGCTTAAGTCTCTGTCCATGACTAGCCCCTCCAGCCATGCACTTTTATACATGTGAAATCACCCAGGCCTCATAAAAGAGAAACTCTGGGATAAATGACCATTCTGGGGGCAAAGGAAAGTATTTCTAACTTTCTTCTGTGGAGATATCACAGCTCCAATAACAAATATGCCAGCAAAATAGACACAGTGCTAGAGAGAAAAAGGAGGATAATCTTAAATCAGACCCACAGCAGAAGATAAAAAATTTTAACTAGCTCTCTTGATAGGTTGCCTCTTTCAGTTGGCTAAAGTGAGATGAAATACAAATTACCGTGTATAGTCCCTGTACATAAAAACATTCTGAAAATTAGCTTCCATTTTTAAACTGAATATTCTGTAGTTTATTACATTTGAAAACTTGTTAAAAAATATGTTTGTATGTTTGTTTCCTTCCTTCTGCCTCTTATTTTTATGATTTTTCACATAGGTTGGTGCAATAACTGCACAATTACTGTAAGATAAAGACTAATCAGTTGGACCAAAGACTAAGTCAGTTGGACCAAAGAATGAATACAGAAAACATTTCAGTTATGAAGTTTCTTTGTGAGAAGTGGACAGGGTTCAAAGTGCAATGATTTTTATTGGATTAGCAAATAAATATAATACAAAAGTTTTTTAGAACTGACAATTGAAACAGGAACAGCAGAAGTCTGTAAAATTATATTTGGTTTGTCTAATTAAATCAGATAGTAAAATATTGGGTGTCACAACTTCTTATAAAGACTGGTTATTAAAAAAAAATTTCATGGGATTCATCTTCTGATGAGATGAGATTCATTTCACCAAACTTTAAATATCTACTTTGTAGTAATCTACATCTGAGGTAGTCACCTTAATGTCCCTTTATGTCAGTGTTTAAAAAGAATAATAATAATAATAAAATAATAATAATAAAAAAGCCAATTTACAGTTCAATTCATTTGATTTATTTTGGTTGCCTACTTTGACATGAGATGAATAGCACCCAAGAAGAACGTGTTTTTTCTCCACAGATTATAAAAAAAAAAAAAAAAGCCATGGGAAAAAAGGTCGGACATATATCTACATCGTGGAGCTCTGAGTTTGGGCAATTTAATTTACGTTCTAGAGAACATAGTTTTCATAAAACTTATTTATTTCAGTTGCTGGAATCATCCTTTGGGTGAAAGAGTTTATCTGAAAGAAATGGGTATAATGTCATGGAAAGATTTTTGTTTGAGTTTTTTCTTTGCTTTTCAAGAAAACCTTCTAGAAACACAGAAAGAATTTCTACTCCTATTTAAAATAAATTACAAAAATTCTCTGTCAGTAGAAGTATATTTCTTTATTCATCAGATTGCATTGTTTGACTAAGATGACTTTTATGGGGGAGATAACACTACAAGAGCAACTTCAGAGCTTCAAATAAAATGAGTGTTAGAAGTCAGGTTTGCAGGGTAATATTTTTTATTAGATCATATAATGTAGTTGGAAAGAACAGACAAGTTTCCAGGACATCATCTTGTCATGTGCTTTTCATTCATGCTAGTTTGAAACAGAAGAAATGACTGAAGAACATTTCAGATACACTCAGGAATTTGACAGTGGTCAGGACAAAGCAAATATGTATTATCTACTTATCTGCGGAATGGGAGAGAAATATTCAGTGTTTTGGATATTAGTTGATTTTATATCTGAAGTTTAAATTATGAAAGTAAAAGAAACAACACTTGTTAGAAAAACTTTTAAAAATTATGAAAAATGACATCACTACTAAAGAAAAAGAAACAGCCTTGAGAAGAAAGACTTCTCACATATTTCTGAGTCTCAAAGTAGTGTTTTTACAGTCAAAAGATAATTCAAAAATAAATTTAGGAAAGGGTCTCATGACGCTTAAGTTATCTGAGTAGTAAGAGAAATGTCTAACAACTTTTATCAGAAATGACATTTTGTTCTTCGTGTGGGCCACACAGTATCATTCTACAAAATAACTCATTTCATATGAAAACCAAAACTGAGCTGTTAGTCTCTCAACAAAAATTTGGACCAGGAGCGTTTCTTCTCCCTTAATCAAGAAGATAAACCAAGTTTTTCACAGAAGTAATTAATGTACCAGGAATGGAAATATGTAGTTTTCTCTTTAGATCAAATCGTATTAGAAAAGTGAAATTAATTAACTGCATTTATTAAATATAATCAAAACCTTCAGGTTTCTCAGTGAAGTGATTACCGCGGTAAAAAAGATCATGTATCCAAATATACTCAGCTGTTTGTTTTGGAAATATGATTTATGATCCAGAGAACATTCTGCTCTTATTCACCAGTGGAATTTTTTCTCTGTGTCTTTAGCTTGGCAGAGCTGTTATTTGGGAGATATTTACCACAGGTAAGTATGTACTGTTAATACTATACTTAGAATGGAAATTATGGTAAATTTTGGTGTGAGTGATAAATACACAGATTATATCCACTGTTTCTTCCTCATTCCAAATTTCTATGCTTATGAAAAAAGCATAGGGAAAAAAAAGTCATGAAAAGACTGCTATGGTAGCAGAAGCTATTCTTAGCTAGTCAGCATTATCTACAGAAGCAGACTGATTCACTTTGATTGCCGCTCAGCAGGACTGAAGGTAGAAGTCATATGTAAATAGATGGGCTAGAAATGGATGCCTGTATTCATTAATCTTTCATTAGACTCAATCTCAAAATTACCCAAAGGTTTTACAAGGACTTTTCAAACTCTAATTTGGCCCCTGGCCTTTAAACAAAATGAAAGCTATTGATTGATGTTCTGGCCAGGATGCAAATGAGCCCATCAGTTCCCAAATCAGGCTTTATTGGTTTAGATGCACTTTCTTCTATCTGAACAGGAAAACTATTTGGAGAAAATAATAATAATAATAATAATTATAAAGCTTCATAGTAAGGTTAGATTGTGTTAAATTAAGTAATTAAAATTAAACAATGGAATAAAACCAAAGACTTACTCTATTATTTCCAGAAACCAACAAAACTTTCTTTCACTGCCCTTTAAAACCTCAAAATGAGAAAAAATACAAGACATTTTTTAAGACGTATAAATATATATTTTCCTAATTAATTTTTAGGATACTACTATTCTGTTTTCCCTACCATGGAAAGCACAGATTTCTGGATGTACTATATCTTGCATTCATATTTCTTATGGAATGATCTATCTTCCTAAAGTAAATATTGATGTGCCCTCTACCACAAAAGGATAGAGAAAGTATCTTCAAATTTGAAGATCATGTTTATTATTCAGACATTTTCTGTGGTGAAATGTTAAGATGATTTTCTTTTTTTTTTTTTTTTTTTTTTTTGAAGAGAACACAGTGTTCCTCTGTTTCCACTCTATTTTAATAGTGTAATAATAAAAAGGCTCTGAGAAATGCAAGACCTGGATTCACAGTCTGTCTCAGTTTGGGAAGGCTTGACTCTCATTTTCTAGGGACTACCCAACCCATATCTCCAGGAAAATCTAAACTGCAAATTAATTTTATTTTACATTGGACAAAAATGTCAGGAATAGTCATAAACATAGAGGTTACAACCTTCTATAGCTTTCCTCTCATCTGAATATCCTGATACCAAAGGATATCTGAGCATAGCCTGGGTGGCTACTCTTTAAGGCTGTGACTCTGAGGTCTCTGGCTGTGCAAAGATTCAGCCTGGAAAAAAGGAGGGAAGGAAGGAAGGAAGGAAGGAAGGAAGGAAGGAAGGAAGGAAGGAAGGAAGGCTAAGCTCTTGAAGATTCCACTTAAACAAATGGATAAAAGTGTCTTTCTTGACATGACTGAACACATTTCAAGGCTCAATCTCATCAGGGTTTATAAAGTCATATGGCGATGTTTTCTCAATACAAAATAGCTCAATTGAGCTATGGGAAAGCTGCGGTCTGCCTCAATCTCTCCAGCTGAAGCTGTGCCAATATTCTTTGAGAGCAAAGGAATTAGTGCCCTGCCTGCTGGAGGCTGCAAGATGGAGCATGACTTTAGAAGGGCAAAAGGGAGAAAGTCTTGACTTCTAGTACCTGTTTTAGGCACTGCATGTGTTAGATCCAGTCATTTGCTGACATGACACTCAGGAAAAGCCTGGGACTTTTCAAAATTTACAACACTGGGCAAAGACATGGTTTTAAACTTCAGTCAATGTTACTATTAAGTCCTGCAGGAAAAAAAAAAAATAAAAAAAAAAAAATTTGAATACAACAGCAAGGGGAATAAACCAGACATTATTTGCACTGCTTCTCTTTTCCTTTTAGAAGAAATTTGTTGCCAAAAAAAAATGTTGAATATTACGTGACCTCAGTACTGAAATAAGGTTGAGGGAATCCATAATGTCCATTGTTAATAATTAGTAAGGACACATCATTGGGTCAGCTGTTGGCAGATCAAACTCTATTGTTATTAAAGAACCGTGAAAAACTATCACAGTCCCTGAAAGTTATATATCTCTGGTGCAAGAGATAGCAGAAATACAGGTGCAAGCCCTGGCAGAAGTACATTTTTATATGCCTACATTTCATCAGTCTGTTTGTATTGCACACACTCACAAAAGCAGACTCTTAATTTATATAAATTTGACACTATTCATCTTATTTCAGCCTGGGACCCCAAGTCTCCCTTCAGTCCTATGCTGAGGAAAAGCAAGGAGTAATTATGAATTGTAGAAAATGTAACAAGAAGTGAAAGTTTTTTTATAAAGAGAAAAGAAGGATATTAATTTGAGGAATTGTCCAATAGGTACCGTATGAAATTCAGCAAGGACAAATGCAAAACCCCGCACCTAGGAAGTAATAGCCCCTTACAATGATACAGTCTGTGATACAAGGGAGTGATAACTGAGGAGCAGTTCTGTATAAATAGTCCTGGAGACTTTGGTGGGAAGTAAGATGAGCATGAACCAGCAGCACATTTGTAGAAAAAAAAAAAAAAAAAAAAAAAAAAAAAAAAAAAAAAAAAA
>NC_048893.1:19475608-19483736 GCF_011077185.1 Oxyura jamaicensis
AAAAAAAAAAAAAAAAAAAAAAAAAAGGCCAGCAGCCTCACAGACTGCCTTAACAGGAGAAGAAGCAGGGAAATAAATTTATTTCTGAGGAAAGAAATTATTTCTCTACTCATCACTCTCCAGACCACAGAGTACTATGTCTACTCTGGGATCCCCTAGTACAAGACAGATACCAATAAACTAAAGCATGTTTGTCTGAGGACTGTAAAAATCTTGGGATGCTGGAACACATACTAGATGAAGAGAAACAGAGAGAGTTGGGCCTGCACAGCTTGTAGAAGAGGTAGCTTTGTGAGGACCGAACATCAGTCCCCACCTCCTAACTGTAAGTCATCAGGATTACAGAACTAAGCTCTTCATAGCAGTATATGGCAGGAGGACAAGAAACAATGGACATACATTTGAGCAAGAACTTTTCAGATGGGACACATTTTTTTTTTCCCCCATGAGGACAGTATGGAATTGGAAGAAGTTACCCAGAATCTGTGTAGTATCTTTCCATCACCCTTGGATGTTTTCAGTGCTCAACAACATGACCCTGCTTTGAGCAGGAGGTTTCGAAACCTATCCTATGATCTTAACATGGGGAAGAGGAGGATAAGAAAAGAAAATGAATCTTAAAAGTGTTTATACTTTCTTTCAGTTATAAATTTGGAAAGGACAACCTGGACTCTAATAATTATAGCACATTGGTATACTGATTCCAAAGCCAGAGGGAGTGTCAGCTATTATCTAAGATAATATTTTTGCACAATAGCATACATCTTGGAACATTTAAAGTTGATAAAAGGAGAGGAGAAAATATGGAAGAAAATTAGAGATTTTAATTTTTTATCTAAGAAAAATGGGGAAAAAAGCTAGTAAGTTCTAGTTATATTTTCATGGAAAGATATTACTTGGGAGACTATCTGTGCCACTAAAGTTCTGATATGTGTCTGTTTGATTACTTGGCTTTATGGTAGACATATATAAAATCATCGAATCACAGAATATGGCCCATAGAATTAGGAGTCTTTTCCCACCATTTTCAGGCACTGCTTGTCAAAGGTGGTAATATGTTTGCCACAATAGACTTTAGAAAGATAAAGTAATAATTTTCATTTGGAAAAGGACCCCAGATCAGACTAAGGAATAAGGGGCAATATTTATTTGATCTAGTGTCATGGCTTACTCACTCCAGATTACTTCAGGTTGAAGTTTTTTTTGCTTGTGTCTGAAAACTATAATGTTTTATTCTTCAGATGTCAGTTGCTTAAAAGTAAAATTAACAAAAACTAGTCAGGGTTTCACAAGAAACTGAGTTTGATCAAACTTCAATTTTCTGCTGAAAACCTATCTGAGTGAAAATGTCAAGGAATGCTTGTAAAAACTCTCTTCAGGTTTGGAGTCCTTCAAAAGCTTCAAGAACGTGGTAACCTATATGGAGGTAGGTGGTATTTGCAACAACACCTTCAAAGTGCTTTAACATCATTCTCAATAAAGAACATTGTTTTGAATTTATTCAGTTGTTGATTCAGTATTTCAAATAGATTTTGGCTTGAAGAGCAAATGGTAGAACTGAAGCAATACAGTATTTGTACAAGTAGTCCAAAAGCCAGATTTAGAATGACTGCAATTTAGTAAATGTGTGTATGTATATATGTATGAGATCTTCAGTGAACTCTAATCAGTCATCATTGTAATATTCTATTGAAAACCAAAGTTAAACGTACTAAGGGAAAGGAAACACAAAATACAATATTGTTTGGTAAAATACTGCTAGTGATATTAAACTGTTTCTAAATTTTTATTTTCATTAGTTGAAAATAAAGATAGAATTCACAAGGCACATTTCCCTACTCCCCCCACCCCCACCGCAAAGTTTGTGATATGTTATGAATACCATTGGACTTAGATAACTCTTTCTGTGTATTAAAGTAACTCAGTGGAAAATATCTTCATGACATGATTATTTTTTTTATTATTATTATTATTTTTTTTCCCTAGATAAATCTACTGTCCTGCAGTTTTATATCAGTGGTTTTGATCTTGGTAAGGTCTTATTTAACAGATGATTTATCTGAAGTCAGATAGATTTGCAAGTTTTAGCCACCTGAAATTACTTTGGTTTAAAAGCATTCTGCAGAGCAATGAAAAACATCTGAGTGGTGGTACGAGTCTGCCCCATGTAAATGTTTATATGATCCAAATTATTACCATGAACTTCAGAGAAGGAATAGAAGTCTACCCTAATCAGACATTTACAATGTTTATGAGATTATTTCCTTATTGTTTTACTCCTAGGCCACAGAAACTGACTGTTGTTCATCAGAGTAGCCAGATTTTCTCAGGGAGAGTGGCAGAAGCTGGCGGAGTTGGTCCCTATCCTGTACCTGTACTGTGGATAGCTTTGGTTTGCAGAGCTGTCAAGCTGGCATTCTTCCACAGCACTCAAAATTCATTTTGGCTCCTGGGTGTGTTTTTCTATTAATCAGCTGCCAATCTATTGTATAAATCTTTCCAGCCTATTTTATATAAAAGTTTCCAGTCTAGCAAAGTAGGGCTCTATAGGCTATTTCCAGACTTGCTGTCTCAGTTGTGTTGGCAGGATCCCAAGCTGTGCACACCAAGTGGCAGAAAGCCTGCTCACAAAAGGGAGGGAGGGGCTAGGGAAGGGGAAAACTGAAGTGTAAGGTAGCTATTACCACTGAAAAAGATGGATTTAGACTGGAACAATTTGGCATAACCTTGAAAATGGGTAGGACCAAAATGGGTAGGAACATGCAGAAGCAGGATGGAGCAAAGGAGTTTGGGATCATCAGGAGCCAAGGAAGGGTTTTTCAAGGTCACAGTCCACCCTTCCTTCCCAGCAAAGTCCAAGGGCAGAGGTGGCAATGTCACCATCTCTCTTAACTCTGGAGGCTAATCCTTCCTTAGCAGTCAATTCCAGAACCACAAGCAAAGAGACCATTGCTTCCAGTGATGGAAATTTTAACAATCTGCTGAATAGATTAGGTAAAATGCCTGTGCAGAATATATTGCAGAGACTGAAACATTGAATGGCTGTTTGAGTTTAAAAAACTCTATGTAACCGTCTGTTGTAGCTCTGTAAGAATGGCCACCAAATACAGGGTGGCAGACACCTCTGCCTTTCACATCTTCAGGACTTCGTGTTTTCAACAGGATAGAATTTGGCTTTGTTTCGTTTTTAAATTTAATCTGTTTTAAGGAAATGGTTGTCTCTCCATTCTAGAATCAGAGCACAAACTCTCTTTCACACACATCCATACAGGTGTGTACACGTATTCCTTGAGGCCAGAGATTGCATTAACTGTATACAACAAAGAATATAAAACTTCATAGTCATATTCTGAATGTTTTACATTTAAAAAATATAATTATAAATATAAATATGAATATAAAACTTAACAGAGTAAGGTTTGTGTTATTTTTCATATTCACAAAATTAAAGCTTTCAGTTCAAATTTTCTGTAAAATTGAAGCTCTTTAAAGCTACGGTAGAACATGTAAATTTTCATGGTCCAAACAATTTGTCCAAGATATGTGTAATATATGTTAAGCAAGGGCAGATGCAGAAGGATTATAGTGGGAAGTGTAGATCTACCTCAATGCACAGCTTTCTCTTTGTGAATGGAAAAAAAACACACGTTAGCCCCTCCAAAATTTCACTGAGACAACACAAACTGAATATCCAAAACTTTTTTCTATAATATATACATTTTTTAAATACTACCCAACCCCTCATTTTTTTCCCCTGGGAAAATTATTTAAAAATAAATAAAACCATTAATAATAAATAAATAAATAAATGCCCTCAGCATTTCTTTAATGTCTTTGAGTTGCTTCTGCTGTTGTGCTGGTTGTCACCCCAAGCAGAAATTCTACTCAGCTAACGGAAAACTGGAGGAATTTTCACTAATGAATCTTTCATTTTAGATAAGGTTTATTCCTACAGTCCAGGGAAATTCTTTTCAAGTAAAACTGGTTTGTGCTTTTTTGTTTACTTTTTCTTTACACACCTCTTAAGAGTCTGCTTATTTTGCCTAGAGAACATAACTGATTTACTCCCTGGGTATTTGTAACTTCTTGATGTTAGGGTAAGTATATTTTGATTTGCTTCATCCTATTTTGTCATATAGTAATTGAATACCTGGATATTTATATTCAGAATATTTATTAGAATAAAAACTTATTCCAGAAATTATGGTAACAACACTTCAAGTAGTTAAAGGAGAGCTGGACTGGAGAAAGAGAGTACCAAGCATGGTTTTAAACTAAGCAGCATGGGTTCAGACAAAAGTTTACACTGTAACTAATTACAAAGTCTAACACTGAAGACTTACATTTCTGAAGTAAAATATGTCATGAGGAAAAAAAAAAAAAAAAAAAAAAAGTGAAGTGCACTCTGTTGAGTTGGGTACAGAAGCTACAATATTGTAGCATGAAGAATTGATTGGCCCAATGAAAGAAATTAACTGTGATCACAGAGAACTGCATGCCTGACTTGCTCAAAGTCATCCCTGAACTGAGCAGGAATGAAAGTCCAGAAGAGAGGTGACCAAATGCAGCCATGTTTTCTCTATCTTTTGAGATGCTTGAGACACCCTTTGCTGATGCTGAGGGAAGCAAAGGGGAAGTATTTCTTGCCTGGTTCTTATAACTTTCCAGTGTCACATTAGCTGACATTTGTGGTTAATATAAGGCTCTGAACTAGGAATGGACTCTGAATCACATCAAGGATGTAGGTTCTGCTATAAAATTTAGACACACACATACTGTCAGAAAACACTTTTTTAGTATTATCTGTACCCAAAAATCGTGTCAAAAAGTAACTTAAGATGTGAACATAAATGTTACAACTAAATCAATGTAAAATAGAGAATCCATGATTTGAAAACTGAAAATACAGCTTCAGAACTTGAATGGACAAACTGAAACCACATTAGTTGAGTGATATAGAATGCTGATCTGGAATAAATTTGTCTTGGCTGTTCAAATTTGCTTTAAAGATTTGACAGGTTATTGTTGTATTGACAAGTTTTGTGCTGGATCAGGTATCATCTGTCCATGGTGTTTCAACTCTTTATTGTCTTAAGTTTTGCAAGTGTAAAATTTAAAGCCTTCAAAAATTAGTGTTTTCACTACTTTGACAAAAGAGTCCAGATCTGATCCAAGTCCAGTTCATACTGTTGAACTATCCTGCAGTACATCTAAACTCATTATAAGTTTCAATTAAACCACAAGTTACTCTGAGAAAGACATTTTTCTTCACCTAATGATTAGTACTGATGCAATGGAAGGTGTTTAAAACAACTAACATCTTTATAGAAACAGTTTATGTGTAGCTCAGCCTAGATAGACAGTATGTCTCCTTATGTATAATCTTCTAAATAGCAGTGTAGTGTCTCTTTCATTTGACTGATCCTAACAGAGCTGATTTTCATCAGTCACACCTGGATAAGTCTCAGAAGCAGTTGTGGTCAGTGAAAGTGATGCCAACTGGAAGGTAATCTTTTGATCTGTGAGTGAAGTTCAACAAATAACAGAAGTTTTTAGTGAAAAAAACATGAATTTTAACTTTTTAAGAATATTCATTTGTTGATTGAGAAAGTTTGTTTTTATTTTTTTCAATTATTATGAAAGTATTCCAAGCATAATTCATCAGCATTCTGTTATGCTTATCAATGTTCCCATTTCACAATTTATATGTTGTTGGTTATTTATACAACTCACATGTTAAAGAACGTTTCTTGATGGAATGATTTGTTTAACCATGCATCAAAAATCAAGGTTTATAAATGAATAGAAATAATGAATGTTTAGAATGCTTAGGCAAACATTTGAACTTATTTTTTTCATTTCCTTTTATTTCCTTTTATTTTATTTTATTTATTTCTAAACATGACATTTTACAGAACTTGATCCCCTGAATATTATTTTTCGGAAAACAAGTATGGAAGGATGTAAACACCACTGAAGTGACATTTTCCTGACTCAGTACTCACAAGATACAAAGAAGAACATTCACAGAAGAGCTGATGACTATATGGATGACTCTGCCAGCAAAACGCATTTCATTGTCCTCTCAAAAGATATATGTTTGTTTTGACACTCAGCAAGACAAGACAGTCCCCTTTACAGAGGGCTAAATTCACAATACAGGAATGTATTTTCTTATGTATGAAATAACAGAATGCTGATATTAATGTAAAATAAATATCTTAAAAAATCTTGGCTTACAGGACAAGATGAATTAGACTTGAGGGCATGTGTTTATGGTTTATAAAACTCTCCTGAAACTGATGGTGCATTGTTGTGAAAGCAAAACCCTGTCATATGCCAGAGGACAGCTCACTGGCTTCATTGCAGCTATGCGTTGTCCAGGTGTCCAGAAGTACTGCAGTTTCTTTGAATATGAGAACAGCCAACATAACACTAATTACTCCCACATGGAAGTCTAATATACCTAAAACATTGTGGGTTACTGTGCTCCTCAATGGATAAGGCTAGATCAGACGAGCCTCAGATAAGACAGGCTCAAGGAAGACTAAACTGTGATTGTCATAAGTTGTATATGTTTTGAAGATGTCATTCAACAACTTGCTTACCCATTCTGTCTCTTCTCTCAAAAAGTTTGAAGTCTGGATACTTTATATCTGTTGCATTACGTTCTGAATACTTTCACAGGGTATTGTTTCATGAAGTAATTGTAGTGAGCATATTGACATATTACTTGATAAATAACTACATATTAATTGATTAAATTCTGGAGTACAATCTAATTTGCAGCTCTGTATCACCATTGAAAATATTTTCTCTTCATTCTCATTTGTACTCTGAGTATGTGGTTACGTTGGTTTCCTGTGCTTTTGGTGAGTACCGTGTGAGTGTTAGAACTGCTTCATTTCCTGCTCAACTGTAAGACTGGGAACTGCAGACACAAAATATAAAACTCTTATTCTATAGTGGCACCAAAGAACACGGTATTGAAAAATATGATCTTCACTCTTTGTAAAAGAGAATATGCATTTTTTTTTCTGTAAAGAATACACAAAACTTTTCAAAAATAAGTGGTACCAGAACCCAACTAAAGTGTATTTCTTTTGCTTTGGCATTACAAAGAATTTAAAACTCTACTGGATATTCAAGACTATAAACCATGTACTCACTAACTGTTTCTTAAAACTCAGTTTTATTTGAAGACTCTTGTCATGATCCTCTTCACAGGGAGAAAAAAAAAAAAAAAAAAAAAAAAAGTATTTTGTGTTTTTTCAATCAGAGATGAATGGATCTAATCAGTAACAAACATAGAAAATACAGAAGACAAAATGATTTTGTTGTCTGAATAATAAAACATATTTGCTTTCTCCAGTGCTTATTGGGAAGAAAAAATGTTTAAGTATTTTATTTACAGATTTTTATATATATTATTTGAAGCCATGGGCGATTTGTAAATTTTACAGAATTTGTAATATCTGAGATACTGGCAGTGGCTCTGCTAAGTATTAATCTTTGGCATAAGAACTCTTATTATGAACTATTTATGCTTCTCTATGCAATCAGTTTAAAGGTTTATCACCAGCTAATAAGTTCTTTCATCAAGGCATGATGGTGATTTGGGGTAGGTAATTCAGCTTGTTAGGTAGACATAGGGAAGATCTAAGAACTGTGTCCAGATTTCAGTAGCAGATCAAACAATATATATAATGAATCTATATGAAGTAACTTTCTTTCCCAAATCAGTTCTAGATGTCTGAATTGATCTGTTTGCAAATTGTTTGGCTGCTGATTGTGGTATATAAAGGCTGGCAACACATTGTTGTCATCATCTCCTAAAGGAGAACGATTATGAATATATCAAAGAAGTCTTGGTGATGCAATTATCATTCCATACAATTTCTCAGTCTCAGACAAGAGGAAACTTCCAGGATTATAGGAAAAAAAAAAAAAAAAAAGAAGAAGGAAGGAAGGAAGAAGAGAAGGAAGGAAGGAACAAAAGGAGAACAAAGAAAGAAAGAAAGAAAGAGAGAAAGAAATGAAAGAAAGAGAGAAAGAAATGAAAGAGAGAAAGAGAGAAAGAGAGAAAAAGAAAAAGAAAAAGAAAAAGAAAAAGAAAAAGAAAAAGAAA
>NC_048893.1:19483746-19603875 GCF_011077185.1 Oxyura jamaicensis
AAAGAAAAAGAAAAAGAAAAAGAAAAAGAAAAAGAAAAAGAAAAAGATAGCCTCAGCTTAGTTATCCCCATCAGTGGATAAACAATTTAAATATGCAGGTAACCAACATGATGATCACACTACCATGCAAACAATAGCATTCTTTTCTAGTTCCTCAAAAAAAAAAAAATAATCAAACAAGCAAAAACAACCTAAGTATCTAGCAGTACAAGGCTCAGGCCTTCTGAGAATACAGATGAGAGGGAATATGAAAATTAGGCATAGATGTAATCATAAGGAGACTAAATGAAAAGGTGGAAGTAGACAAAAACAAATACATCAGAAAAAATGCTCACTCTGACTTCGTCTTGCTATTAGATTTGGTCAAAGAGACAAGATTTATGGTGGCTTCATGATCTATGTCAAGTACCTGTGACTATTTTCAAAAAATTTTATTTGGAAAAAAAAAAAAAAGTTAATGTGAACCAAGTAATAGACTACATTTAAAAGTCTTGATCACATTTTGTAGGAAAATATACATTTAAGTCTTTTGTCTCTATATGTAATGAAAAGGCAGGTAAAGAATAATATTAAGATGTGGGCATTATTACTTGACAGTTTCTAAAAAAAGAAAGGAATATTAGTTGTTTGGAATTAAACTATATCTAACTAACAGACCAAGTTCTGTTTTTAGAGATAATGACAATACTCTCATAAGAGGGATTTTATTGCAACTGTAAATTAAAAAAAAAAAAAAAACAAAAAAAAACTAAAGATTTTAAGAAATTTTATTTATTTATTAAATCACAGGTGTCCAGATGCAAGTGGAAGAAGAAGTAAAAGTAATGCTGTCTTGTAATACTTTGAGTCAGTTTGTACTTTTGGTCAATTTGTGCAATAATACTGTTTGTACAATACTTTTGGTCAGTTTGTAATTTGGACAATAGTTGTGCTCTATCTACTGGCTATATCATGTTGGAAATTTCAAAATGATAGTTCTTTTGTTTTAATACACTCTCATCTATATGTCTAACTGAAAAATTATTACAGTTATTAATTATGGGTATGGAATTCCAGCAGAAACATGTTTGCATAATTTTTGGATGCAGGAGAAAAATCTCAGAATCTGAGTTAAAAAAAAAAAAATACATTTCACTCATTTTACTGACACAGTTAAGTAGATAAGAGATTTTATTTGTGAAGAAAGGGAAGGTTGGTGTCACTTGCAACCTATTTTTTTTTAGCACTACAGGCACAAATATTAGCTAGACAATTGATCTATAAGGCTAATACAAATAAGCGCACATTTCTTACATTTTTCATTTCAACTTTCTTTTACTGCAGTCTCTAGTTACTAAGGAAAGATATTCAAACTGCAGAAAAGCAGTTGTCCTTCCCCTTCATACTGAAATATTTGGAAGGCAGCTGGATGGTGATCTTCATCATAGAGTTCCTTCACTAGACAATAATTCATTCATGACCAAAGATGGAGTAAGAACATAGCACCATAACTAATGTGACTCACAAGAAAATCATTTGAAAAAAAAATAGATATTTATGCTTTCAGAGTCACCATAATATCAACTTCTTACAAAAAAGGAATAACCTATGGTTTATAACAAAGAACATGGTTTATAATAAAGAACAAAAAAAATTTACAGAGATTAAGTTGGTTTAACTAGATGCAGTGGAAGATGTCCAGCCTTAGAATATCATCAGGTTTGGAAAGATCACACAATAAACCATGATAATGCTATAGGGAAAGAGGAAATAAAAGTTACAATATTCTTCCTAAGTTAATAACTCACAGTAAAAATTACCTTTACAGTTCCTTCGACACATGTTTCAAAGCAGTATATATTCTCTGCACATTTAGAATCAAGATGTAAGAAATGTGATTTATTTATTTATTTTCCTAGTAGATGTATCAAAGAAATCAGTGCATGAAATGTGGTGGTTTTCTGTGGCAATCACTTTGTACGCTGGGGTACTGTAGACTCGCCACAATCATCACATCATAATCATTACAATCCCTTGAGTATGTAGTTCTTGGTAGTATTACCCAGGAATGAAACTTGTACTTAGAAACTGCAAGGAGGAAATGATCTTTGTCTTCGAGTCTGTCTAAATCCATATTTGAATGAAATAGTTAAACCATTTTCCAACTTCTCTTCTGATGAAAATATGTACATATATTGTATATACTGTAGTGTATTGTATTTGTATGATGGTTTTTAAATTACATTCTTTTGACTTATGTTATATTCTTGCATTTGTTCTGAAACTGTTAAAAAGGGGAAGAAAAGCCTTTAAGAATCCTCCCTTGCACTTTTGTATTTTTAAGAAGTAGTGACAAGCTTATTTTTAACAATCTTCTGCAAATCACCTTAAACAGAATTTGGCTTTTTTATTCCAAGATCTTTTTATTTCATTTACTATTATAATAGCCATTGCTGTTTTTGCATCCAGTTCTTACAGAAGTCATAAATTCTCAACCTACTGCAGGCATGTGGCAAAGCAAACAAAACACAGTCTTTACTCTTGCCCAATAAATGACACTCTAAAGTTCCTATTTATTCTCAAGGAATAAGTTTGCCCCCTGCGTGATTTTTCTTTCTACTCGTGGGAAACTTGTGTTTCATGGAGCATCACAATTTTGTCCTTCTGAAGTCTTTGACCATGACACTTCAGCAAACACAATGAAATGAGGAACTGGTATTTCTCATATACTAAAAAATAAAATAAGCTTTCTTAGGTTGCTTTTGCATGTCTCATGAAGGAGCAGCTCATGGTACAAGTAAATGTTTCATTTGTTTTATTGTTCACATTGATATAGCATCTCCTGCTAAGGTGAAAGATAATAAACTGGGCTCAAGTAAAATCTTCACTAAAGGTCAGACTATTGGTGCTGGCACCTCTGATCAACAGTGTTTACATCACAGTATTATGGGGCTAATTGAGGAAGCATGAAGGGATGAGGAAACATATTATGCACATACCCTTCTCATATGTAGACATTAAGAAGACATTATTTTAGAAAGGTCATCTGTGTTCATCTAAAATGTTTGCTTTACACATATAGAAGGTGATTTAGTACTAGTTTTCCAAGTCTTATCATTGGGATGTAAGTAAGCAGGTTAGCAATGACTTCTTTTTTTTTTTTTTTTTTTTTTTTTTTTCCTTAAAAAAAAGAAAAGCCTCATTTGGATTTTGCTTCAGTCTCTCTGTAATATTTCTACAGTTACATAAATGAAAATAAAGTCTTCGGAATTAATTATGCTTCACACTGCTGAAATGAGCAGGGGTATTTTAAATAAGGAATTTTACACAAGAAGAATGATGTTATTTAATTTACTTTTTAAAATATGACTTGTTGTTTCTGGTATAAATCTCAGTTTGCTCTAGGGCAGAATTATGGATTGTTCAAAGTGTATCTTGTCTTGAATAAAAAAAAAATAGAATAAAAAAATAATGTCAAGGAAAATAATTCTGAGTAAAAATACCAACAACTAAATGCTCTGTGGTCTTTCAGCTTAATTGTACTTGAAGCAATGAAACTGATGTGTTCCATGTGATATGTGCAGGGAACTAATTGAATTTTTTAAATGAAATTTCTATAAGTACTGAACAGATATGCAGGAATTTATTTTTCTTCCTTTATTTCTTTTTAACATTTAACAGCATGTTATCATTGGTCATTTTTCCTGGCTTTAAGTGTCTAATGATCAAATTCCAGTGCAGCTATTAGGCTAACAGCTAAAATGCCTATAATAAATATGTGACCTTCACATTCAGAGATCTACTGTAAATGTAGGTAAAAGGGTTGAAAGAATATAAACCAACCATTTTTATTATATATATATATAAAAGTTTCTACTGACCAGAAGTCAGCAATAGGTGACATCTTTCCTTTCCACGTTCCCACAATAACTTTAAGTACATAAAGACAGCAATAGTAACAAGTGTTACAGTGTTAAGAGGCCAAAGGACATCATTTTTCCAATACATTTTTGCTGAAAAGGTGTCATCTGGCTTTTGAAATGAGGACAGAAATAAACCAACATGTGTTATACGTATGTCTGAGAAGACAAATGCACAAGCCTTGAATTAATGGATTTCTAATAGAAATTGGGAAAATAACCCATATGAAACTATTAATATAATTTCAGGGTCTTAGATTAATGGTGGTTAGTATAATTTAGAAACATTAGGATCAGGATTGCCACAATTACTGTGGAAACAATGTTAGGCACTGATGTTATTGCTCTTATTCTGAGAGCACAACAGCCACCTCCCCCTCCCCCAAATATATATAATATTCCTGTAAATGAGCTTTCAGAATCTGCAAACATATAATTTATATGCTTGTTCTTTGCCAGCAGCCCAGACACATCCTGAGGTGAAGATAATTGAAAGTATATATCAGATTAAAACAGTGAAAATTTTAAAATCATCACTTCTGGATAGTATTAGCTGTGGCCCAATCAACTTTTCAGAGAAGCTAGGAGCCACCAATGGCATTTCAGGCACTCTGTTATTTCAGATATAACAGTTGTATAAATATTCATTCATGTGGCTTTAGCAGTGACAATTCCTGGTAGTGGTCAACAAGCAATTGCAGAACAAAGCATGATTTGATTACAGATCATAGAAATAAAATTCTGAACTTTATGTTATGATCCCCTTATCTTTAGGAGAAAGGAAGAGGACACCTTCCTCCCACCCCCTTCAGTGACATGAACAGATAATTTTTCTGCATTGACTGGAACATTCATCCATAAAGATATTCCTGAACTGAATGAAAAATCAACAACCACAGATGCTGGAATTACTACTAAAAGAAGACAGCCTAAATAACAGTAGCCTAATGACAAGCCTAAATCATGAATCCAGTACCAGAATCTCCACATATTCATTGAGTGGCTGGGAAAGCATGTGGTTTTCTTACTTTTGTATCACTTAGGGTAGGATGTTGTGCTATGCAGTTTTCAGTGATTGAGACCCTACCTGAGTCATGTCAATATGATGAGAAGGGGAGAAATTGTGCGTATCATCAGAAAAGATGAAGTAGTAGTAGTGGTGGTAGTGGTAGTGGTGGTGGTAGTAGTAGTAGTAGTAAATAGTACCCAAATTATTTTTCAGAAAATAAAAAGATGTGGATCTATTTTCTGAGGAGAGCTGGTAGAGGCAAATAGGCAGAGGCTGAAAGGCAGAGGATATTTGGGTGGAGTTTTGTCTCATTTCCCAAGCAGAAAGAGTTCAAGTGAGAAAGGGAGGAGGTAGGACAATGGGAGGATATCATGGAAAAAGAAAAACTGTGAAATACCTTCAAGGTCAAATACATGCTAAGAATGAGAAGAGGATGGGGGCTGAGAGGGTGAGGCATCTATAATGTCTCATGAAAACAAGGACAATAAAGATCCTCCTTCTCCAATTGTCTCTTGCAGTGCAGTCTCACCTTGAATATTGTGTGCATTTCTGGGCTCCACAATATAAAAAGGATGTTAAGATACTTGAATACATCCAGAGGAGGATAACAAAGCTGCTAAAATCACAGGAAGGTATGTCCTGTAAGGAGAGGCTTAGGACATTTGGTTTATCTAATTCATAAAAAAAATGCTGAGAGGTGACCTTGTTGCTCTCTACAACTTCCTGAGGAGGGGAAGCAGAGACAGAGTTGCTGGTCTCTGCTCTATGGTAACTGATGACAGGCTGAATTAGGAAACATGTCTTTATTGTGAGGGTCGTCAAACATTGGAACATGCTTCCTAGGGAGGTAATTGATGCCCCATGCCTGTCAGTGTTCAAAAGACATTTGGATAATGCCCTCAGTAATATGCTTTAACTTTTGGTTAGCAGAAGAAGAAATGGTTAGTGTTCAGGCTGTTGGACTTGATGATCCTTCCAACTCAGTTCAACCCAATTCAACTCAACTCAGCTCAACTCAACAAAATTAAACTCCTTGTCTGTTCTGTTCTATTCTATTCCATTCTATTCTATTCCATTCTATTCTATTCTATTCTATTCTATTCTATTCTATTCTATTCTATTCTATTCTATTCTATTCTATTCTACTCCCCAAGGAAAGTTGGATCAGCAGTGAGAAGGAAGCTTATTGCATCTATTTCTCTGGTTGGAAACAAAAGGTTAGGAATTCCTTTGCCACTCAGGGTCAAGTCCTCTCTTTTCTCCAAGTCTGACCTCAGAGGTTCCAGCGACCTTTTCAGGTAGAGGCAGGTGAGGAAGGCAGGGAAAGGAGCACTGCACCTTGAGTGTTTTCTAGAGGTTGAGGGCTGAGACTGTAGTGCCTGGGGTCTTCGGTACACTAAAATTATTTGAGTCCTGTTTTTACTGTAATAACATATATGATGTAGGTGTTATCTGAAGATATACATAGGTATATGGCATAAACAACATGCCCCACAGTGCTAGTCGCTAACAATAGTCTGATGGTATCGCAGATCTTAAGACCTTGGCCACAGGCAAGGAAGATGAGAACCCACCAAGATGAATAGAGCCCTTTACACCTCGTAGAGCTGCGTTGTTTCTCTCTATACCTATCTCTAAGGGGCGTTTTCATTCGCGAGAAACTTCTGTTGAGAAGATTGGAACACTTTAACACCTACTGGAGAAGTTCTCTTTAAGTCTTGATTTCTTCCAAACTGGCTACATGTTCTGTGGTGGTTCAAAACTACATTGATTACCTTAAAATTAGTTTGACTGACTCCTCTTGGTACTGGAGAGAAAAGCAAATCATTGAAACCTCCCTCTCATTTTCACATGTTGCTGATTTTAACAGTCTGGAAAGGCTCAAGATCCGATGATGTAAATGAAATGATATTAACAAGATCTTTTTACCACTGAGCACTCAAGATAAAGAGACCTCCTTTCACTAATCTTAACAGTTTAAGAAGTAGTGAATTCTTCTGAGGAATAAGCTTTTTGCTGTTGCTGTTAAAGACCAAGCACTTCTTTACATTTGCACCTGAACAGGAGTTTACTGAATTAATTATATGTTAACGAACCCTTTTCATTAACATCACACAAAAAAATAAATAGGAAAAAAAAAAAAAAAAAAAAAAGTCTATGGACTTCATCTAATCACCCTGAAATCTGCATAATCTAGGACAAACTGACCTCAGTCTCCAAGTCTAGACAGAACTTTAGATAGTGATATTATGTGTTATTAGCATTTAAAGTCTTTGCAGGACTGATCCCTAAAACTGTGATAAAAGGAATTTTCCAAGACATTACCCTTGCGCACTGTTACTCTGTCAATATTCCTCTCACTGTGTTCACCACTTGATAGTCTGTAGCATACAGTCATGTTATTCTCACTCACCTTCTGAGCTTTTCTGCAGTTGAGCATTAATTTATTACCTTGGGAGAGCAGAAGGATCCAGAGATATAATCTTTCTTTTTAAATGTCACTATACAGGAGGGTTCCAGTCAAATCTCAGGTCTCTCTCAAACCCCAGTGGCTTGTGAAGCTTACACTAGTAAGGCAGACCTACACTATGCCCTTGGCATTTTTCTAACATTTAATTTCATAGGTTTTGCTCAGTCCTCTGGAGGTATCCAAGGCAGGTCTGGCAAGACTCTTTCTCATAGGTGTTTTTCCTTTATACAACAAATAATCATTATGACAATTTCTGGACTTCACTGATTCCAAGTAAAGGGATGGAACTACCTGGCTTCAGCGCACTGACTTTTCTGAAAGCCAAGCTGCTCTTATTATTTAAGAGCAGCTTTATTATAGTATTAATTTCTAAAGTCAGGATAGGTGAGTCCCAAGATGAGATCCTCTCTCTCATTCCAGCTTGGCAATCCAGATGCTAGCAAGGTAAAAACACTGATAACAGGGACAATAGCAAAGTGTAGGGAGTTGGAGGGAAAACCTGACAATGCGGTATGGTTTGAATTTTCTTTTTGAGAATTGTAGATACGGGGTAAAAGAACAAAGAATTCATCCACATGAAAAATGCAATAGATTTTAGAAGACATTTTGCTGGTTTCAGTCCTTGAATTACCAGAATCATCACTTGATGTACAATCTATAAGGTGCCTAAACAGAAAAGGGACCTCATTCAGCACATCAGCTGTGTAGGAGGCACATTCCTGTCAAGTTTGTTACATGAATTATCAGTTCTTCTAGATCCAACAGGTCCATATAGGTTTAAGAAGAACTCATGTGTGGTAGACTAGAGATTTTGCTACAAATGGTAGTCAGATTATAAAGCTACAAAATTTGGAAACATATCAGGAAGTGAAAAATCTCCTCCAGCAACTCCATTCTACCAGAGTAGTCCATTAGATAGCTAGAAGTAAAGTCCACGCTATAAACCTCCTCATATCACCATTTTCTTTCTCTCTGTGTCTTCTGTTTTAGCAGAGCAACTGTGGCTTGCCCAGTTTCCTGTTAGAAGTGACATTGTTGCTGTGACTGGTACTTTTGGTTGTTGATGGGGAGATGAGATCAGCTTCCAACTATGACCAAGTGTGGTAGCTGTCAATGTACAAGCCTAAAATTAAAAAGTAATGTGCTTGTGTATGTGGAAAAGGCAGTCGGGTTACATTGGATGCTCTTGGCCAAGGTTATCCTGTTATAAGCTGATGTAGATGGTTATTGAACAGATTGGGGCCATCTAGCAACACCAATCCTTCAGTTCACCTAGCAATGTCAGAACAAGGGGGCAGTTGCCTCTAAAAGCCACTTATATATTAATCTACTCAAGTGTTTTCTGCTTGTACATCTGGAGATGAGGCAGGATCAGACTCTAGTCATGACCTCACATAATCCTCCTTCTGTAGTGATACCCTTGCGTAATACAAAAGAATATTTATGGTGTAAGGGTCATATGTCACGGCAACATGAAGAGTCATAAGTGCCATGACTATGTCAGGAATAAACAAGTGTGACTGGCATGGAATAATAAACATGCCTGTGATATGATTGGGTAAGAGGCAGATTTGGTTATCCCTAGACAAGGCTAGTCACAGATATAAAGTCAGCATCACAAAGTAATGATGGCTCTGTGAGTTACTCCAACAGACAATCAACAAATTTCACAGAATCATAGAATGGTTGAGTTTGGAAGGGACCTCTGGAGGTCATTTGGTCCAAACCCTCTGCTCAAGCAGGGCGACCTAGAAGACCATGTCCAGATGGTTTTGGTATATGTCAAAGTAGAGAGACTTCACAATCTTTCTGGGCAACTTGTGCCAATGTTCAGTCACCCTCACAGAGAAAAAGTGTTTCCTGATGTTTAGATGGAACCTATTGCATTTCAGCTTGTGACCATTACCTCTTGTCCTGTTACTGGACACCACTGAAAAGAGCTGGCTGTCCTCTTTTCACCCTCCCTTCAGGTATCAATACACATTGATATGATTGAGCTTTCTCTTTTCTAGCTTTGACCCTTTGACGATTAGACTATCAGTGTGGATGTTGTAATAACATTATGTTGAATTTAAAAGGAAATATCTGAGCCAAGAAAAAATTTCCAGTAACAGCAGGAAGAAGATTCAACTTGGATGCCTACAAACTATTGCAAGTTAATAATGGTTAGGCAGAGAGCCAATGGAAATAGATGGCATTTGTTTTTAAAAAATATATTCATCCCTCTCCCCCTACACTTTGCCTGCTGTTTGTCTTCCTGGACTGCAAATGATTAATAGTAAAGCTGTGATTCATTCTTAGGATCAGCTATGTTACTTACGTAATCAATAGTTATTAATGTTAAATAGCAATAATATAAAATGTTAATGCCTTTTTACCTACATCTGCTTCTGACTGTTGGTGAAGCACCACACTTGTTACTGTTGCATCTGACCATATGTTCATGGTACAATCCCTTCAATCCCTGTAATCCCAGCAACAATACACCTGGGGAGTGAATGCTGTAGGCAAATTGCTGGTGTCAGCAACAGAGGCAAAAGACAGAAACCAAGAAAGCCAAAGGATACACCAAACTACAATTTGTGGTGCAAAAATGGTGAAGGAAGTGGTGAAGAGTCAAGAAATCCACAGAGCCAAATGTAAAGTCTGGGCCAAGGAACAGGCAGGGATGGGGTAATAAATAGCAAGCTAGATAACAGCAAGGTCCTACAATGTATAACAATGATATTTCCTTATTTTTCCACTTAGTCTAACAAGCCGATTCAATCTCAGCTTTGGCCAAATGGCTGACTGTGGCTCAGTCATCTTTCTGGATACAGCAGTGTCTTTTACTTTCTGGCAAATACTTAGAGGCCATAGAAAATTCTGCCCGGAAAGAAAAGTAATGAGATACACACCTCTTACATGTTGCTACATAATGACGATGCAGCAGGACGCCAACATATGTAAACAGACATTGAAAACAGGCAGTGTTTTGCAAGTCTTTGCACCTTGCTCTAATACTCTAATAATAAACAGCAATCAGTCATTGTCATTTTTTTCTGCATTTTCCCTTCTGACTCTTTGGAGGAATGTTAGACCTAAGCAATCTGGCTTCATTAACTTTGAACAAACTGCTGTAGTCACTTCTTTAGATGTGCCAAATATACATTTTTTTTTATTATTTTTTTTTTTACACATATATAAGTATTGTAATAAAGACAAGCAGGAATGATTGTACAACATTCTAGTGCTTATATCACTCACAAGATCAGACTATAAGAATTCTAAAATCTGTGAAGCAATTTTTTTTCCTCACTATTCTCCACTTTCTAGTTTTCAGCCCTTTCACTTTCATTAGTATTCCTTCACTGCGTTGTCAGTCTGCATTATGGTGAGGTTGTGGAAGGCCTTCAATAAAAGAATACTTCACTGTGCTACAACCATCACCCTTTGTACCTCCATACAGATCCCAACAGAATAAATTTATAAATGCCTGCATGTTGCAGGAAACATGAATTCTTAATGAATCTTAGGATACAAGTCTAAACAGATGACAGTACTTTCCAATCTGCTACGGAAACAATATGTTTTAATTAAGTATAAGGTTTAATAAAATTTTCATTCCTTATACAAAAATGAATGGTGATTAACAGACGACTGACAAGCCAACTCTAATAATTTCTGATTAAATGCTTTTGTTTAGTGTTTTCAGTCACTCTTTACAGAGAATTAATTACTGGAAATGAAAAAAAAAAAAAAAAAAAAAAAAAAGTTAATATCCTTGAGAAAGTGGAAGGTAATCAACTGTATAAATTACAGTGGCATATGCAGGCCAGCTTGTGGTCAAAATCTGCACAACATACCCTATCCTGTTTTTAGGTTGTTTAGATTGAAAAGTACGTGTGGGGAAATCTGTCTCAAATAGCTGCTCCATAGTTTTAAACAGGCTGTATTCAGAACAAGAAGCTGGTGTGATTTTTCTTCAGTTTATGAAATTCATTAACGTCATTTACTTATTTGAAATGGACAAAATTACTGCAGCTTCAAAGCATATGTTTAGATTATCATTACTATTAATAATAATTTTGCTACAAATTGCTTTTTAAATAACCCATCCAGCTTCTAAGGGCAAATGTACGTGCAGATATACATGAGAGCCATCCACCAGAGATGTCTTATGAGGGGTGTGAGTAGGTGGGTGGGGAAAGGTGACACCCTGCTCTGAGGCATGGCTTGCTTCAGGATGCACTCACCTACTCACCTAGAACATGGTTTCATCTAGCCTTGCTGAGGCCATTCCAGCAAAATTGATACCATAGGTATTTGAATGGATGTCCCCAAACAGGCCTTGTATAAAACTAATAAAAAGAGAAAGAGAGAAATTGACTCACATTTTAGTACCCATTTTCCTCAAATAGGTGTTAGCTTAAAAATGTACCTAGGAAAGTTTAATTGGGAAAAAGCTTAAGAAGACAACTGAGAACTGTTAGCCAAGTCCATGGATCTGGACTTTTTGCTCCTCTTTTGCAGTGAATTGATTGCCAATTAACTTGAGTTAACTAACAGCTCTGTAAATGTTAATCTAGATATTTCATGACCAATTGAACACAAATGTTTGTGTTTTTCTACATGTCTCAGCCAACTGGCAAACAATTAACCTGTATTTTAGCAGCAGCAAATGCAGTATTCTAGAACAAAGACTTTATTTCTGCAAAGAGAAATGTGATTTTTCCCTGCAAAAAGACAGTACCAAGCCATTGGATGTTTTATTGTCTCCCAAGTCATTTAAAGTGTCTTCCATTGTAGCTTGTCTCAAGTGCCACACAAGTTTGTAGTGGCTATCTGAAAGGGGGGCAGTATTTCATGCACACATCTGATTATGTTGTTTCTGTTAAGTAATTCTTTAAGATTTTTTAATATTGCTTTGGTAATCACCATTTATGTTGTTTAGTTGCTTCATCTGAGCTAACCTGTTCATTTCAGGAGTCTTACAAAACTGGTATGAAATATTAGTAAATTATATTACTGTACATATGAACACAGTCTTATGTCACCCAAAATTGACAGCAATCAGATACAAAGTTTTCCAGTGGTCAGAATGAACATATTATATCAAGTATTTTGGTGTTACTACCTACAGACAGAGGTAAGAAATTGTGATCAAGTACTGAATTTACCCATATGGAGATTCACTAGATTCTAAAATTATTTTCAACATTTAACTCTTCATCAGCAGATTTTACCAGAAGCTGGAAAAGCAAAGGCCTAAGAAAGTATGGATTAGAATAAAATGCAGAGAACTGAAGTTCTAGAAGATAAAAAAAAAAGTTGTTTGTTTATTTTAATAACTTGGCTAAATGTTCAGTGCCATCAACCATATTACTTTGTTCTGGGATTGGGAAAGGTTTCCTATAAGGTGTTAGTGAGAGGCTCGTGAAGGGATTTAATCATACACATATTTATAATTAATCTATGAAGTTTCTAAATGTTCTGTAAACTCCATGGGTGAAAAAGACCATTGACATCAGTACAGTTTTTACCATTGTGGATTTTAGTTGATAAATACAATATTAATTAGTAAAATGCAACTTAGTAAAGAATATGAAAGTATTTTCTGATCTGTAAGTGAGACTGACACATTCTCACCTCTATCAGTAGGAGTTTGTCACTGATCGTAATAGAAGCTGCATCATGTGCTTGGTTTGTGAAATGAACTCTGTTTAAAGAGAGAAACAGGAAAAGAGTGGCAGCAATTTTTGCAAACACTGTTATGAGCACTTTCTCACAGTAAAAGGCTGGGAAGCAAGACCTCACAAGTAACTATTCTTTGTGGTATTAACAAAACTGACATCCAGGCCTTACTTTTACAGAGAGTTTTATTATTTTTTTTTCCCAAGTTACTTTTCCCTTGCTTTCCAAATAGCTCTATTTTCTGTCTTACAGAAGGATGCAGCTCTGGCTTTTGAAAGAAATAAGGATTTCCTTTCTCCTCTCTCTATGGAGTTTCAACACTGCAGTAGAGGGTTTTCTTTACAGTTTCAGCATTTCTTATTCCCTTGGAGTACTTTGACCTGGAGCACTGTGTTCATCTCTTGGGCCCCCTGCACAAGAAGGACATAGATGTATTAGAATGAGTCCAGAGGAGGGCCACAAAGATGATCAGAGGGCTAGAGCACCTCTCCTATGAAGAAAGGCTGAGGGAATTGGGGTTATTCAGCCTCGAGAAGAAAAGGCTCTGGGGAGACCGGCCTTCAAGTATCTGAAGGGGGCTTATAGAAAAGCTGGGGAGGTACTCTTTGTCAGGTAGTGTAGTGACAGGACAAGGTGTAATGGTTTTAAACTAAAAAAGGCTAGACTTAGATTAGATATTCAGAAGAAATTCTTTACTCAGAGGGTGGTGAGGCACAGGCACAGGTTGCCCAGAGAAGCTGTGGATGCCTCATCCCTGGAAGTGTTCAAGGCCAGGCTAGATGTGGCTTTGGGCAACCTGATCTAGAGGGAGGTGTCCCTGCCCATGGCAGAGGGGTTAGAACAAGATGATCTTTGAGGTCCCTTCCAACCATTCTGTGATTTTGTCTCTAGGACATCCACTCTTCTGTCACAAAATAAGAGATAATCCTGTAATCATTACACAGACAAAGTTCCCCTGGATATTAATGTATTTTTAAATTATTATTATTTTATTATTATTATTATTATTATTTTACCCAAGAACTGGAGAATTGGATCCTATGCCACCAGGAGCACTTTGGCTAGGAATTGTCAGGGAAGTGATGATACTCAGCAGTCAGAGCTGCTTGAGTGGATCACAACAATAAGCACTAGACTGGAGAACAGTGTATCTTTAAAATGCACTCAAAGTTCATGGTTTACACAGGGATTAATCAAGACTTCCAAGATCATTTTTTGTAGTTTTCCTTTAAGTATACTGGAATACAATATGTTATATTATGAGTATCGGTAGAAGTACCCTAGAGAAGACAAATGAGATTATATTTGCTGCTGAAACTGAAAATGACATAGAAAAGGGAAATCGTAGATCTTGGCATAAAACCATAAATGCAATTTTGATCTCTCAACTCATCTGCATGTGGATGAGTTGCTCTTATCACTGCAACTGTTTTATGTGTGTGCATAGCTGAAAAGTGTCATTATTAGCTGTTCTGATATGTTTAATGTATTTTCTCATTTACAATTGTACCTGTGAAGCTGGTTAAAAAGTAGGGCATAATACCAAGATGTGCAAAAATATTCATGAATTACATTGTAATCTTTACAAGACTCCAAGTGATCGAAGTTCTTCTGCTTTATCAGGAGGTGAGGTACTGCATGCCTGTCAAGCAGGTGCTCAGCACCTAATCTGAAAAAAATAAATAAATAAATAAAATAAAAGCATCTAAAATAGATTGCATGCAATGTTAAAAATAGTAGGATTTGTCAACATTCTTTGTAAATTTAAATTTTTTGTTGCATAATTTATAAGATAGAAACTATGGGATTCCTTTGATGGTATAAACTAGAGAAAATTAAGCCTGATATTACACATATCTTTTCTTCTGCAATAAAATCTCTCTACCTCCACATGCCGGTCCCAAGCTGTTGTGCATATTCCCTCACTTAGTCTGGATCATTATCACAGAGATCAGTCTATTGATTTGAATGTCAGCAAAAGGAAAGGATGGTGTGAGGGAGGAACAGTTTAGCTGATGTTGGCTTTGAGAAAAGGTCAGTAACCCCATACCCTCACCATCATGAAAAAGTCTCTGTCACTACTTCTATTGATTAGGTCAAATGTGCATTATAAAATGTTTTGCCAGTAGCAAAAGGGGCACTGTCAACAAATTTTATATTGGTTCAACAAGCAGAATGAGCATTGTGGACTGAATTATTATTATTATTATTATTATTATTATTACTTTTCTAAACTCATGAGCATTAGGCTGATAAAATCCCTAGTATTTCTAAATTGGCTGTACTTTCATCAAGGCAGGAACAAGAATTCCTAGATGATTTATGAAAAATGCTGATCTGATATACTCTGCAGTCAGTTTATTCTGGCGTTCAACTATTTTTACAGACATAAAATTCTTCCTTGCAGAATCAGGAAGACCTGATCTGTCTTCCTGTGGGTTCATTTTGCTAGCTATTTACCTCAGAAAATAGACCAGAAAGCTGAAATTTGTTATCCTTTTCTATGCTAATGAAAATCTGTATATTGTAAGTCTTTTGTTATGACACAGGTATTTAAACAACAGGGAAATCTTTGTAGAGTTTGTGATGTTGGTAATATTTGCCAGCTATTAATGTACACCTTTCCATAGGATGATTTGAAAGAAACTGTTCCATTTCATGATTTTATGGGAATTTGAAACTTGGAAAAGAAATAAAACCACCTGAAAAAGAAAGAAACAACTAACAGAAGGAGTAAAACAAACAAACAAACAAACAAAAAACAAAGTCATAGAATGGAATTGATAATATATTTATATTTTTAACTGGAGTAGACTGATTTTTGTTGTCTAAGTTTTCCTGGCCTAAAATAAGGGAACAAAAAAAGTAAAGAAACACAAAGTTTAACCTTGAAAACTGACTATCTACAATAAATAAAAGTGGTGTTTCAAGCAAAACCTTTTATTTCAACTGATTTTTCCTGTAGAACATATATAAAACAAAATCCAACTAGTTATATGATGGCATGTTTCACAAAATTATAAAACATTTTCCAGAATTCTGAGAGCAAAGTATCTTTCAATTTTTAGTATAATTTTCTACAATCTTTTGTTACACCTACTTGTAGAATGAAAGTGATTGCTGAGTCATTAATAGTAAATAAAGAACCACATAGATCTACCTCTGTTGCCCGTGACTCAAATGTAATTTCAAGGTTTAACACAGACAAGTGCAAGTTAAAGTATGTGTCCCAATAATTCTCTTACTGGACTACTATAAGCAGCTTTTTACATAATGGTTTGTATAGTGAATTAGCAGAGTATTAGCAAGAATAGATAGCATTCCTACTAAGACCATATTAATTAAAGCTTAAACACAGCTAATCTGAGACCTATATTGAATTTATATTATTATGTAAGCATAATGTTTCCATATGCAAATATTTCCTTCATTGGATTCTCAAGGAAAAGCAAGTTCTAGCATCTGAGATACAAATGTGAAAATTTTAATAGATATTGGGAAACCACATAATATTTCTTAACATTCAAGTGTGCCAGGTCATATTAAAAACAATAGCAGGATTTTGAGCAGCAAAAGACGCAAAAGATTGAATACCTTTTAAATTTATTGGAACAGAAGGAGTGGCATTGCTAGCTGAGGAAATCTATGCAATAGTTTCATGTATTTATGCTGCTGCTCTTCATTTTGCCTTATTATTTTCCAGTTCTGGGGGTTCTGTAGTGCAACTGATATTCAGCATATAACATTCTGTTATGTCTCTCTGCCCATATTTTTTATTGATCCACATGAATTCATCAGTTTTGAGAAATTAATTGAAATTAATTAGGAATTGATTAATTCCTCTGAAATTAATTAGGAATTCTCTCTAAATACCAATTTAAATTTATCTTTAGTTGCATGGTTTTATGGCTTCCTTATCAATTTATTAATCAGTTCTACAATACAACCAAAGCCTAATACATGTGGTATATCAGCTACCTGAAGGAACCCCTTAGGCAAATACATATTTTTTCAAGCACAGTTAACCATGAAACTAAGTGATCACAAATTTACAAGTACAGCAAGCCACAATATCAGAAAAGCTGTGTAGCGGGATGAAACTGAAATGTCACCATATTACCTTCTGTCACCAATAGTAGCATCACCGTTGTTAGTAGGAAGATTAGACTGGTAATAAACTGATGGGACCACAATGTTCTGTAATGTTATCTAGTTATGCTACTGAGAATTACTGCCCATCTGTATGGCAGAGGACAAGTGCTTCCCATCGTGGCTGGAATGATGTCGCAGAATGAGGGCCAATATGCTCGTAAATGTTCATGCCAAGAGTAATGTAAGTGACTGGGAGCTCACTGGGCAGGCTGTCTCTTCAGCTTCAGACACTGAGTTGACAGCCTTTTAATTCAAATTCCTCTCTTCCGACAGCTACATTTTCACCAACTGCTTGTACCTTAGCATTGCCCAAATAGGTTAATAAAATAAAAATCTATTTTCATATTCACTTTTTTTTTTATTTATTTCTTTTTCAAAATGGTAGCCTTTCAAAGTTTATGGGACATTTAAGAGTTAACCATATCCTTCTATATCTAAAAATATCAGTCAGCAATATTTAAAAATCCCTCTTTCCAATGTATGCATTATTTTCAGAACATATACTTTAATTTCACCAACAGAGGTCAGTAAACCACTGAAAGTGGCCATAAGAGTCTGGTGAGAACACAACTTTGTCAATCTTTCTAACATCCCTTTGATTTTTTATTTATTTTTAAAGGGTCTTTTTTGTTTCCTTCAGTAAATACAGGCTTAGTTAACTGAATAAATAAATAAATAAATAAATAAATAAGCCAGTGTATGCTTTTGCATTCATACTATATATATATATATATATTAGGGAGATTAATTACACAAAATACTATGTTGTTAAGAATCTTTCATCACTGGAGAATATTTGAAATACCTGTTATGAAGCTAGTAGCATACATTCATGCATAGGTGTGATTGTAGCTACATCAATTTGTCAAGGTTGAACCAGGTTACAATTTAAGTAATGTTTTGAATGATCTGCAGAATTCTCCTTTTCAAGGTTTGTTCTGTGGAAAACCAACCAAGTATGCAGAGACAGTATAAAGAGGAGGATCCCAGAGTAGAAACATTCGATGATATCAAAATAATAACAGATAGAAGTGCAGGAGAAACCAAGACCTGTCACTGACTTGCTCAGTTTGACAGTAACACTCTGCTAATGGAACTATATTAACACATCATTTTCCAACTTTCAACTGTAATGAAAAGCTATTTTTACAAATCATTACTTTCGGTATATGTTGTTTCAGCCACGTGTCTTCTATTAGTGTACAGGGGAGTTTCACGATGAAAGCTGCTTTTGCAGTACTGAAAGTATACCTTTTATGTTGAACTAATCCCAGAGGGGAGTCAGCACCAGCACCCGTGTCCTTTTGACCTTTATCCTTTTAATGCATTTTGCCTCAGTAGCAAAAGGTGAAAAGCTTTTTTTTTTTTTTTTTTTTTTATGTTGCAAAACAGAATGCTTCAACAGCATTTCCCTGTGAGAGCAAGGAGAGTAAAATAGAGTAAAATAGACTCCTGTGGAAACTTTGAAAGCACCCAGTTCAGCAATCAACAACAGCTTTACAAATTTATTTTTAGAATTGCTTTCCCGGTAGCCTCTTGAAGCTCACCCTCACGGTCGCTACCACCACTCTCAACAGCTGTGAGCATGTGAAGCCACTGGAGTGGAAGATGTTAATTATCATCAGCTACTGGAATTTCTCCAGGGACTACTTGTGGTTAGAAACATGCTTCCCTAAAGATCTGCACTAGGCACTGGGATCATCCCTCCTCCAGTTTATCTGTGTCCCTCCTCTTAAGCGAAAGATAATCAATTACAACTCCCAACCTTCACTTTTAAGCATTCTACTCTTAGGACAGGATAGTGTGACCACCCCCAGCAATATTAACTGCAAAATCTTTCATCTGTGTAATTGCAATAATAAGTGTTTTCATGTATATGTGAGTTTTGCAGGGAATGCACTTAATACACAGAGATTTTGATAAAAAAACTTGAGAATTCTAAAATTGAAAAGCAGTTTGCAGGTTAAAAAAAATAGGAAATAGTCAAGTTGATGGACAAAACTGACAATTGAACTCTCTATGGACAAGAAAAAACTACCTACCCTCCCCCCATGTCATCCGGAAACTGCATACACAAATGGTCTTTCCCCCTTCTGCTTTACCTCCTGCTATTCAGTGGCATTTTGAGTCTAAACTAGTTAGCATCACAAGCTTGATGTGATGTCAGCAAGTGAGATATTCCCCACAGGGAACCAAAATAATAGTAGATGAGCAGAAAGGGAAATAATGCAAACCCAACAGATTTTTAAGCCTAGCCTTTTACTATTAATACTACAAAGCATCTTTAAATGACTGAACACATACTTAAATGTACCTTACAGATCCCTCTGGGGTAATTAAACCCTGTAATCATCACCACCCCCACAAAAAGACCACGTCAGGTCAACAGGCACCAGCTTTACAGAAACCAGGATGAACTCAGTAATCTGCAGGACTTGACTCTCAACATACAAAGATGAATGCTGAGGGTATTTCTCTTGCCTTGGCTATGGGTGAGAATCTCACATGTTCCCCAAGTACTTCATGGACCGATTCGATACACTGGGCATTTCTGATAATGAGAAATTGAAAGAAATCAGGCACCCAGCTCTCCAAGAACTCTGGTGTTTTCACAGGCAGTTCTCTTCCACCCCCAATAGGAAGGGGCAAAAGGAAGGAAATAGAATGTAATGGAAAGTAAACAAGTCAACTATGAAAACAGTCACCATGAGCAAGTACAAAAATGGTTCTTTGTTATGTTTAAGGACAATGAGTACAGTGGTATTTCAGTTATTCAGTGTTTACAGAGTTAAAAATACATAATCACGGGCCAATTCCCTTCAGGTAGGCCCTTAGTGCTGCCGCATTGTATAGCTATTGCAGTTCAACATCAAATATGGTGATCAAGAAGTAGATACAGTCAAGATGAGGGATTGCTTAATTCTTACAAAACGGGCACCAGTTAATAGCATAGGCCTATCAACTCCAGGTCAGACAGTGCAGGCCTTCACAAGTTAAGTTCATTAACAGAACACTTGTTCCCCAGGTGGATTCAAGAGTAATGGTGAAAACAAAAGTGAGCGCATACACACACAGAACTGTTATATACAAAAAAAGTTTAATTGAAATACCTGTATAAAAAATATGATCTCCATACATTTCACACTGTTAAACAGAAGAAAAAAATCCAAATCCAAGCTGCATAAATGCAACCAGATCACAGAAACACAGCTATTAAAATAAATTAAGGTTTATGACTCTGCCACTCTACCTTCCAGAGCCAATGCACGGAGACTGTACAATGTCAATAATTTAAAACCTTTCCAAACAGCATTACTTTACATTTCTGGTACAATACCAGACAAAAGGCATACTGACTAACTTTAAAAAGTCACTCTATTTCCCTTAAATTAGACTTTGTACAACAATTTTTCATCTTCCAACAAAAATTGATAAGGTCAGAAATATTTTTTGTCTTTTTTCTTTTTTTAAACAAAAGTTGACAGGAATGCAGAAAAAAAGTGCCATGGGCAAACCACTAGAATTCCCATGGGGAGGAGGAGGGGAAAGCACAGTGTTGAGTAACTCTAACCAAATAAATTAACCAAATAAATAGCCACAGCTGAAACCTGTGGGAGGTCTTCTAAGCTTCAAACAATAAATAACTGTATAGTACATGGGAAAACCAAGTTTACATAAACACATTATACAGGTATGGAAATAAAAAAGTAAAGTCCTTGAATATTGCATTGTTTGTGCATTCAACATGCCCATACATACTTTTAAGACTCGCAGGGTGACAAAAGGCCAGGGGGAGTTGAGAAAGGGGCTTCTCATGCCCAGTGGTAGAGATGATAAAAGGAAACATGAATAAATGTTTCATGATAAAAAGCTGATATACCTGTTCATATTTCTGTGCAGGCTATAGGAAATATTTTGAGCAGCAGAGGTGGGTTGGATTTGGAAAGGGCAGGGGGCAGGAGTGAAATGTCTGTGTTCAAGTATTCCATCACCAGTGGATGGGACTACTTCATTCAATCACCGAACATGTTCTCCAGTGCATCATAGGAGCTGCTTCCTCCAGCACTGGGTCTAAAGGGAGCAAATTCCTATAATGAACTGGATCTTCTTTGGACATACACAGCTCAAAAAAGAAAGTCCCACTGAAGCAGCTTTCAAAAAGGCACTCAAAAGCAAATAAAATCTAGTCCAGGCTCTATGAGAGCAAAAAAGTTTACCATGTATTCAAGAGGTCACTGCTTTCTTAATAAGGTCAGTCTTTGACTAAGTACTGGCCTGCAACTCCCAAACATCAGCGTTTCCAAAGGAAATCTCTCATTCCAAAGCAGAAACCAGCAAAAGGGGAAAATAAAATCAAGTCCCTCAGACAAAGATTCAACTACAGAATAATGAATGCATTTTTCTAGCCCCTCCTACGTATTGGCAGCAGCACTGTGGTCTTTCTGCTTGTAGCTCCCCTCCCAGTGCGAGGTCCTTAGTAATTCACAGACTCTCATTACTTGAACTTGTGCTCGATACATCAGTATCAAGGGTCCGTAGCCTTATGTCACAGTCCTCAGACTTCACTACTTCAGATTTGTGCATCCATTGATGGTCAAAAATTTGCTCAAGTGTTGGTCTGTCTGAAGGCCTCAGTGAAAGGCACCATTTGATCAGCTGTTGACATTCTGAAACAAGCAAAGAAGAAATTATAGATCAGAAAAGAGACTGTCGTGGAAAACAACCAGCCAACCCACCCAGACAAATAAGTTCTGTAAATTCAAGATAATCTTAAAAAAAAAAAGTTCTAAAAAAAAGTTCCCACTCAATACCCCCCCCACAACTCACCAGGTGAAATTCTCCTTCTGAAGTATAATCTTCCCCTCAAGATTTCTTCATCTTGCTCAAAAGGGATGTCTCCACAAACCATATCATACAGCAGAACTCCCAGAGACCATACTGTCGCTGACCTCCCGTGGTATCTGTGGTATCTGATCCACTCTGGCGGGCTGTATACTCTCGTTCCTAAAAGCAGGAAAAATGTCAAGGATTAGTGCTTTCCCATTCTTCAAGTAGCTCTACTAGGGCTAAATTAAGTTCATCGTTTGGAATCATTAAAAAAAAAAAAAAACTGATTTTTTTTTATGGCCCCAAACTATTAGTGGTGTAACTTCAGGTCATCTGTGAAGTTACACCATCAACCATCCGGTTGTGCTATTCTGTTGCAAGGAATAACAGGGCTGCCATCAGCTGACTGTTTACTAAGGCGAGCTCCCTTTCACTGACCACGTGGCGTCTGCAGCATCACACCAAAAATAGACACAAAAGGACAAAGGGGGCTGTCGGGGAGGAGAAGAGAGGGAGTCGAGAAGGTGAAACTCAGGTCTGCCTTATTACACAGGGATAATCTGCTTTATCCAATTCCACTGGTCAGTAAACAAAATAAGGCTGCTTACAGTTTGTATTTTTTTTATTATTTTTTTTATAGGCCCCGTGCTTCTCTGCAGCAGCCTTTTTAACCCGCCCTCTCTTTGCCTGCGGTGCTCCTTGGATACCAAACAAAAACGAGAATTTGTGATGCTGAAGGTCACGTGGCCTAGGGGTTCAGGTTTCACAACAAACAGATGTTAAGTGCAGCAGCTGAGGATGGAGGTCAGAAAAAAAAAATCCCTTGGTTACAGCAGTCACATTCAAAGGGCAAGGGAAAATATCCTCTATCATGTGCAAGCCTATTTTCAGATTTCCCATTTCTAATGCATCAAGTCCGACCATGAAGCTAGTATCATGTTATTTGCAGGGAGCGTATTTATCCCATCACTTTGAAATCTGCAATGCGGGATTTCCAGGACACCAACGGAAAGGGAGGGGGAGAGCTATCGCTTTGAGTTAAAAAAAGCACTGCATGTAAAAACTGCATATCCACACATGGAAACATCCGACACTGGTGAAGCCTCCATGTAAACAGATCGCCCTCTAGGAAAAAAAAAAAAAAAGCTTTTTCCAAGACAGGGAAATATAAACTGCTGCGTCACTGCCTGGAATTGCTTCTTTCCTACGCAACTGAACACCCTAAGCTGCTTCGGGTCCAAAGGTTTCCATTACCGATAGACCTGATATGAACCGCTGTGTCAGAGGCGCCCTTGCTACTTGGAGGCGCCAGAAACAGGATAAGCAGCAGCTATAAGACATCGCCCTGGGAGGGGCGTGGGGTCTGGCCAAACTCAGCACGGCGTGGCCAGGCTGCCCCGGGCAAGGAGGGCACGTACCATCAAAGTCAGTGTAGACTGTGTCCTTGAGGATGGCCCCTGAGCCGAAGTCAATTAGCTTCAGCTCGCCTGTCCTGAGGTCAACCAGCAGGTTCTCGTCCTTGATGTCCCGGTGCACCACACCGCAGCCATAGCAGTGGCGCACCGCCTCCAGCACCTGCCGGAAGAACCCGCGAGCTGTGTCCTCGTCCAGGGCTCCCTTCTCCGTGATGAAGTCGAAGAGATCCTTCACCAGCTCAGGCCGCTCCATGATAATCAGGTAGCCATCGGGACGCTCATACCAGTCCAGCAGCTTGATGACCCCCCTGAAGCCAGAGCCCACCTTCTTCAAGAGGACGATCTCCAAGGGCACCATGACACCGCCCTGGGCAGAGAAAGGGGAGGCGAGCGGGTCACTCGGGGGTGGCAGGCAAGGCAGGGCAGGACGAGGCAAGGCAGGGCAGTGCCACCCACCGCCACCACCACCGCCCCGCGGGGTGGCTCCTCTGCTGCCGCAGTCCGAGGGGCGGGCGCGGCGCTGCGGCGGCGAACCCCCGCCAAATTCCCCCCGACGCAGACACCGCGCCGGCGGGCGGGGCGAGCCCCGCCGCCCACACAATAGCCCCGACGGAGCCCCCCGCCCCCAAAACAAAATTAATAAAAATGAAGTACTTACAATCGTGCCCCACTCGGTCACCCGCTCCTTCACCACATGCTTCACGGCGACCTGCGGGGCGAGGAGGGGGGGAAAGGAGGGACGGTGAGCGGCGGGGCCGGGCAGGGAAGGGCTTGCCCGTGCCCGCAGCCCGCCGAGAGCCCCCGCCGAGCCGCCCCGCGCCTCACCGGCAAGCCGTCAGCGATCCTGCTGCCCGCGTAGACGGTGCCGAAGCCGCCGCTGCCCAGCACGGAGCCCACCTGGTACACTTTGTCGAACGGCTCCTTCTCCACTTTCACTGGGGAAACGGAAGGGAGAGCGCGGCGTTAGCGACCGGGCTACGCCTCGGCGAAAATTAGGTTTAAAAAATAAATAATAAAATAATAATAATAATATATATATAACCCCCCCCCCCCCCCCCCGATCACGTCCGCTGGACGCGTCGCCCTAATTCTGCACGAGGCATTTTTTTTTCCTCCTCAAAAATCTTCTTCGGTTATATAAAAAAAATCGTAATAAAAAGGGTAAAGCCCCAAGTTTCGGGCGGCTGCGTGGCGCCGGCCACGGGGCTGGGGCCGCCCGCGGGGGAAGCCCCCGGCGCCCCGCCGTACCTGGCTGCAGGATCTTCACCGGCAAATGGTCCATGCTGGCGGGGCTGCAGATGTGGGCCAGCGAGCCGAACTTGGATAGCAACATCTTCCGTGTGGGGGAGCCCCCTGCGTCCTCCTCCTCTTCCTCACCGAGCCCAGACCCTCCGCCGGACTTCCCTGTTGGCCCTGCGGCGGGCACCAACGGCCTCCCCGGCACGGACCCGCGCCAAGTCCCCCTCCTCGTCCTTCGGCGGCGGCGGCGAAAGGGCTTCTTCCAGCCGGCGGCCGCGTCCGAAAGCCGGCCCTGCGGTGTGGTGGCGGTGCGGTGGCGGCGGGGAGCGGGCTGGGCGCAGGAGCCGCGCCGCCGCCCTGCCTGCCCGCGCGCTTCTGAGCCGGCGGCGCCGCGGAGCCGCCTCTTAACTCCCAATATTTTGGTGCGGGCAGAGCGCGGACGGCGCCGAGAGGGTATCCCTCCGCGGGGGAGGCGGTGTGTGTGTATGGGGGGGATGAGGGGGGTGGAAACGCCTCTCCCCGCCGCCCCGGCCCGACCCCTCCTCCCCTCCGCGACGGAGCGCCCACGGTGCGGCGGTGGGGGCTGCGGAGTCCCCGGCCCGCCCCGTCGCGCCGGCGGGCGGGGGGGAAAGGCGGGGGGCTGGGAACTACTTGTTTGTAGTAAGCGGCGCGCAGCGTTACAGGCCGTCTGAGGAACGCAGCACGCACCAACGGCGAGAAAGGGGAGGGGGGACGAGGAGGAGGAGGCGGGGGGAGATTCTCCTATTTGCGTTAACGTTTCTAGGCGGCCAATCAGCGGGCGCCTTTTCAAAGAGCTCCCGGCGCAGGCCAATGAGGAGGGGCCTTATCTGCATGCGGCGGGGCGGGCGGCGGACGGGGGAACGCCGCGGCCACGCCTCGCGGCTGCGGGAAGGTCGCCGCGCGCCGGGCCGAGACGCGGCGTCTGGGGCCGCGGGGGGAGGGAAAGGGGGGCCGGGGACACGCCGCCGCCATGGCCGGGGTGCGGCGCTTCCCTCCCCCCCCCCCCCCGCCGCTCTCCCCCTTCTCTTCCGCTCTTTTCTCCACAGAGCCGGCGCCTGGCGAGGCAGCGCGCTGTGCCCTCTCCCCATGGTGGTTTCCCCTTCCCCTGCCCGCGAGCCCCGCGCTCCTCTCCAGTCACGCAGTCTCGCAGCCCCTGCGGAGCGACCCCGAGGGCTTCCCCGCCTCCCCGCTCCGGCGGCGGCCGGCTGAGGGCTCCTCCCAGCACGGCGCCCCCGCCCGCCCCGCAGGGGGCGCTGCCTCTACAGGAATGGGGGAGCGGCGGCGGTGGAGGCGCTGAGGGGACGGAGCCCCCCCCAGCGCCGCCCCTGTCTTCCCCCGAGGCTGCACGGGGCGCCGCTGAGCGGCCCCGCGGAGGCCGTTAACGGCCGACCCCCGTCAGGCCTTCGGCGGCCGCTTGGGCTAAGGAGGCGGGCAGGGAGGGGAGCGGCAGCCGAGAGGCTGCCAAGGACCACCTCTGGCGGGCCACTAGTTTAGAAAATAAATCATAAATACATAAACGTCTGCTGTGTTTGGTCTGCAACAGTATATTAAGAATTGCTTCAGTAGCTGCTTGGGCCGCTCTCCAGAGGCGCTAAGCGGAGGGATGGCATGCAGACGAGGGAGGCCACAGTTTGGCCAAGGCACAGGACAATATTTGCAGGCAGCAGACGCAGAGAGTGCCTCCCAGCACTGCAGGTCCCCTCACAGCACCCGCGCCCCAGCTGCCTAACAGGAACGCCTCGTGTCCCTGTGTTGGAAAAAGCGAACTCGGAGAAGCTGATATTGCACGGGGATCCCTAAGTGAGGGTATTTTTGGACAATCACTTCAAGAGCTGGCAGTCCTTCCACTCTGCGTGCGGGGAGAGCCGCGTTGCAGTTGGCATTCCCTGATAATAGTAGTGCTACAATCTCAGACAGTCATGCCTATAAACAAAGCAAGGGCTTCTAGGGAGGCGTAATATCTTTTATTAGATTAGACAAACTGATGTAAAGGTCAAGTTTTCAGGCACAGTTTCAACCCTTTGTGTCCCAGAATGTGCTTTTTGAAGCTAAATCAATTGATCTATAAAAGTTACTACCTCGTACAGAATGTGGTATTTCCAGAGAAATGTGGCTAAACCACTGGGTTTATTGAGCAGCTGAAGGGACTGGGAAGATTCTGGTTTATGATTTTTTTTTTTTTTTAAAAAGATAATAATTTGGATTTATCAGATAAAGCAATAAAAAGGCACTTTGTTGTTGTTGGTGGTGGTGGTGGTGAGAAATCCTGACTTTTGGCTATCTCTAGTCACATGAAATAAATTTTTAAAAGTTTCTGCAGATAGTGGCATATGCACAGCATACTTTTGTTTATTACCACTGAGGTGTAAACAGGTACAAATAACAGGAAGATTTCATGATCTGAGAATTCATGTTCCAGGTATATTGTAAAGATTTAGCTGCATCTATCTTTTGTCAGTGGCTATTTTGAGCATTGTTTTACACAGAGAGGTAGTGTTCCTCATGCTCAAAACTAGGTTTCTGCTTATTAAAATAGCAAATATTTCTAAAGAGGAAAAACTCGCATTAAATATTAATATATATAAATGCTAATTATTTAGGGAAGTAACCCTACAAGTTTTTTTTTTTTTTTTTTTTTAATTTTTGTTATGTGGCTAAGCATGAAAAATCATGCATCACTAGTTGCCACATGTAAAACATCAGGACTTTTTCATTCTAACTGCATTCGCAATTTCATTCATCCATCTTTGTCTTGTCAATCTATGATAGATCAGTGATACATTTGCCTTGAGCCTGTTCAAGAAAATAATTTGGAGTTTCTTCAATATACTTTTGCATTTAGGATTGTATCTTCTTCAGCTGTGTCAGCCCTAATACTTTAAGACAAGAGAACATTGCGTACCTTCACACATCTCTTTGAAGCAAATTGGTAAAAAAGACCAAGATCAATATCTGGTATTGGTACAACTCCTGAACCAACGATTTGTATTTTCACAGCAGTGTAACAGGAAGGCTACTTTACATTTAATGTTAAAGAAAACAAGGTAGTTACTGTAAATTAAAAAAAAAAAAAAAAAAAAGATAAGAGGGTATTTGTTCTTTACTCACGTAATTTTGGCAGACAGACATTTAATTTGTATACAGCTACAAGGACTCTTGGTTTGACAGAATTACAGATGGATCCCAGACATGGAGTTTACCCTGTCTTTACACATAAGTCTTTCATGGGTTTGTGGTGCTCCTTTTGATCTGGCTTGGAACATGCAATTCAGTGGTCCTAAACAATTATAGCTGCAGAAATATTTTATAAACTAGTTTTGGCCTCTTTAGCAGTGGCTTTGCAACTATAAATGGAAAATCATTCATGGGTAGGATGCCAGTTAGCTCTTTGATGTACAAATCATTTTTTTCTGTACAAGGGTCCCTGAGCAAGCAAGTTCATCAGGCATAGAAATACAGAAATTCCACTGGAGTTTCTGCTTGCAGCACAGAGACAGTGCTACTTTAAGCTATTTTCTAATGTCTGTGTGGAACCCAGTTCAAAGTTTACTGTGGCATATCATCACATAGTGTGCTGCTGGCATTAACGTTGTCTAATGTACACCTGTAACTATTGTAGGTCTTCAGGATAGGACTACCAAAATGTGTCTGTTTGCATAATATAACCATAAGGAATGCTCTAGTAGTAAAAGTCCAGTACACTTGTTAAGAATATTGGTGTCTTCAGGTCCCTCATCCTCAGAGTGTCTAAATATATCAGATGCTCAAGGCTCCTAGCCATCTTAGTGACCCTTCTCTTTGTTCTCTTCAGCATCTCTTTTATTTTGGGACTGAGCAAACTGAACATAGTGCTCTAGATGTGGCTTTATATGTGCTGAACAGAGAGCAATAATCATGTCCCTTGACCTGCTGGCTATGGTCTTGCTAATGTAGTCCAAGATGAGGTTAGTATTCATTGCTGCAAAGGCACACTGTTCAGTTTGTTGTCCACTGGGTCCTCACCTGTAGAACTGTAAGTACCAATGTGCACTCCTGCATAAGTATGTCCTGTCCCAGATGCAGGACCTTGTATTTATCTTTTTGGAACTTCAAGACAGATTTATCTGTTGTCCACTCCTTCAGGTTTTTGAGGTGTCCCTGAATGGTTGCTCTGCTCTGCAGTATACCAACAGCACCCCCATGATTTGGTGTCACCCTGTGCTTCCTAAGTATTGTAACACGTGGGTCATGGATTAAGTAATGTAATCCCCTGTCTTGGTTCTGGGAAATGCCACTTGGAATCACCTGCTAATTGGACTTCAAACATTTGTTAACTACTCTTTGAGCCCAACTATCTCGCCAGTTTTTAACCAATCTTGTAGTCCACCTATCCAGGCTATTATTCTCCATTTTGGCTCCAAGGACAGTCGGAAATTGCATTAAAAGCCTTGCTGAAGGCAAAGAGTGTAACACCTACTACTCCACCTTCACCCAGACAGCATGTAATTTAATTGTAGAAGGCAATCAGACTGCTTAAACACAATTTGCTTTGGGTAAATTCAAGATGGCTGTTCTCGATCACGTACTTGTCATTGTATGAATGGGAATGGTTTCCATGAGTACTTGTTCCATAATTTTCCCAGGGACTGAAGTAATTTAGTCACCCAGATCATCCTCACCCTTTTCTAAGACAGATATAACATATTTATTGTTGTCAGGAAACTCCTCTGACCACTGTGGCCTTTCAGAAAAGATTGAGAACACCCTTGCGTGACATTTGCTGGCAGTCTTAGTACTCAGATGTATACTGTGCAATCCCATAGACTTGTATTACATTTCCAGCTTGTTTAAATAGTCCCTAGCTTGACCCTTGCTACTTGGCATGGAGCTCTGGAAGATCTTAGAGCAGACCTTGGCAGTAGAAACCAAGACAAAGAAGACATTGAGTACCTACCCTGTGTCATAAGGTCACCTTCTGTTTTCAGCAGCAGGGCCAGGTTTTACTTGGTCTCTTGTTTTGCTGCCAATGTACCTGCAATGGTCTTCCTGCTATCCTTTACATCCTTCACCGATTTTAACTGCAAACAAGTGTTGACCCTAATAATTCCATCCCTGCAAAGCTGGGCAATCCCTGCTTTGGTGTTCCTCCTTGTCACTCCTCACTTCCACCTCCCATATGCTTCTTGTTTGTTTCTGATCTCAGTTGTGTTCGCTGTGCAGCTAAGGCAGGACCCTGCTGCACCTGCCTGTTTACTTGCAAATTAGGATGAACAACAGATATGGCTGACTCTTCCAGGTCTTACAGACAGGTCAGCAGGGCACTTTTCCAGCAACTTCACTGCCTTCCTTTTGACCAGTGCATCTTAAAAAAGCCACAATGTCTCTTTATTTTATTTGTTTAACTTTTAAAGAAAATGTTGTTACAATGATGAGTGATTAGAGAAAGGTCTTGACAACTCCAGCACTAATAGACCTTAAATTTCCCAATATGGTGCATTCTTTCTCCTTTATTCACTCAACCTACTGAATAAATTCAGCCAAAGGTCACACCTACCACTAAGAGAATAAATTTCTGCTTTAGTTCTTATTTCTACATAAGTAAATAGGCTTTTTCTTGTGTTCTGTCTAGGTAGTATATACCTATTATCTCCTGCTTCCCCTTTACACACAGAGATACACAATTTTGTTTGTACTTATATATTATCATTGATGATGCATATGTATTAACAGAGATTATCTATTTACCATCTGCCCTTGGAACCTTTACTAGAAGTTCACTTTATCTAGTATAACTACAATTACTGTTTTTCAGACTAGGCTATGTACAATATATAAAGGTAGATGTTACTAGCAGTAGTCTGATTAGCTATTGTTTGGATCAAGGGCTCTATGAATACAATCATTTGATTGTTACGGAAGCAATGTTCCTTTGAGATAATCAAGATTTAGCCCTTAGTAGTAATAAAGTAAGAATAAATCAGAAAACAAGGTATGACTCTTAAAAGTCCAATTGTGTTTTACTACACTTTGGGTCTTTGAGAAATATCTTAAACTTCTGTTTAGTGAGCTGATATGATGTGTTTCAGCCTTCATGAAGGATGGTGGATGAAATCACAAACATACAGTTAATAGGTTTTAATTAATGTCAAGATTAATCTGCCCATCCACATACATCACATTTCTGCCCATCACATTTCTTAGTGATATGCGTTCAGCTAAGAAGCTGGAGAAATGGAAGAAGAAAGGAGCAATCCAAAGATACCTTTGAGTTAAAGACCATCTTTTTATTTGGTATGTAGAACAGTAGAAGTATCTGATCTGTGATGGAGGCTCTTCCAAGATAAAAGTAATTTAAATAATAGAAATGAAAAGTAGCCTTTGAATATAAAAGATAGCGGTGGAATGTGGTAATGATGGACAGTGGTACAGGCTACTTGTAGAATAACTACCTATTTACAACTGTCTGATGAAGACACTAAGGGGCTCAGTGCTGACCTTTTAACAGGGGAGTATTAATTTAAGGATAAGCAAGAAATGTAACCCTTTTGGTACAGCGTTATTGAGACCAGTACTGGGGTACGGTCAAAAGAATGTTGAAAAACTGGTAAGGCATTCAAGGAGAATATACAGTCTAGGAACCACGTGTTAAAACATCAGGCTTTAATGGCTTGATCCATTTTGTTTGCTCAGGAGGAGGTTAAGAGGTAAGCTTTTACCACCACAGTCTAGAAGTAACTTATTTTTTTTATTTTTATTTTTTATTTTTTCCCCTCTCCTATCTGATAGCTCTTTAAGTCTCACACAAGAAGTCTCCCAGCATGGGAACTGGAACAAAGCAACAATCTATAGAAGTAAAATGTGAATGGATATCAGAGGATAAATATAGCTCTCTGTAAATTGAAGACTTCATGTTGAAAATTGATTTAAAGAAAAGGATGCAAGAAGATATACTCACATGTGAAAAGAAGTTACAGATCTGATGCAGAATGTATGTTATATACTGTGACATTGTGCCAAGAGAAGTCTGACTGGAAAATCTCTCCAGCATTAATATTTATGACTCAAGGAGCATGGCTCTTTACAGAACTGAGTTCTCAGGACCTCATCTTCCACTGTTATACATACTGTGTTCACAGGGAGACTGCACAAACTCAGCAGCTGTTTTCCCCCTTTCAAAAAGTGTATTGAAGAACTAAAGTGGGATCAAGGAAGGGTAATGAGAATGACTAAGGATATGAAAAAAAAATCTCTTGAATTTTTTTTTTTTTTCACGTTAGAGAGAAGATTAAGAAAGGGTATGCAGTAAAATAATTGTCTAGGTACAGTAGATTAGATGACTGTGTTCTCTGTCATCTAACATGAGCACAGGAACATTAGGGAAAATTAAAAGGTAACATTCAAAACTGATAAAAAACCCCTACAACCTATAATTACCTCTACTTATAAAACTTGTAATTAGAGTGTGGAACTCACTGCCAAATCACAAGGGCCAAGAATGTAACAAGATTAAAAAGAATACTGTATTTTTTAGGGATAACAAGAACATTCAGAGTTATAATTGGCTGATAAAAATAATAGAAGGCCTATTAAGTCTCAGATTTCAAGGTGGAAACCAACTTTTTTGTTGAGTAGAACAGGTTGATACTGATATTGGCAAATCAATGAATAACAAATGTGGGTGAGAAGAAGACCACCTCTGCCTGCCCTCGGGTCTTTGTACAGTGTAAGCCAAAATGCTGGAATAAAGAGTTTGTACAGTGAGGCAACTCTTAATAAAGTCCTATGTTTGGCTAATTTAATTCTGTTTGTTTCAGCAGCAGTATACACTTGCTAAACATCATAACTTGCTAAACTGCTAAACATCATAAGTAATTGATCCTAGTGTTTTGTTCAATGGAATAAAATCATGGGAGAGACTGGATGAGTATTTTTCAACCTGTAATCTATATACTAGTGGATATAGTAAGAAGTCACAATTTCTATGAATTTTATGTTTGCCAACATATAAACAAGCAAAATTGAGGTTGGAAAAAGAAGTGAAAAAGGAAGGAAGGAAGGAAGGAAGGAAGGAAGGAAGGAAGGAAGGAAGGAAGGAAGGAAGGAAGGAAGGAAGGAAGGAAGGAAAAAAAGTCAAGGTTTAGGCTATTCTTTGTTATTTAATAAAAAATTATAAAGTCACAAAAGTAGATCAATAGGTAATCCTTCATTTAAAATTAGAGAAACACTGGAACAGATTATTCTTAAGTTTCTCTGTATGGGGTAAAGAGAACAAAACAAAATATTGTTCCTGTGTCTTTGTTTATTTTTAAGTAAATGCTGAAATACAGATTGAACTAGATTCTGTTCTACCTCCCCTTTTAAAAATTGTCATATGAAAATTTTGAAATGTGAAAATAAATATTGGAAAACCTTAGCTGAGTTATTAGCTTAATACTATAAAATTTATATCATTCCATGGTATCGGTGACTGGATCCAAAAGGCGCATTGCTCTGTTCACAGTAAAATAATTCAGTAATTCATTAATCATAAATTGATCCCAAAACTCAGTGGAACTACTACCATGGCGTACTATACTTGAGAAGAGACAGAAAAGTTTAATTGATTTTCAATGATGGTGATGATGATGACGATGATGACAATAATACCAGTGAAGACTTGCAAAAAGAGATATCATCTCTTTACTTGATCTGTCTTGAATATTGATACTAAATTAAAAATCAAACTTAGAATACCAACAGTGTCAAACAAAATCTTTTATGTTCTTATGGTCTTACGCTACTCATTTCTACTCTCTATTTCTACATATTTCTAATTTTAAAAGCAAGAGGCGTCATTTAAAATAGATTAAGAGGACAGGGATTTTGGTGGCTTAAGTCCAGAGTTAAAAAAACATAGCAGTTGCAATATGGACACAGTGAATTCACATTCTTAAGTGTAATGGGTGAGAGCACTTCAGCACAGCAGTTTAAGTTTTCAAGCACTTTTATGGCTGTATAAGCTCCTAGTTAAGGCTTCATGAGCTAAAATTGAACAGTGTAAAAGCATTCATATCTTTACTACTAGTTTTCATTATGGTCACTTCCGGTGTCTCCATCGCCACTTTCTCCACTTCAGCTTTTCAACCATTCAGTAATGAGAGAACTACTTTAAAGTTACACTAATCACAGAAATAAAATCTGTCTGTCCTTTGAACCACATACAGGAGGGAAACACCAGATTACTCTGAATGGGTGTGCCCCAGCTTTCTGATGGGCAAATTACCAGTGTTCCTGATCTTTGCTAAGCTAATGGAATTTAATTATTAACTAGTAAAAAACCCAGTCCTACACAGACATCTTACATGTAGTCTTTTGCAGAACCATAACCAGTCACTGCTATTTTCATTAGGATCGGCCACAGATGGTACCAGTTACAAGCTGAATTGATGTGTATGCCTCTGTACAAAGGATCCTCAATACTATGCTAATGCATGTAATTGACGACGGAAGTTCATGTGGAGAAGAAGGTTATGTATCAAATATATTTTTCTGTAACTATAATTATTCTTGTCAGTATAGGCTGCACTTTCTTTTTTTTGAAGTCAGATCAAGTGTATGGGAAGAACAATTCCATTAGCATACACAGAAAGCTGATATGTGGTTTGTTAATATGCTCTTAAAATGAAAAAAAAAAAAGAAAAAAAAAAGAAAAAGAAAAAGATGGGAAGGAATGAGTATCATTAAATGATCTTTGATCAAGGCTCAGCTGAATGCACTCCAACATTTCTACTATAATTAGAAACTTAGTGACTGTCCTTGCTCAATGTTTTATTCATAGATAACTAAGGTATGTACCATGAACCACATATGACTGTGTGATCAAAGGATATTTTTCTGTGTATCTTATCAGTAGTAATATACTAACTTTATGATAATAATTTTTCGTTTTCTGTTTTGTTTCCATGAACTTTGTAAAGTTTATCTTGGCTTATGTTATGTTAATCAGTGTATCTAGTTGTTTGGTTTTTTAATTGCTTCCTAAATGTTAAAAATTAACAACAAATATGCTACAATTTAACTATTATGCTTTCTGAATTATTAATTTATTCATATTTCAAGGTAATAGGTCTCCTGTGTCAGATCTAAAAACGTGTGCATTGAAAAAATAAGATAAAATTGGACAGTAATAACTGAGGCTTATATGAAAACAGATCCGTTTGGAATATTTTAGGCATGTTATTTTTTATTGCTTTCCTGTGTATAATTTTTGAAACCTGATATGGAACTTATGACTTTGGAGTATAAATGGATAGCCTTCCAAAAGGTCTGATTTTGAGTGTCTGATATGCTGTTTTCTGAAGTATTAGATGCCTGAATAGGCATCTAATCATCTATTTAGATACCTGAATAATTATTTCTGCTACATTTCAGTAACTATGTTTATATTACATGTGTTTTCAGTTTACTGTGGATTTTCAGGTACTCCATGAATGCACAATCATAATACTAACCAGACTGGTATAGCTATAGTATGTGGGACAGTCATAACCATCTAATTGTGCTTTTGTCTAAACAGAGAGTAAGAATGTATTTTGACATCATTCTCAAGTCTGTTTATTTCACAGACATAAGTCCTTACAATGAAATCCTAGTAACTGTTTAGCTCTGCTGGACTTTCATGAGTATTATTCAACTGAAAACTCTGCCTCTTTCTGCACTTCCCCTTCTGCACTGTGTTAGAAACTACCTGTGATCACATCCTGCATGCCTTCTTAAGACTGCGGCAGGTAGACTTATTATTCCCTTTTTCATAATGTAAAGCGGAATTACGTATTTTCCACCTTTCCATATCATTTTCACTATCTGTTAGCAACAGTGAATCTAGGATAAAGAAGAGATGGTTGTGCCACAGACCAAACACTCACCTTCCCAAATGCCACGTACAGCTTTCATCCTGGCTGCCTCTCTGGGATTGAGGAAGAGGAGCTTGTATTTCTCGACTTGTTTAGGCAATCACTTTTGACCAGCCCTCAGCACTAGTGTGGACATTCGTCATGCAAAAGGGTATGTCTGAAGAGGCACCTAGCTCAGAGTTTGGCATTGGGCAATGACATCCACGTGGGAATGAAACGTCATCTAATTGTGAAAGTACTAAAATACTCCAGTGGTGAGGATGCTTACAAAAGAAGGGAATATATGTGTTCTAGACTCATGGCATTAAGGAGAGGCACACCTGTAACCTTCCTGGAAGGTCTAGTTACCAGGCTAATGGTGCTCTGGCTATACCTACCCTGTGAGGCAAGGAGTATGTAGTTTTTCATGGGCAGCAAAATGGAATCTTCTAAAAATTTTGTTACTGTTTGGCATATTCAACAGTAAAGTGATTCTTGAGGGTAGGCATCTTTAATTATTCTTGAGCTTTGAGAATCTAAATTCCAAGTGAAATCTCAATAAGCATTCTGAATATGTCCTTCCTGATTAGGGTAGTCTTGTGTGATGGAGGAATACTTGACTCTATATCCTGGTCCAGATGTCATTTTTATATATATATATACATATATAATATATATTTATAAAAGGACATTGTTATACTAGGATATAAATTGTATATTTCATGTGAGGTGAAAAGGAACCAAGTTAACTGCATTTAAGATAAAAAAAAGGTGTTGAAAGAGCCTGTAGCAGTGTTGAAAATGCTCCTAAAGATGTGCTTTAGCTGACACTGAAGTAGAAGCTATAGATAATTGCTAGGTTGATGACGGTAGAAACTGAAAGAATGTGAATGGCCTTGGACTGCAAGAAAGCAAGTAGAAAAGTCGAAGAAGGTATATCCAGCACTGCTTATGCTAGAAAATGATGACTAAGATTTCTTTCTAGATGTGATCAGAGAAGAAAACCAATGCCAAGCACCACAGTCTGTTCCCACATAGGAGGGGCAGCTAACTGTATTCTGCTTCTGCAGACTTTGGTTGCAATACTGAGCCAGAAAATATTGAGCCGTTCAGAATCTGTATTTAAAGTACAGGTGAGAAAGTCTATGTTGGCAGTTCCAACTAAGGTCGGAAGGTGATGGATTTAGCGCTTTCTCCAAGAAGTGTGGCCTCTGTTACTACGCAGAATTTGGGCATCTATGTATAGTTTTGTGTCTCCTTACATACAGAACCTCTCTATCCTTCATTCATGAGAATTAGGTGAACTAGTGGTGAGGTATATCATTTTGAATACATTCTTCCAGATAAATGCTTTCCAAAATGCTTCAATGAGGTTTAAGCCAAGTTTTCATAGTAGTAACCAATTGGAACATGCACAATGGTATGCTGCTCTCATATAAATTTAGGCCATATAAATACAAATGGAATTGATCATTTGATGGGATAAAGTAATATGCATTAACAATTCCCCCTTTAATTTGTGGAGCTTTTGCAGCTGTTCTATTCATTTGCCTTGGATCATCACATTTACCTCTTTGGAACATTGATAAAGAAAATTCCAACAGGGAGAAAGCTATCCAGGCCTGCTTATATTGCAGCAATTATTTCTAGTTGCTTCTGTTTAGCATCATCCTTAGCTAATCTTGGAAAAGGAAATATTTCACCAATATTTTATGATACAGAGACATGTTTAGCTTTGTTTCAAATATAGAACAGAGATAAATGCTGAAAACCTCTGCCTTTTCCTGCATGAGTAATAATTTTGTCATCTGTCTTTTCTGGTGTAATTGATATTCTTCCTACCTCTTCATAACAATAGACACAAGAACTACAATTTATTTTACTCATGATTTTTATTAACAAATCTCTCATCTTTAGTCCCATTGACCATGATTTTTTTTTCTGCCTATTATTTTAATTTCCCTTGTTACCTGATCTTCTTAACTTTTGTTTTATATTTCTTGATTCCATATTTAGTTAATATTCCTTTCCATCTGTCTGCAGGGAAATTATGTATACCTGTATTACTAATACTTAAAACAAAAATAAATAAAATAAAATAAAATAAAAGGTGAGGAACTTAATAATAAATTCATAAATTTTGAAAGTTTGTTAAATATATTGGCTGAGGGTAGTGTCTCTGTATTTAAAATCTGAACACTAGTAATTTCTTATCTGTCTTGTAGTCAAAAAGAAGGGAGTGAGGCAATGTATCTCTTGCCATACTGTTGCTTTTCATATCATTTCATGAAAGCAAAAAAATAAAAATAGTGAAATTCAGGATCTAAACTAATGATGTAAATGTTGAAGTCCATTTTTAGGTGTGTAACAGGTAGGTACCTGAGGACATTTACCGACTTGAGACACCAGATTAAAATCTAATATTTGTTAATTCCTTAAATTCTGTGCTTTACCATGGAGGAGGCCAATGTCACTCTTGTGGCAAAGATGGCAGATGCATTTGTGAATGTATCTGCTACAATTTTCATGTCAAGATCATCAAGGTAAAATGACCTCAAGGCTGAATCATTTAAGCTGAGATTTGCCATAGGAATAACAATTCTTAATTAAGTGAATATAGTTTAGTTATATTTTAAGTTTGGTTCAATTGCAAATTTGGTTCTTTAAGTTAGATACAGTTAAAAAGAGGCAAAATATACAGTATTAAGCAGTCCTAATAATAAATTCTAATAAAAAGTTCTGCCAGGCCACCTTTAATATTTCACAAAAGAGAAGCTTTTATGTCTGCTGTTGTTTGTTGTCATATCATTGGACACTTTTGCATTTGTTCCCATAGAGCCTGACAAGGATTTCAGGCCCAATTCTAATTTCTCATGCCCTGGATTTTCTCCACTGAATTCAAAGCCATTGCCATAGGGAAGATTTAAATAAGGCCATTTCAGATGCATCTATGCAGTTGTGGTCTCACTGTCCTGTTGCTTCATATGATTTCCGTTACACACTTTATTTTGCTGGAGCAAATGGATTTTTTTTATTTCCCTATATACCAAGGACAAAGAAGGAACAGAACAAGGACTTATCAACATTGAGGGTCATATTTCTGAAAAATACACTTAAATGGGTATAGTCAAATATGTTATACTAGGCTTCAGTTTTATCTTCAGTATTCAAATTATATTGTATTGCTCATATCATTTTTTTTTCTTGTTACTATTTGTTTACTTGTGTGGGTCCATGCCTACCCATATTGCTGAAATTTGCATTCTAGAGGGAAATAATGATCAGTGAAAGTATTATATAAAGAACAAATGCATTTTCATTACCTGCTCTGATTTTAGGATTACATATTGCAGATAACAGTATGTCATAACACATTGAGATCTGCTGTGTAACATCATACAAACTGGCATGATGTGTTTTAAGAGCATGATAAGGATTCATAGAATACATTAGAAGTTAATGGAAAAGCTTTTCTCTTAGACTAGTTGTCAGTGTAATGAGTCTGTTCTTAACTTCAAACCTCTAAATGCCATAATAATGTTAGTAACAAAGTCCAAGAACAAAACAACTTTCATCATTTATGAAGGAAGATAGAAATCTGATCTCTCAAGCACTGTCTGATACACTTGAGTATTAAATCACATGCATCTACTACTTAGTGTGCAGAAGCAGGAGACAAAACATTGCTTACTGCTTCCTTCTTCAAGAAACAAGATGGGAGGAATCTGATTTGTATTTAGAATCCATTGGGTATGGGATTTCAGTATGTCATTATATCCTAACATGACAAGCATTATGTTCTAATGGACCAAGGGTCCACTACTGACCATGCCTACTACTTCAGGACTCTGTGTTGCAAGTGTAAAATTTTATTAATATGCTTTTGATTCTGATGGTTCCTGGTGTGCCTGCTCTTTTATCAGTAGTGAAGAAATTCATGAACAACTGCATCAGCAAATAGGATACCTCCTCTCTAACCTCCAGAGATATCTGAGTAGGTTTGATGAACATTGTTTCCTTCTTGTTTTGGTGATGATATCCATTCTTCCCAAAGATGTCTTTACACATAGCCAAGGAGAAAATTTCTAGGCTGTGTATGTATTTGCCCTGAGGGTTTGTGCTCTGGAAAACTGAGTGTCTGTCAAGCACCAAAACTGATCAGGAACAGAAAAGTAAAGGTAGCAGCAGACAGTAATTAGATTTACTTCAGTTACTGTAGCACCACATTTTAAAGTGGTGTTTAGTGGAGGCAAGAGATTATTTAAGGCAAAGCTACTGTGGTCCAGCATTTCATTGTTGGCTGTATGATTTTACTTGCAGCTTTGTGTTGGAACTCATTCTTTTTAACTGGGAGGTGAAATCCTGGGATTTTTGAAATCCTTTGTTGAGCCATGAGAGCAACCACTGCTCCTTTAGCTCATCCCTACCCATTTTTTTTTTTTTTTTACTTCCAATTCTCCCTCCAATGGTTCTAAACATTTTCCATCCATTAAGCTTTTTCTTTCTGGGAGATGGAGTTTTTGGTGACTTGGCCTGTTGCTGATACGTGACATGTTTTGCAATTCTGGAGCCTGAAAGTATGCGCTAGCCAATTAGGGTTGGACTCCTTTGTTTATTGCAACTGCTTCAGAAGTGCTTGGTCAGTAGCCATATTAAAAGTTACCCCTCAAGGGAAATGTCTCAAAGCTCCAAATACTTATTGTGTCATAAAGTATTTCTTCTGAATTATCAGATTTGGGGAAATTGAAGGAATATGGTAGAATTTGCTGTGTAATCAGAAAAGTAATGTACTCCATCCTTTACTGTGGATGAGCTTTTTGTACTCTTCTTCTGTGAAAGAAGATCTCAAGTACCCCATTCACATGCCACAAATTAATATGAGGAAGTCTGTTTGTCCAAACCTCAAATTCCAACAACACTGCAACCTTTGGTTCCCAGGTTTCATAACTGTGCAAAAGTCAATGTGCTCTACTGTGCAGAACAGTCATTAAAGAAGTGTTATCTTGGAAAAGCATGACTTTACCTTGCTCATGACACCTGCATTATGAAAAATAAATAAATAAATACAAATTAAATGACAGACATACAATGGGGCTTCATTTTGCCTAACAGCTTCAGGTCCAGTCCATCTGCAAGAATGCAGTCCAAAAGCGTAGTTTCATGACACTCAAGCAAGTTCACATCCATTTTCAGGAACTGCATTCCTCAGAAGGTCTGTTTCAACCAGCCAGTCAAATGACCTTAACCTTAAGGTTAAGTAAAATATATAACTGAAGTAAGAGAGTTTAAAAAACATCTTTGCCATTAGCTGCAAAATTTGAGATGTTCAAATAGAAGGATAAAAAAAAAAAAAAATCTGTAGTTTGAACAGAATGGTTTAAATACCTATCTATCTAAATACAGATATAGCTCAAAACAGTATTCAGGACAAATTGTTTGACAAAACTATGCTTTCCGTTGAATGATAAATGGATCAACAGAACCAGCTTTTTGGGAGAAAAACAAAACAAAACAAAAAAACAACCAACCAAACAACAACAACAAACAAGTGGCATACTTTTGCTGCTTTTGCTACTTTTTGCTAGTTTGGCTAGGTTTATGCTTGGTGTCACAGATATGTAGGATATAGACTAGGATATGACCTGAAAGTTAAGTCTGGTAAGGAAACGTAAAGGTGACTTAGGGTGGCACAGGTAACACCAGACCTGTGAAAAACATTCCACATCTATGAAAGTCTTGGAGTCTTTCTGTAGGTTATCTTCCCCCTTTCTGTAGGTCATCTTCCCCCTTTCCTTGCTTCAGCTCTCTCATGAATAAGCACCCCAAACAGCTGTGACTCAAATGTTTTGATGGGACAGTGGAAATGCAGGAACAATATCTAATATTTTTGTTGTTTTCCCCCAGTCACCTCACAGGTGATTCCAGCTATATTTTTGTCTTCAGTTGGTGGTGCCTACTTGCCTTTTCCACCACATAAAAAGTTATCAGTCCAGGGAAGAACCAGTACTACACATGAGTTTTTTTTAGACCATACCATTGGGATGTTTTCTTGCTCAAACACTAACAAAGTGATAAAGCAATGTACTTGTTCTAATGTGAGTGCTAGAGGCCTTTTTCATTGTCTACCTGAAGCTTCTTGAGGAGGTCATACCCTTCTTTAAATCACTTGCTATATGTAGCTAAAAATCTGTTTATTGCAGATGTTTTCTGTCTTTCTGAAGATGTTTCCATGACATGATGTAACACCATTTGAAGACATTAAATGAGTTGTTCTTTAAAGAAGTTCACACAGATATTAAAAGTAATCTAGTAACATAAGTATGGTGTTTTACCTCAGCCATGTATTTTGGGCATAAATTGCAGGATCTTGGTAGCAGGGGGCTGCAGATGTGACTTGCATGTGAGGAACCATGAACTGTTCTGTGTCTGCCACAGAACACAGCTGTTCTGTAATCCACTTGAACAACCCATCTCACACCAAAACTTCAATCAGTCAAGGGAATACATGATGCTCAAACATATTTGAGAAAGAAAGTGGTAGCCACTATGGGCTGGATCCATAGGTGGAAACATGCAGATGGACAGTGAATGTTGGAAAATGTCTAGAGATGCACTCTTAGAAGGAGCTCCAGGCCAAAGGCATGCACCCTCAGGGACTGTGGCCATGGATAACCCATATCAGAGCAGGTACAGTAGGAAAAAAAAGGAAGGAAAATCTAAAGTAGCAAAATGTAAGAGATGAAAACCAGTAATTAGCAAAATGCAGCAGAGGAAAATCAGCAAGAAGCAAAGCATCTCAGAGAAAACCAGCAAGAAACAAAGAGCATCAAACAGAAACCAATAAGCACAGAACGGCAGAAACATTGAACGTATAACCCCAACTTTGCCCAGCACTTCAAGGGAGGAACTGGGACAGACTGAATGTTGTAACCCATGATGTATGTCAGAGTAATTACCATTAGCAGCCAGGGAGCAGAAATATTTGGCTTAACTTGAACCTGGGGAAGGCAAGGAAATGTATTTCCCTAAGTGTTATCTAATTATGCTTCCTCTTTCTCTTTTTTTTTTTTTTTTTTTTTTCCTTTTCTCAATATCCACATCAATGATCAAAAACCTGTATTAACTGACAATGAATTAAGCAAAAATCCCCAAGACAGGTTGGTTTGTCTATGACACCATGGGTGCAGATAGGTGTATGTCCAGTGTTGCAACTGTTGAAACAGAAGACATTCTACTATTGCTTCCTAGATGCATACCATTGCCTTCCATTATGGTTTATCCTACCCTCTAGTTCAGCTGGAAGTTTCCATGGGCATTTTCTACTTTCTTCTGGCAAAATCAGCTAAATTATTTCAAACAGATTATTTAAAAATGTCAAGTAATTTAGCTGATTTTTTTTTTTTTTTTTTTTTTTTTTTTTTAACAGACTAGAGGAATATCACCCAGTTTAGTGCAGAATTGAGTGCTGTCCTGGAAAAGCATTAATTCTGTTCTGCTAGTGACACCTGCATTTCATAAGGCAAACGAGACTTCATTTTACCAACAAGAGAATGATTCTATCCGTTACTACAGCACTATATTTTGCAGAACTGTACATGTGGTAATCTCCGATGACAGTGTGATGATGAATAACTGGGAATCATTGTACCTTCAGGTGGCTCAGGGTACATCTTTTCTCATTTCTACCTCTATACTGTTGTGGACAGCACTTGCGATGCCATGTCAGCTGAAAAGCTGATTGCCTCTCTTCTGAGCGCAACTAGACTTTGGATCTGCAGTTTGACTAATGTGAGTATTCCCTGACCTATTCCAGCCAAAAGGGTTAGCAAAACCTACTATTTAAGCTTATTAATTACCTGATTATGACTGAAATGGGTTAGGGACTCTTTATGTATGTATATCTGAAAGTGGCAACCTGTTGCTTTGTACAGCTAATTTGCAAAGTAGGTTTAGACCACTATCTTCTGTGGCTAGACAGCTTGCAGTACCTAACACAAGCCTCCTTACAATTACTTCTGATATTTTAACCCTTTTATAGATATGCTTTATTTCCCGCTTTCAAGTTAGATGTGTCTCGTCAGCAAGTTCTAAGTTGTATTTGGTTCTTCATCTCCCTAGGCCTCTTTGGCCTCTTTGGAGATAGAAGACATGATCATGAAGGAAGTCTCTGAGTCATAGATTGCTGGAGGCTGGGAGAATGTGTAGAGGTTGTATAATCAAAGTTTGTCCTATTTGTATGTTCTTCTCTACGTATCTGCTAATAGTCAATGCTGGGAACTGGATACCAGGCTAAAAACATCTTTGCTTTTACCTGGTCTGGCTATTCTTATGGTTTATTTCTATATGGCTCCAGAAGCGTGGCAGCTACAGTGTGAGTTTACAGCTTGTGGTTCAGAAGAGAGATACTTTTCAGTCTTCTGGCCATGTTCAGTCAAGAAGGAGGAGAAGCTCAAGGAATTTGTTAAAGTGTTAAGCAAAATATTTGGCATGTTCATTTACACGTGAGACATAAAGCATGCAAAAACTAAAGGAAGGGCAGTGAAAACTGGGAAAAAAAATGAAGAGCTAAAGTAGCTGCTCTTTGCTGATCGAGAAAACAACAACAACAACAACAACAACAACAACAAAACTATCAGTAAAGCAAGGCATCATGAACTGTATGAAAAGCAAGCCATAAGAACTGTAGCAAGTAACACAATAGGAACAAGAATGTGTTTACGCAGAACTTTAAGAACACAGTGATCTTAATTTTTTAAACTTCATTTTTAAAACATTCTTTTTTAGCAGATAAACAAAAAAAATGTCTTGTAAATATTGTGAGTATCATTCAAAGGACAGCAATTTTACTGATGAAGTAATTCACCTGTTCAAAATGCTTCAGTAATCATGTAATTTAGAATGGCATTGTTTGTGTGTATTTCTGTGTGTATGCGTGCATTTGTGGTTTGGTTGAAACTGGTATTTTTTCATTTGAATCAGACAAAGGTGGGGTCAGGGTGTTTTCTTTCAGGCATTTATTTATCATAGCTTACAGTTTGCTTTGTTGTTTAAATAGCATGTGACTCCACCCTTTCTCATTATTGCTAAGCTGGGATATAAGGCTGCTTTAGAGAGTTTCCAAGTTAACACTAATGAAGTTTGGTATCAGGTTGCTTTCAAATATGTTTAGGAACAAGACTTTGGAGGGAAAATGGTAAGCATTCTATCATGTCTGCAAAATCTGTTGCTTTAGAAGAAAACATGATGTTAAAGGAAAATTATTGTACTAACCCATTCCTTATTTATTTAGGAATAAATTGTTCCCTTTCACTCCATTCCAGACTTTCTGTATAGTTAGCCTGTGACAGCCCAGGACTGCAACTGCTGTATTGAAGAATGTGCAGGTTCAATCTCCTGGAAGTATTTCAAAGGAATAGAGGCAAAAGTAAATGTAACCATACCTTCATCTCCCCCACAGACACACAACCAGAAGTGGCTGCTCATGCTGGAAGGAAATATGTGTTATGCTTAGGGTGTCACAAATCACACCCAATGTCTCCAATGCAAATGTAGAGCTTCAGGAAACAATGTGTTTCCTTCTACCCTAGTTTTCCCTGCAGGGTGATACAGCTCTGTGCTGTCTTTAGTGTAGAACAGTAGCTACAACTGAAAGTTAGCTCCAGAAAACTATGGGTCAAAAGGAAAATCAAAAATCAACTTTTGTATATAAAACTTGATCATGAGTCCATAGAAATTTATTTTGCTTGTACCTTTTCTATTATAGCACTTCTAGATTTTCTGAGCTCGTAAAGTAGCACAGAGTTGGGAGAGTGGGGTGAAAGAAAACAAATGTAAATTGTCAGTCTCCTTGGGAATGCTGTCAGTATGTGCCAGCTACTAGAATATTTTTTCTTACCTTTTGGGACAAAAAAAATCAGTCGTCAGCCTAAAAAAAAAATAATAAAAAAAAAAATCATGCTTCATGTTTCATTGGTGGCTGCTGGAAATTAGTTTATTGCAAGATTAATTGTGTTTTGATGTACCACATTGTCTGTGTCCTCTATATAAACTTATGCATCTCGTAAAGTCATCTCTTCTTTGGGCAGATATATGTTAATTCTCAGAATTAGAACAAAGATTCCTCAGTATAAGTTTGCGTAGCAGCCTGGCAGAGAGCACAACATCCAAAAGCAGAAGGAGAAACTTCACAGGGAGGAACATTTATCGGAGGTCAGGGACGAACATTTCTCATAGATGACTAATAGTGAGGGATGGGCAAACCTTGTGTTGTTTTGTTTTGAGTTTTTTTGAACCTTGTGAACTGTATTTTTGGTTTCACAGGGTTTGTGCTTCCTTCTTCCATCTTTTCCCTCATCCCATGATATGTTTCAGCATGGAAGTTTTGCTGTTTATTTTCCCCTGTTAAAGACGGATCTCTTTCTTCATGTATTAATGATGGAAATCTTTCCACTTTAGCAGGTTCTCAGCACAACGTTGTATGTGAGCACCTTCTGTCCATATCATCTTCTTCTTCTTCTCAGTACTTGTTTTTTAATGATATTTATTCTCAGTATTAAAACCAGAATATGGCAGAGACCTTCTGGGTCACTATCAAGAGCAACTGTAACTTATACTTTCCATAGGTCTCTCTAGCTCTGGTTTTAAACATGTCAAGTTTCCTTCCTTTACTTCCATTTAATCTAAATGATCTGTTTTTGTGTAATTCTGTTGTATATTCTTTTAAAATTCTGTGTGTGTGGTATTTGACCTCTCTGTTCCTTTTTTTCAATTTCTCAGCTGATCTTTGAAAGCACAAATCAGAATCAGGACCTTCCTGGAGTCATTAAGTCCTAGCACCATTAGTCCAGGCCCTTGTGCTCCATGGATTTTAAGAAGATTTTAGAATAGAAAAACATATTCCTTCACTGTCATCTGTAGGACTGGATGCCCTCCTAAAGAGATAGCTTTCCATTATTACTTTCTCATTTAAATCTCTATTAGATCATGCAGGACTCTTTCATGTTTAAAACAGATTGGTTTATTGTGTATAATGTTATCACTTTATATTTGATAAATTTTAAGTAGAGAAACCACCTCAGATATTGCACTGGGATGATCTGCAAGGTGACCTGCAAGGAAATAATCTATAAATTCATAGAATCATAGAATGGTTTGGGCTGGAAGGGTCATTTAACTCCAACCCCTCTGCCATGGGCAGGGACACCTTCCACTAGATCAGGTTGCCCAGAGCCCCATTCAGCCTGGTCTTGAACACTTCCAGGGATGAGACATCCACAGCTTCTCCAGGCAACCCAATCCTGTGCCTCACCACCCTCTGAGTAAACAATTTCTTCTTCAAATCTTTTTTTTTTTTTTTTTTTTTTTTTTTTTTTTTAAGTTTAAAACCATTATTCCTTGTCCCATCACTACACTCCCTGACAAAAAGTCCCTCCCCAGCTTTAGGCCCTCTAGGTACTGGAAAGCTGCAATGAGGTCTCCCCAGAGCCTTCTCTTCTTGAGACTGAACAAACCCAGCCTGTCTTCATAGGAGAGGTGCTCCAGCCCCTTGATCATCCTTGTGGCCTTCCTCTGGAATTGTTTTAATAAGTCCACATCCTTCTTGTGCTGGGTGCCCCAGAGCTGAACGCAGTGCTTCAGGCTGGGTTTCATGAGAATCCCCTCCCTCAATCTGCTGGCCACGCTTCTTTTGATGCAGTGCAGGATATGGTTGGCTTCCTGCACTGCAGGCACACATTGCCAGCTCATGTTGAGCTTCTCATCAATCAAGACCCCCAAGTCCTTCTTCTCAGGGCTTCTCTCAATCCATTCTCTGTCCAACCCATATTTGTTATTGGGATTGCCCTGGCCCAGGTGCAGAACCTTGCACTTGGCCTTGTTGAACCTCATGAAGTTCATACAGGCCCACCTCTCCAGGTCCCTCTGGATGGCACCCTTTCTCTCCAGTGTGTCAACTGCACCACACAGGTTGATGTCATTGGCAAACTTTCTGAGCGTGCACTTGATCCCACTCTCCATGTCACCAACAAAGATGTCAAACAGTGCTGGTCCCAGTACTGAACCCTGTACTGAACACCAGTAGAGAACACCAGTCATCACTGATCTCCATTTGGACACTGAGCTGTTGACCACAATTCGAGTGTGGCCATCCAGCCAATTCCTTACCTACTGAGTGGTCCATCTGTCAGATCTCTGTCTCTCCAATTTAGAGACAAGGATACCATGGGGGACAGTGCTTTGCAGAGGTCCAGGTAGATGATGCCAGTTGCTCTTCCCCTATCTACCAATGCTGTAACCCCATCACAGAAGGCTACCAGATTTGTCTGGCAATTTGGGAAATTTATTTAGTGAATTGTGGTTTGAATATCTTTATCTTATACATGGAATCATTTTTTTTTTTTTTTTTTTTTTCCTTTTTCCTCAGAATAGTATTTTGGTAGACCATTGCTGTGTTCTGAAATTTATCTTTGAAGGATGTCAGTTATTTTAATGAATTCTAGCTGGCAAATCAGAAAGAAGTAAAAGCTGTTTTCTGTTTATGAAGTATATTAATTATGATCACTATATGCAGTGTAATTGTTTTGGTGAATACTCTAATGTTTCATTTCTAAACAGCTCATTTTTTAGTGGAGGAGGAGGAGTAGGGATTTAGTAATTTGCCAGAAATGTAGATATATTTTCTAATTACATAGATTCATCATTAGCATCAGTTCTTACAAATAATCCCCTAAGGCACAAATATATACATACATATATATATATATAAGTTATAGAAAGGGAAGTGAAGCTTTTCTCTAAAATAGAACTTAAAATAGAAATTGAAGCCAACTTTGATGAAAGCTTTGTACATTTTAAGCTGACACTGGGGTGCACACCAAATAGATGTAGAGTATTGCAAAATTCAAATGTTTAAGCAACAGAGCACAGTCTATATATTGCCAAACAGGAGAAGAGTTGTCCAAAAGCCCTTGGTGTAATTATAATGAATTAAATGTGCAGACTACATTGTGTTTAATTTCTGCACCGTTTACTATTCTGCCATGGAAGGACTTTTCAATGGAGAAAACGATTTTTAGAATAATTTAATATTTGTAATAGTAACAGGTATCTTTGAGTATGTAGCCTGAGAAAATTTGTGGCTTTCTAGTTGAATTCAGTTCTTTAGGTAAGAATATCCATTTCATTTGCATTACTGCAAAAAAAAATTAACATTAGGGCCACCGTCAGAGATGTGATTTACTACAAGTAAAAGGATAGATTGGCAGATTTATATTCCCTAAGCACTTTCCCACAACAGCTCTTCTGATGACATGCCAACCTAGCAAGTTTTGGCTTGTAGTTTCGGTGGTTTGCAAACTGTTTCATTTTGAAAGTATGGGAGTTACTCAACACCACGGGCAACATTATGTTCTGAATTGTGTTGGAGTTATACTTGTGCTTCTCAGGTTACTATTTTGGAACAACTGCTAATTTACACTGCTGTTCACATCATGATACAATCCTGTTTCCTACACATTGTAAAAGGTGGTGAAAAAAAAAAAAAAAAAAAAAAGGAAAATCAAATTCATCTCATTTGTGGTAGATAGATGGAAGAAGTGGACTTTTAAAAGTGTCTTTTTTTTTTTTTTTTTTTTTTTTTCATGAAGTTTAGGGAAAGCCTAGGGCACATATTTTATACACCTACTGAAGTGCCCTGTAAAGATATGTATCTCTGCTCTGACTGTAGGAGTAGTCTAGTTGCCTAAGTGCCTTAGACCAAAATTTTGCAGCTAGAGTGAGGCCTATTGTCCCACTCTAGCAAAACTGACTGGAAAAAGGAGATTATGTATGTTTCAGCAATAACTTTGAAAGACACTATTCCTTTACATCAGCAATATTTTTTCTTGTAAGGCTTTGATACCGCCTTTTGTAGCCCAGGTTAATGTTAAAGATTGCTAAGCCTCATCAGTCAATGTAACAACATCCTGCGAAGGAAAATTTCTGAGAATGATTTTTAGGGAAAAGAAAGTGCAAAAGCATGAAAACTAATGCAAATACTGTCTTCTACTTTATGCTGTTTTCCCCAGTCAAGAGCCGTAATTGAATTACATCATGGAAAGTACTTTTATGGGTACCAGAAATCAGGAAGTGAGATTTTTTTTTGCAGGTGATTGTGTTTGATTAACTTTCTGTTTTTATGGAAGTTTGATCCCTGAATGATTTTCTTTTTCCACCAATGAAACATTTATAAGGCATTTTCACTATTCTTAGTGTCTAACGTGGAATAACATCATGCTATACTCATTCCTTCAGTGAGGTTCAAATACAGCCTGTTGGGGTAAGTGAGGAAATGAAGTGTTGCTGTAGGAAAAAATACAAAAGCATGTCAAATTTATGTAGACAAAGAAGATCTAAGAGATGCTTGAATGTTTCTTATTAATATTTAAACTGATTAATAAGTGGGAAAAGAAAAGTGAGTTGATGGCCCAAGGTAAAAGCTGATCATAAATCAATTCAGACTGCAAATTAGAAAGTTTTCAAGAATGATATTATTCTCTGGAGCAGTCTTTTGTGGGAGCAAAAAAACAACTACTGTTAAATCATTTTAAGAAAAAAAGTTATATAATGGTAGGTAACAAGAGACTGCTCTTGGTAGCCCAAGAACAGTCTTTTGATAATAGATTTTGTAGGCTGTAGAACACAGAGCACTCCTCCATTCCCTGTTCCATGTAAAAGCAATTGGTAATTATCAATACACACCTTAGGACACTTTCCTTCATGATAAAAAAATAATAAAAAAAAATCTGAAAATTTTGAAAATTGCTGATAATCTTGGAATTCTGTAAATGATTAAATGTTTTATAGTTTGATGGAAACAATAAAAAAAAAGAATATGATAGTGTTACCTATAGTGGAAATTATTTTGCAAATAATAGGAGTAGCATTGGTTACATAACTGGTAGTGTATGTAAAAAATGTACCACTACTTTTATGCCCTCTAACTCAGAAAATATCCATGTTTAGGTTACCTCATTACTAAAGCATTATTTTTGATTTATGTTGTGAAGGATAGACATTTAATGATGCTGAAAACATTTGAAATGATTTTGCACAAGCAAGGAATTGGAAATATAACTAGAAACTAAACTTAAACTAGTTTAAAATAATGGTAGAATTTGGACTGGTACAACACACTTCAACTTCTAACTATGCTGGAAGATTTGTGTACTTGTTCTGAAAATCTCTCACACCCATATGCACACACACCCAGAGATAACCTATCAAAATATTAGCCATTAATATTGAGAGTCTGACTTCAATCTGCAGGTGCAAGGACATTTTGAGACTACAGCCTATACTTAATTCACCCTGTTGATAATAAGTGGCTTGATGCAAAACATATTCAGGCTTTCAGATAATTCAAGACAGTGAATCACAGTCTTGACAAAGGTCCAGTATATTTGAAATTGTTTCAATGTACATGTATGATCATATCATATGATGTTATGTATGTACCTGGAGAGCAGACACTTAGAAAGATTACTAGAATCTTTTTGCCAGAGTCTGGGCTATCAATATCTTAGCAAACTAGACTGTGTAGCACAGTCAGTCTAGTTTTATTACTATTATTATTATTTTCCTATGCTACATGATATTATTAGGTATATGTGTTAATTAATGACTAGTGGGCTGTTACTTAACTATTCCTGAGCATACTGAAGGTTTGTCTTTAAATGTGATAACCATGGCTACCATGGTTGTCCTTCTGCTTTGAATGGTCATAGAATCAGAGAACATCCCAAGCTGGAAAGGACCCGTGAGGATCATCATGTCCAACTCTTGGCTCCACACAGGACCATCCAAAAAGAAAACCATATATCTTAAGAGCATTGTCTAAAAGCTTCTTTGAACTCCAGCAGGCTCAGTGCCATGACCACCTCCCTGGGGAGCCTGTCCCAGTGCCCGACCATCCTCTGGGTGAAGAACCTTTCCTTAACACCCAGCCTGACCCTCCCCTGTCCCAGCTCCATGCCATTCCCTCAGGTCCTGTCACTGTCCCCAGAGAGCAGAGCTCAGCGCCTGCCCCTCCGCTCCCCTCGTGAGGGAGCTGCAGGCCACCATGAGGCCTCCCCTCAGCATGCTCTGCTATGGGCTGAAGAAACCCAGGCATCTCAGCCCCTCCTCATACATCTTTCCCTCTAGACCTTTCACTGTCTTTGTTGTCCTTCTTTGGAAACACTCTGGTATTTTTATATCCTTATATTGTAGCACCCAAAACTGCGCACAGTACTCAATTGCATACACACCATTCTATCTATGTTGATATCATTCTTGGATCAAACAGATGTACTCTGTTGAATTTTGTTATAGTGGGTTAAACTGCTTTCCTGAGATGTCTGTCTCTCCTCTCTGCCAAAGATTGAATTTTGAGCTAAAATTGAGAAGTGTTTGCTCAAAAACACTATCCCACAGCATTGGTCAAACCTGTGGTTATTAGAGAGAAGATAAGAAGCTTAACTATTTATTGGAGTTGGAATTATTTAATGACTTTTATTTACTTCTTTTACAAAGACAGTAATCTCAGAAAGTCATAGGATGGTCAGATAAGAGAATAGTGTCCAAAATCATTAAAGCAAGATTTAACGTAAATTGGCTGTTATAGACTTTGAATGAAAAAGGACACGTTACGTGTATTTTTACACTATTTTATTATAGCCTGTTATCTCTGTTAAATTTATCAATATGTGAATCAATATGTTGACATTTATTTCATCCATTACAATGAAATAACAGAACCAGTATTTCTAATAACTGGGATTAATCATAGGATAGTTGATTTCAGAAAGTACATCAGGAGTTCTTCAGTCCAACCTCCTGCTCAAAGCATGGTTAACTTAAGGTTAGACCAACTAGTTCAGGTCTTTTTCCAGTTCTGTTTTGAAAACCTCCAAGGACAGAGCCTGCACAGCATCTCTGGGCAGCCTGATCTACTGCCAACAGTTCCCCCCCAACTTAGCTTCATCTGCAAACCTAACAAGAGCGTACTCCAGTATCTCTTCCAGGTCACTGATGAAGACATTAACGTAACAGGTCCCAGGTTAGACACTTGTGATACTCCACTCGTTACCAGCCTCCACGTAGAGAATGAATCATTAACCACTAGCAGGCCTTCAATCAGATTTTTAGCTACCCACCCCTAGGTGTTCACCCACTCAGACTATAATGTTCTAACTTATCCAATACAAGAATAAATGAATGTTGCAGGACTCAGCATTGAAAGCCTTGCTAATGTGGTAAATGACATGCACTGCTGTGCCATCATTCACAGACCCAGTCATATCACAGAGAGCAATCATAGCAGTCAGGCATGATTTACCAATTGTATAACCATTCTGACTGTTCTGCTCCTTCACATGCCCGGAAATATATTCCAGGAAGACTCCATAATTTGCATCAGGGAGTCTCCCATTGTTTTCTCCTGGTACGGCTGTGAGGCATAGGCTCAGCTGACTCTGATGCCTACCCAAACATGGCTTTCTTTCCTCATATACCACTGGGGCACGGAACATATTCTGTAGAATAGTGTGTAGTATAATGTATCTTGAAAGACATTCAAAGATTAAATTTGAATAGCACATATACCCAAAGAAGCAGCAATGTCTTTGTGATTATTCTTCAGAACAGAAAAAAAAAAAGTTACTGAAATAATCTAGTTATGCTGTTTTTCACAGTGATTTCTTCATTTCCCTCCCTCCCCCCCACGGTTTAGTTCTCATATTTGAATGCCTGAGCAGACTATATTGACTAGGCACAGCAGAACTAGGTATGGCATGATATTAATCCACCAAATTCTTACCCATTTTATAGTCTTTTAACTTCTGTTTTTTAACTTAATGCAATAAAAAGATGATTTTTTACAAGAGTGAAACATTATTTGGACTTTATTAATATGAATGTGAACCTGGAATGATACATCAGCTTTAAAAATGTAATATTTATCCAATTTTGAACTTCTCTGGGTTGGCCATGTAAGTAACAAGTTAAGCATGACAACACAAGACAAGTGCAAGACTGATGATGTATGAGATTTTTTTATTTTTATTTTTATTTTTATTTTTTTTTTCCTAAACAGTGAGTTTGTAACTATATGAAAAAGTGGTATTCACTGCTTTAAATTATAAGTCTTAAGTTTTCAGGTAATTCTGATTATCAATGATTTTGACTACCATAATTTCACAAAGACCAGCTTCTATCATGGTAAAAGATGAAGCTTTGTGGAGTAACTGAAAACTAACCGTCTGAAAATCAGTTTATCTTATGGTGATCTCATGTATACTTATCAATTCATGTGACATTTGCTAGGAATTCAGAAGATAAGAGGAAAATAACCTAATGACATGCAATATCATCAATACAATCAAGGTGTCTGGGTGAAATAATGCTTCCACATACACCTCTAAAAATTACCGAGTTTGCATATATGTAAATATACACAGAAATAGCACAGCCATCAAGATATGACTGGTTACCTTCTAATGAATGACTGGGGAATCATAACCAACTTTGGAAATGGATTCAATAACTAGTTAAACAATCAGTGTTTTAATTAGCTTAAAGGCTGTAAAAAACATGGTTCTTCAGATTGGAAAGTTGCAATGTGGGATTGCTCAAGACATCTGTCCCAGGCTGTATGTTCATACAAACCATTTCCTCAAAGCTTCGTCACCTTCAGTGAGTACTTCTTACACACAACATGGAAATAAAGTGTTCTGACTCCTGTGATGTAGTTCCATGGCAGTACTGGTTAAATGTACAGCTCATGTTTGACAGATGCTGCCATGAGGGTGAAAGAGACAATGATATTGCAAGGTTTCCCAAAGCAACTCCTTCTGCCCCAAAATCCCTGGTACTGAGTACTCAGTGTCACTCTTCTTTCATGCGTAACAGGCATGAAGGAAGGCATGTTGAGACAGAAATTCAGTTCCCATGGATTTGTGTTTGCTACAGTCTTCACTAGGTTCTGAGCTTTCTGGATTTACCTGAATTTACCCATGGGATTTACTAAAGAAGGAAAGAAGCCATTTCTTTCATCTCTTGAGCTGTTCAGTGTGTTCAGTTGGAACCACAGAATATATAACTGCAGCCTTACTTGTCATTTTTCTTACTGTTAATCATGATTTCTGCTATGCTAAAGCTACTCCTGCTTATCTGTTCTCCACCCTGACAATTCCATTTCAGGCGCAGCATAACAGGGGAGGTAATGTTTGGGATGGGACTCAAAATAAGAAGACATAAATTACATCTCTACAACATGTTGGACAGGGAGCTGGGAAGGGCAATAAAAATGTGTGGACTTAATGAGACAGAAAGAACCTCTGTAATGGTTTAGATGTCCTCTTAGAAACACATATCAAAGAATGTTGCTTGAAAATTAATGACTTATACCTGTGTTTTCCAGAAGACTTTTAAAGGTGGCTTTTGGAATTAGAAAAAATAAGAGTATCATTAGACTCACTTTGTAAGGTGAAATGGGGAGGATTTAAATGGCTCTTTTGACAAAGCTATCCACTTGTATGTAAGGATTTTAACTCTTCATATTCTGTAGCCAGTCTCCAAGATTAAACGTTGATTGCCATCAAAAGCTCATTGTTACTGTCAGCTCCAAGAGGCTTTTTTTCACTATGACCAACACTCTGAACAAATGGGGTAGAATTTTCTTGTTAACCCTGAAGTTAAATATTTCCTATTTGATCAACATTTTTCTTGCAATATAAAAAAAATAAAAATGGCTTAAAGCAAATAATACCACCTCCAGTAAATTCAGAGCTTGAGCACTTTCTTAATTAGAATGCTCTATTTCAGCAACAGCCCTGGAACCTTGTCCGGGTCCCCTGCTGGGAAGTGCATGAGGTGCATGTGATTTTTGGTAAGTTCTTAAAAACAATATTTCTATGAATTGATAAATTACTGCATATTTATCCTACTTTATGTAAGATCCTAATTATGTCTTTTGACAATGCTCTGTAGGAAATATCTCAGCAGGAAACAGAAACAGACTTGAAAAATGGAATATAGAGTTTCAGACTAAAGGAGAGTAATTTTTTCAGTCTCAAAGCTAGAGAGAGAAGCTGTAGCAGATATTAAACCCTTTGTGAGCAACACATATCAACCTCTGCAACACCCAATTACTGTTATGGCTATGTAATGAGAACATATTTACAGCAGTCAGTAGGGGCTTACCTGGTACACAGATCCTGCAGCTAGAATAGCAAAAGGTATTAACAATGATGCAAATTAATACAAAAAAGCTATTAACACTAATGCAAATAAGAGAGCCTCTGATCCACACCTTTGATGGAAGCAAGAAAAACAACTGGAACAAAAGACGTTCTTGTCTGACTAAATAAAGAATTAGAATAGATTACTCTTCCAGTAGCCAACTCTGATTATTCACCAGGCTTAAAACCTCAAAAGTTTGAGAAAAATGAAAGTGGAGGTTGGGTGATTTCAGATGGGCAAATGAGCAAGTATCAGTTAAAAGTGGACAGTCCCCCTTCAACATACAGATGTTGTGCCTGGCATACAGATGCCTGTCATACAACCTGACACACAGATGTGCACAGGGAAAATGATCCTGAGTCCTAATGCCACTAAACAAAGCAAGTTGGCTTGGTCTCAACCAAGAAAAAAAGAGGAATGTACTAGGAGACTATGGCATATAGGAAAACACAGACCCAGTAGCTCTGCTGGTGCATGTAATAGTCTTTACCTTGTGCAGCCACTTTATGGGTCTTCGTTTCTAATAGTAGACAATCTTAACATATGGCATAAGAAATGGGGTCCTTTCCACTTTTCAGTTTGTGCCTTTTGCTGAATAAAATGAGATTCACGCTCTTATATGAAGAAATAGAGGCAAAAGCTAAGGACTGAATGAATCTTCTGACATCTACCTTTGTAAGCTGATGGCAAAAACAAAAAAGGTGACCCAGATCTCTTGCTACCCTGTCCATGATGCTGCTTGACATCACCCCTTTATTTTGTTCATTTTCAAAGATCATTCTTTGCAAAGTAACAAGTTGATAATAGATGCTTGGTTTTGTATTGGTGACTGAGGAAAACATAAGAGTGTAGTACCGAGGTAGTCTGTTTATGAAATGTCAAAGTGCAACACCTGGAGAGATAATATGCCTTGCTGATGCACTATCTAAAAAAAGATTAAAATTGACCTATCAGAGATTTATCTGAGGCCTTCAGGGCAGTAAGCTGCTACTTGTGAAAACTCTCCTGTTCTGCAAATCCCATTTTAAATAGCCAAACTATCCGTATGTCCCTAAGCTTGGTGGTAATACTCTTGGGTGCAGTGACAATGATTGCTCTAGTCTGAAATGATCAACTTATCCAATATGCCACTTAGAGCAGCAGCAGATGTTTCAGACTTTCAAATGGTAAGGAAATTAGCGACTAGTAAACTTTTTTTTTTTTTTTTCTATTTTGTTTTGTTTTGTTTTCCCTATTTTCTAATGGAGATTTATTTTTTTCTCAGACATTTATTGCTTTTTGTTGATTGACTTCCTTAGAAAGACCCTTTCCAATATAGTATCATGGGATTATTGGTTCCCCACACAGGTATCTTGGTTGATCCAGAGCTAAAAACAGGGGGAAGATGTAGTAAATTACCCTCTTCATGGTCTGTGATACAGTCTTGAGCCTTGTGATTCCCAGGGCTGAGGTTATGCTCACACAGAATGTATTTTGTGATACAATCTTTTCCACTAATGGCATTCAAGCTGAGACAATAAGACAGAATTCCTCTTGGAATTATCCAAAATCTCTGCTACCATCTGAATGAGGTACTTTCCAATATATAGATAACACAAACTATGCAAAAGCGCAAAGTATGACTCATTCCACTCTTTTCTCTCTATTGTGAACGATTCCTGTAATGGCCATGGTGCTGTAGTTCCTTGTGTGGTTCATTTCCCATATTCTGTTCTGTCTAAGTTAGCTTGAAACTTGATACCCAAAATATGCTACCCAGTATTGGAGCACATAATATCCTTCTGTGGAAATACTTATTGAAGCATGATTATAGCAGAACCAGGAAGATAATTTAGATTGTTTAATGTGATGGCATTTAGGACTTGTTGGAAGAAGAAAGGCTTTGAACTTGTCTTCACAAGAATCAGGACAAGATAGCACTAGGAATCTGGAAAATGGTTCAAAAACTCTCTCCATAAATTTCATAGAAGTTAACCCAGCTATATTCAGATGACCAGTTTTATTCTTTCCCAAAGTTTATGAGTGCAGCAGAGCATCCTGTGGATATTTGTAGTCTATCATTTCAAAACTACCTAATCCTCACTCATCATGGATCTCTGTACTATGCTGCTGAGTACTATAGGCAACCCTCAGTCCTTCCAGGGAGCTCTGGTAGTCCTTTTGGATGTGTTGGATGGAAAGTGTATGTCACTATATCCTAGGTTTCTGACTCTCCACATGCCCAGGGCGGGGATCTGACTGGTGTGCACCATGGCTCCTTTCTGGCTCACCTGCTGAGATTTCTTTCCCATGGAAGCCCTGCCATGGGACTGAGGAAGATGATTTATTATGGAGTCTTGTTTCTTTAAGGTGCAACAGGCATGATCAAGAAGCTCTTCTGCATTCATTAACTTTGAAAAAAACTTCTGATACATGATGACTTTGACTTTCCATCTATTTTATGTTTAAATGTTCTGTGGGACATTATTTCTAAAAATTCTTGCAAGCTTTACATTTTCCCCTCTTATATTTCCCTTCCCTCCTCCCCTCTTCTAAATATATATTTGTTCTTACCTTGTATATGTGCTCAGTCACTTGCTTTTTCAGAGGGAAGATAGAAAATCTTCTGGAAAGTGAAGTTTCATAGAAATATGTTTGCAGATCACTTTTACCTTCTTCCTTGTTTTCTGACAAAACAATTTGTTTATATGAGAAAAGAAATTAATAGGTTGTTTTAACCCTCATTCTGGCACCTCCCCCAAACTCATTCTTTCTATCATCTCCCTAGGGCACAAATTATAAAAGAAATTGAAAAAACAAACAAACAAACAAACAAACAACAAAAACAAACAAAAAAAAACAAAAAACAAAAACAAAAACAAAAACAAAAAACAAACAACAACAACAAAAAAACAACCTTTTAATTTTATCTCCAATTATTTACTGGGGAAATCTCTCATTTTAATATTGGCAACAAGGTACAGTGAAATAACAGTGATAATGTGATTTTTGTTGTTGTTATTCTTCTTCTTCTTCTTCTTCTTCTTCTTCTTCTTCTTCTTTCTTCTTCTTTCTTCTTTTTCTTTTTAGCAGTGGGAACAGAGTGGATATACATAACATTTTGAGCAGAATTCCTGGGAAAAATGTAGTATCAGAGAGGGGAGCAAGGAGAGCAGGACAACATCACTGTGTTTTGAAATACACTAGTAGCACACTATCACTCATAGGTTCTGGTTTGTGCAGTGGGAAATATTCCTGTATATGAAGCTTAGATGCATAGTACACGGGGAAATTTCAAATTAACTTTTTTCTTCTTCTTCTCAAGCACAGAAAAGGAACAGAAAGAACTGACTTTTAATGCCAAAAAAGATGGCAGGAAGTGCTTAACACTCCCTCTCCTTCTGGGAGGGCTCACTGCTTCAAAAGTAGGAAGTGCAGGATTTACAGTAGTCTGTCCTGCTTATTCTGAAACAAGAAAATTGATAGGTAGAACATTCATAGGTAGATAGGCAGACAGTTTATATATATATATATATATATATATACATTTATATATATTCCCCATAGATAATCTTCTCAGGTCTGCAAAGATATTGGAGCTCTCTGAATTTCTTCCATTCATGAACCTTGAGCTCAGTACTTGATATTTCATCTTAGGGCATGTAGCACAACAGGTTGTAATGGAGTGCAGAGATAACTATAAACATGGGAGCTCAAATGCTAGAAGTTGCTGATCAGAAGCGTGCAGCACAGTATTGTGGAGCTGGTCATACTTTACCCATCTGAGAAGGGTAAATTGATAGCTGGGTAAGAAAGGTTCCAGTAATGCTCCATGCTGGCTCTGGCTAGACAGACTTCAGTAACCCAAATATGCCATTTAAAACTTAATAGATATATCTGCATTCCTTGAAGTCTGCAAGGTGCCTTCAACTGTTCCGTCATCTACAAAAAGAGAAATCCATTTGTACAGTGTCCACTATGCAAAGAGATTATTTTTGTCCCCATATACCTCTTTGTAGGGCTTTCATCTAATTATTATTGACTCTTTTTTTATACCTCATCACCAAAAACTTGTTACAAATTAACAGTGTAACTGTTTCCAAACTCCTACCAAATTACCTCCAATTCACGATAAAGATTTTCCTGGTATTATTCAACTGATGACACTTTTGCTGAATTCTGAACTCGTTTGATTATCCTCTGCTGAGGATGAAAAGTAACTCCAATGATGACGTCACCACATAAATAAATACCATGTGAGTGAAAATAGAATTAGGTGATAATATGTAAAGAGATTTAATAAAATTTTAAAAATTGATTGTTTTTACTTTATTTTCTGTGCAGAGGAGTATGAATCCATGAATACTGTAAGAAATCAGTGTTCTAGTGAGTGAAGCACATTGATTTTTTTCCCAGGATTTGTTATTTGCATTAAGGTATAATATATTACTAATGCTACATAAGTCATTAGTTCAGTTTCTCCATTCAGATAAATCCCAGGAGATTAAAATAAAATCTCACAGCTGTCCATTAAACAGCAGGAAACATATGCTTACAGAAATGTAGCTATATTTTGATAAGTTTATCTTTTAAAGAGGCTGAAATTAAAATGATTCTGTTGGATGTATTCCCATATTCCCGTATTCTAACACATATAATTTTACTTTGCTTAAAGTGCCTGTACAGTAAAATCTTCGTATTATAACATCCTGAATTTTGTGAACTAAGTTGACAGTGTGAAGAAAATTACTGTGTAATGAATAAGTACCTTCCATCCATCCTGATTTATTTCTGAAACATGAGAAAAACATCACAGATGCATTCTACATTGTTCAGAGAATATACATATGCATTTAAGTCACTTACATTATACATTTTAGTGATGTAATTGTGAAATATGTTCTTTTTACATTCCTAATTATGGAGTAGAACAGATGGCAAAGACTTAGTTCAAAGTAATATATATATCCATTAAAGTAAACGATATTGCCAACCATTCATCAGTGATAGAAGAGTTTACTACTTCCTTGGAATATAATTAGGCACTACCTTGGACTGCAAAAATATATTTATTTCAAAGTTCAATTTCTCTAGTCATTTGCTGTTAAAATTAGTTAGAAAAGTGTTTCAAAGCTTGTATTATTGAGTGTAACACATTTAACTAGGTTTGTCATTTGACAGCAGGAGCTTGTTTGCAGAGAATGCAACTCTGAGCAAGGACTAGACGTGACATTTATTTTGGCTCTGGGCATGACTCACCGTGTTTACACTATGATAAGTTACTGAAAGCCAGTAACAGGTTGCAGTAAAGCTGTGTACAGTGATGGACTTTCAGAAAAAGATCCTGAGCAGTCCAATTCCAGGATAATCCTGGGAAAGATCCCTGTTGCGACTGGTGGAAGGGCAGAGTTTCCAGTACCCACAGGCTAGCACAGGTTGGGGAGTAGTGTGCCAGGCTACATATCTTCCAAATCACTGCTTATGTCGTATTTCTGGCTGATCAGCATTCTCAGTCCCTAGGCGAAGTGCCTTATTGCTGTAGTATTCATATTTAAGAAGGCAATGAGCAGTTCAGGTGCTGTGCTGTGCAGGGATGCCTGTGCAGACAACGTAGATATGTAGGTACCTCTGAACGGTGATCCAGAAGCCCTGAGAAAAATGCTAATCACCTTAAAATAACTTTGCAAACAGCTATCTTTTGGCAGTTCAGTAAAAATAACTTAATTCCTTCACTTCTTGACATTTGATGCTATAGCAGATATTTAAATGTAAGTGCCATATATCTCAATGTTTCCTTCAAGTGCAGCAAGCCAGGATTTTATCTGGCTCTTCCACCAGTGCACGAGGCTAAAAAGAAGCCTCTAAGCCAGCCACACCAGTAAATTAAGCAGTTCAAAGGAAAGTATCCTGATATTCAGTTTTCTACACCATTAAATTGCTAGTACAGCATGGTTTTGGCTTGAGCTGAATAGAATTCTCCTGAGCAGTTCTTGGGCAGAGGGCAGAAATTTGCATGGTCCAGTCAGACTGCTCACAGAAGGCAGTTTGCAAGCAGCCATTTTCTTCTGTGGGCTAGAAGTTGCTGGTCTCTTGGCTGTTCTCTGTTGGCTACCTTCATTGCCAAAGTAAGGTTTTCCGTTTATTTACTTTGCTTGTACAGATAGCTAAATTAGATTAATTAGCCTTAGTTACCAAATTACACAGGGAAAAAAAATCTGAACCTTAGATAACCAAGGGAATAATTTGTTGACATTTATAATAGTGATCTGTCTGATCACTGACAGAGAGCTTCTGTCAGAAGCTCTGTTCAGCAGCAGCACACCAACTTAACAATTTTTATTGTATCCAAAGTGCACAATAATCAGCTTGCACATGCTTACAGGGAAGCTACTTGCAGGCCTAGGACCTTCAACACACGTTGTAGTTTGCACTCAGACCCTGTATATTTTTTATAAACAGTCTTTACTTAAACACATCTGAAGTAATCTGTAGATAACAATTAGTTTTTCCAAGCTGGCTGCCCATATGCATGGCTGGAAGTAATGAACAGGCTTGAATGCAAGACTGTATGACATGGTTACAAACAGATCTTTTTGCATTTAAAATACAATCTGAGCATAAATAATGTTTGCCATACTCTGGCAATGATTTAGACACTCTGTGCATCCCTAGCACCCCGATAATAATAATTACATAATTATTGCTTTACTGCTGGAAAACTTTCTTGGGTTATGGGACTTTTGGTCACCCACTGGTGGTATTTGCTTACTAATATGAAGGCACCTTGTCTTTGCAAGAGGATGATTGCAGGAATTATAAATCTTCGGTCTAAGTGGAAGTAATTACTGAAATGAATCAAGCCCCTTCTGCTAATTCAGTGTTAGTGTAAATCCTCCACCAATTGTAATCAGGAAGAGTTTTGCTATGGATTTCAGTGCTTAATGGATCAGACTGTAAGTAAAAATAAAAAATAAAATGTTTTAGACATGTTTTTGTTCTTAAATTGCTTATTAATTATAGACAAGAGGGGCAATAGACATGAGACAAAGTCAATGAGTTTAATGTGAAAGCTAATCATTACTGAGAGATCTGTTCTTATTATGCATGTCCAGAATCCCACAGAAGCCCATGGAGAGTTCTGAAAACAGTTTTAAGGGCTGGTTGTTCTTAGTAAACAAAAATAAATACAATACAATACAATGCAACATAAAGCAAACCAATGCAATATAATACTATACTATGCTATGTTATGCTATGCTATATTGTACTATACTATACAATACTCTACTGTACAATATAATATGAAAGTTAGGCCACATAAATTTGTATTTGACCACTCTGCTGGTATTGCTGAATTGGTGGGAGTGTTTTCTGTACCATCTCAGCTTTCAACAGATTCAAACTGTCTTGAGAAATGCTTAAAAATTTTAATTCTTACCACAAGAAATTTAATGTTACTCAGATGGCATAAGTGTCTCAGATTGCTTGTCAATCTTCCACGCTTTCATATGCAAAACTGAACTCAATAGCCTCCAAAACCCCTACTTCTATTGTCCATTTTCAGTATCTACGGACACCTCCTGGAGAGTAGCCTGGATCTCTTCTGTAGGTTGATGATTCATGTTATGCAAGCACCACAGATATATATTTGAGGTATGTAGAATTTCCTAAGGAAGTATATATAATTTCTTATATTACTATCACGTTTTTGGGCAGAAAAGTGAATATACTTCTCAACAAATATAATTAGTTCTTGTTAATCTCATCTTTCTGGACAGTTTGTCTTTGAGGAAGACTTGGCAGACTGCTATTGTGAAAAACTTGTATATGCTCAGACCTGCAGTTTGAGAAAAAAAGACTATTCCTGCAAAGGAATAAGCCCTATTCCCACTAAAAATGCTCTGGGAACAATAACAAAACCAACAAACCAACCAAAAGGAAATCCAAGTCCAATTGACATGATAGAGTCTTTTTTTTTTTTTTTTTTTTTTTTGTTCAGGAGGGATGATGGAACAAAATCAACTATGGAGCATACATCCCTGTGGCATGTTGTATACCCAGAAAGTCTAATTAACAGGTCTCTCTAATAGTTGACATACATGTGTATCACATATCCCACAGCCTGTGATTATGCTGTACCTATGGAACAGTGACTGTTATGGATTAGAAGCATCTGTTCATTTCTCCTTTGCCTTTGGTACTTCTTTCCACACTTCAGAAATGCCGAAGATCTTTGGCTACTTGGTCACTCTTTTCTCAGAGGACTGTGCTCACTGAAAAGCACATTTATCATACATAAGGACAGAAGTTTACTGCAGGGAAAGAGAAAATTTATAGTACTGCCTGCATCACAACAGTCACCATTTTGAGCAATACTTTCTCAGAAAACTCTTCAAAAGAAGAATTGCTGAAATGCTAGACAAAAAAAAAAAATCCAAACATTATTCATTTTTTCTGTTCTATTATCATCATATCTGAACTGTTCTGTATTGTATAGCCAACAAACTGCTCAGATTTCTACTGACTTATATGTGCATGGGTTCTCAACAAACAACCCTCATGCAGATTGCAAATGTTACCTACCTTACTTGCAGCTTGTGTGATTTGTTATGATCTTTGTCTGTATGCTTTGTGTAAGAATTCCCAGATGTAATGGGGGAAATCTTAATATTCAAAATTAATTGTGGGTCCCATAAATCCCAGAAATTAAGATTTTTTTTTATTAAGCCACCCACAAAAATCAGATGGATATGGGTTAAGAAAGAGTAAATTATGGAGAGAGAGCACTAAAAATCTACCATGGCAAACAGTGTCACCAAGAAATTCATTACACAGATGAAGTAAATTACAGCTTTTATTGATTATAATGGCAGAAGAACATGTTTATCAACAAACAGGAAAAGAACACTGTCCTGCAACACATTGTTCAAATATAACTGTGAAATACAGATAGGTAAAGATAATTATGGATTAATATTGGTGGCTCTTTAAGTTCAAACCATGTAATTCAAATTGTGACCTACAAGAGTGAGATACTAGATGGAACACTATATCAATAAAGGACCACAGTGACTTTTAGTTCTAGTCTGCTGCCACAGAAGAGTTCTTCACCTCTGAAATGAGTTGGTGATTTCGAGGGATTTCTTGCAGAAGAGAGCTTCTATGTGGCCGGAATCTTATCATAGCTATGCCTCACAAGAAAGACATTCCAGGTGTGTTAAAATAAAGTTAACCCTTTCCCCAGAAAAAGAATCTTTCCTAAATATCATCCTTTTTAGTCCGTATCTTGTCCTCATCAGAGGTGAGATTTCTGAAATAATTTCTTCCATGATCCCAGGAGAAGTTTTACTTTTTAGAATCTAAAACAAAGTGTGTCTGAAAAAGAAGAAAGGGAGAGAAAATAAGATGAAATGGGCTCAAGGGTTGAAATAAGGACCGGGAGATCACTCAATGGTTATCATGATGGGTGAAACAGAGTCAGGGCAGGGAGATTAGAGAAATTTACTGCCTGTTAATAACAACCTAGAGAAGTGAGAAACAAACTAAAAACACCTTCTTCCCATCAACCCTCTTTGACCTCCTCCCCCGATAGATGCAGGGGGATGGACTGTGGGGGCTGTGGTCAGTCCTTAACGCTTTGTCTCTGCATCGTTTTCATCCTCATTCTTCCCCTGCACCAACTTGGGGTCCCTCCCACGGGATACCGTCCTTCCCAAACTGATCGTGAAGGGGTTGCCCACAGGCAGCAGCTCTTCAAGAACTGCTCCCATATGACTCTGTACCACGGGGTCCATCCCTCAGGAGCAAACTGCTCCAGCACGGGTCTCCCACAGGCAGCAGCTCCCTGCAGATCCCCTGCTCCTGTGTGGGCTCCTCTCCATGGGCTGCAGCTCCAGCCTGGGGCCTGCTCCTGAGGGGGCTCTCCATGGCCTGCAGCCTCCTCCAGGCCACATCCACCTGCTCCACCGAGGGCTCCTCCATGGGCTTCAGCATGGAGATCTGCTCCATGTGGGACCCATGGGCTGCAGCCTGCTCCTTCCCTTCCCTTCCCTTCCCTTCCCTTCCCTTCCCTTCCCTTCCCTTCCCTTCCCTTCCCTTCCCTTCCCTTCCCTTCCCTTCCCTTCCCTTCCCTTCCCTTCCCTTCCCTTCTCTTCTCCTTCCCCTTTCTTAAATCTGCTCTCCCAGAGGTGCAAACAGTGTCACTTACCGTCTTGTCCAGCGGTGGGTCCCTTTGGGGCTGTCTGTCAGTGAGTGGCCTTTATCTGACACGGGACAGCTTCTGGATTCTTCTTACCAAAGCCACACCTGCAGCCCCCTGCTACCAAAACCTTCGCACATAAACCCACTACAGAAGAGTGTTTCCTTCTGTCTCTTCATGTGTTGAAGAACTCTACCTCTTCTTTGTGGTCCATTCACATAGTGAATGTGTGTTAGAATCACTTGCACTTAACTTATTATTCTAGTTAATGCATATATTGACATGGGGGTCTGATCCTCTTAGCATTTTATAATTTCAAAGAGATTGGTTTGCTTTCCTCCACTAAGAGAATGGAGCCATTGAGCCAACACTTTCTACCAACCACAAACTAAGATAGATTACATGTTTTGCCCTCTTTGGTTTTGCAGTAAATAATACAATGCTGTTCTAAGTTGGCATTAGAAAATAGGCATTTTCCCTCTATGTTGATTAAAAGAAACACTTTGTAGGTGTTAATACATTATCACTGTGAATCATATTACTAAATTGAAACATTTTACTTGTTAAAAATTGCCTTTATTTTAGTATAATAAGTTTTAGAAATATTTGTTTAAATTTTCAACATTTCTGTGATTATTTAGAGTAGATCAAGTTTGATAGTTATGAAATATTTATTGAAATCTGTAAACATTTGAGATTAAAAAAAAATACCTATTAAACTAACACTACTTTTTTTCTGTATATGTCTAAGAACTGAGCATATTTGAAGTTATTAAATGGTTCAGTGCACTCTGCATGAAATTAAACTAATTCCTTGCATAACTGAGTTGAGTAATGCACAATGAACTGTGCCACATGTGTAAAACAGAGGTATTAAAATTCTGAAGTGTGATTCTGGTGATGAGCAAACAAAGCTCAACATAAGGAAAAAAAAAAAAAAACAACACCATTTCCCAAATGAAAATAATTTAAACCTTTCAAAAATAAGGAAAAAAAAATCTTTTATGTAAAAGGTTTGTTTCTTTGTTTATTGACTTTGTATGAATTATGAGCAGTAGCACAAATATTTAATATTTTTTCAGTTTGAAATCTATTGGAAAAATAAGTAAAGAAAATGCCGTAAATAGCTCAGAAATGACAGAACTGACAACAAATGTTTGGTGAAAACAAGAAGCAACCAACACCCACAAACTCAATGTTACTCTCCCACCTTGTTTTACACATACCTATAGATATCATTGACTGCTGATTCTATTAGACTTTGTGCTATGTGTCTGCAGTAGAATATTGGCAGGCAGCACCGTATCAGCAGTCTGTAATTACGTACAGACAACTACAGAAATAAATGCATACTTTTAGTTGCAAGTTTATTTAATGTGAGATGTTTATGTAACCTTATAGAAAAATTTGATGCAGTTTTGTAGTCTTTCACTATGTTTAACATGCACTATATTTGAAAGTAAGGTTGGAAGTAAGTTTGACAATGCATACTGATAATAGTTCACATTAAGTAATTATATTAATAACTGATAATAATTCACATTAATAATAAGACATTTGGTCCAACTCAGAGAAGACTTATTTTCAGATTAATCTAGCAGGAGAAGGGATCAAGCTCTCTCTTAATGTATACAACATTTAGTTAGGAATAAGCAACACTAAAGGCTAGCAGGTTTTTGAGAGTTTCTCAGTCTATTTTAACAACACAAAAAGCACACTAAAGTGACATGAGTAATCTTAAGCACCCAAGGCCTAACCCACAGCCTACTGAATTTAATGAAAAGATATTTTCTCTCAGTGGATCTGAAAACAGTTCCTTGAAGTCATTAAGCCAAATCTGACTGTTTTATTTCCTTTGCTGTATAACCAGGCCAGACTTTATATCCTTCTATATCTCACAATGTTATTAGAGAACCTGCTTATGCAGGGCCCACTGTCTGACAAATTGAAACAAAAAATCCAAATTCAGTAATGATCTAAAGAGGACAGAGAGAGAGGGACAGGCAGAGATCAAAACATGAATGTGGAAAGGAATTTCTTGTCATATCAGATGCTGCTCTGGGGGGATGATGGCTGAGAATTTCTATGATCTTTAGTGAATTTATATTAAATAACTAAATAAAAAAAATACCTTAAATTTTAACCTTAAAAGTTTCTTTCTGGGAAGAAGAGTCAGGACCTTTAGAACAAGTATATTTTTGATGTACATAATTGGTTGTACTGAGCACTGGCACAGGTTGCCCAGAGAGGCTGTGGAGTCTCCATCCTTGAAAATTTTCAAAAGCCCCCTGGACGTGGTCCTGGACAACCTGCCCTGGGCATCCCTTCTTGAGCTCGGGGTTGGACCAGATGATTCCAGAGGTCCTGTCCAACCTCAACAATTCTGTGATTCTGTGATTCTAAATACATAGGCCTGATTATGCTCATACTTAAACTGCAGTTTCACTGTGGAAATAGGGAAGTGTGAGTTCATAGTTGTCTCCTCCATAGCCCTCTCCTTTAAATACAAGTATGAAAATATAAGATAAGGATGCATTATTTAATAATGTTGTCTCAAAAAATTGTGCTAGTTTCCAGTGGAATCAGAGAGTAGAACTAAACTCATTATAAATGAATCAAGTTGGTTACATTGTTCTCCATTTATATTCATGTCTTTGGAAGAATCTGTTTTTGCCATTGTTTCTCAGATTCATTGTTTCATTTATCTTATCTGTACCTACCCCATTCAGAAGTGTATTGAGAACAGTGGGTTACTCTGTAGGCTGACAATAGGGATAAGGCTTGTCTTTTATTTACTGCTGCTGCATTTCTAAATTTTCACATGCCTTGTCAGGTTCTTTTGAATTACATTTTTCAGGAAAATGTTATATTAAAATGACTAAATTCCTCAAGACAGTAAACTGAATGATTGAGCTGTATGAACAAAGAAGAAAATTATATAGTAGGTTAATGACACTCCCCAAAACTTAGGTGAAAAGCTAAAGCAGGAGTGGAATACTAATCAGAAGCTGCTCTTAAACCAACAATTATATTTACTTGTGAAAAATACTACTTTTGCATTACATTAAATGGCTTTTTTTTTTTTTTTCAGTAGCAGCAACAATTTTTTAATGTTTAATTCTTGCTAAACAATAAAAAACTTTAATCCACAATAAGCCATTGTTAAGCATGAAGGAAATAAATACAGAATATATTTCATGCAGCAAGCACTACTGTATCTGAGAGGCTGCGAATATGAATCCATGCTTACACAAGAGTGTGGCTGCATAAGGCAATTGGAGGCAATATGGCATTTCCCTCTGTGTCAGCAGTGTACTGCTTGTTTCTAGTAGACAAGTGTCTGCACTGCAGTAACCACCATAATATCTTTCAGTAACTGGGCCCCATGCTGGCAGTCACAGCAGAGTACAAGAAGGGAACAAACGTGGCGATAATTTCCTTGGCTCCACAGAGGTTGGGCCTGGGAAATGTTTGTGTGGTAATGTTTGCTGAAGCTGACAAGGCTTTAGCTGACATACAGGTTTTGTATAGAAGACTTCTGCCACAACAGTTATCTTTTTGGTTACCTTCAAGAATTCTGAAGTAACCTTTTTAACAGTGCAGATATTCCTGTGCTGGTGCTATACTAGCAGCTGTCAGTGTTTTTATTAACTATTACAAAGTCAGCTCTGAAATATAGTAGCATTGTCACTTGTGAATCATAAAGCAAAATTCTATAAAGAAACATACAAAATTCCATTTAATGTCTTCTATTGGCAAAGGCCCCCAAACTCCTGTGCCCTTCACAGCACACAACCAGATAATAGTTCCCCTGATACATGAGATGGAGAAAAGAGGGTGGAAGACTGGGGGGGGGGGGATCTGTGGAAGGCTGGGAAAAAAGGCAGATTTGTTGTAGATCACCAGAATATATATTTATTGAGGAGCTGAGAAGAATGCACTCATCTACTGAGTACTATTTTAGTATATCCACTAGAATATTGGATTTCCTTGGACTTTCTACAGTAGTATCCTGTTAATGCTTTTCATACTCTTTCTTTGTGAATTAACAGTCATAACGTATTCCATGTGTTTGGTTAGTGAACACAGACCAATGCTAACAGGTTACAGATTAGATCCAAAGTCCACCAACATTTGTGTGTCCCCCAAAACATTGGATGGAGCCTATTTAAAAGGGACAGGCACTGCAACTCTGTATCAGATTTAACAGATGAGAGGAAATAGGATTTTTTAGATCAAGAGCAATAAATACAGTTTGTTGTTCCTTAATGGAAAATAAAATCAGATGTTCTGTGGAACAGATACGAAGTTCCCAAAATCATTGGCTTGGCCTGGGCTTCTGGTCTTATAAATTTATGAGGACCTCATAGAAAATCCTTGGGAACAGTGCCTAGATTGTTGCAGGTTTGCTGTTTTGCAAGTTATTTTAGTTTGCCAGGTAAATTTTGCCATTTGATAAACTTCCAAGTAACTTCTAAGAAGGTAGGTGGGTGAGCAGAAATTGGGCAAGAAATCTGAAGAATTTTTTTGAGTGTACTGAATTGTCATCTTCCAATGGGAAAATGAATTGTTCCATAGGAACATTTCTGATCAGCTTGGTTATTCCCTAAACTGATGCAAAGAACATTTTGGATTCCTGTTGTATATCATTACATTCCTAGAGGCCAATGCTTATTTGTGTGTGTGTGTACACCTTGTATAGAGGATCAATATACACCATTTTAGTATGTCATGTTTACAAACACAATGTAAGGCTTCTTATAGCAGCAAATTGGCTTGAAGAGTGAGATGACTGTAACATGATCAGTCCCCATACTACTCTACAGGAGTAGGTCAGTCCAAGGAGATACTTCTGCTGATTGTTTGTTGTTAGTATCACCTGAACTTTACTAATCATTGCAAAACTATACACCAACCCTCATTAAAGAGTCAATGATTATATGAAACTAATTAATAAACAATTAGTATCCTTAGAAATGGAAATGGACAATGTGTACTTTTGATTTATATGAGTAATATCACACCTTATTATTGTAATAAATTGTTAATGGGAAATGTCTATATTTATAAGTACACATCTAACTAGTTCACTGTGAAAGAGATAAATATGTCAAGAAATTATACTAATTCCCTTCACTAAATATGAGAAAATGTAAAGATATGATTTAAAATGTCACACTTGCAATCAGAGCAAAAACCTCACAATCAGGAATCTGCAATAAATATTTACATCGTGCCTTTTGAAGACAGAGACAGTGCAAACATATTTCCAGCAGACTAAACATGTCTGGAATAAACTCTAAAAATAATTTCCTCTGAAGATAGGTTAATTGTTGTTTTATAGTGCAGGGTTACAGCTAACAAAGTCTTTCCCGACTGTGAGCTTCTAACGTAGAGTTTTTAGATAAGCAAGTGGTTTACTGTAATAGACACATATCTGAAAGCGGAGAAGACATAAGAGTAAAACACAGATGCTGTGGGTTACATATTTTAGTGCAAATCAAAGAGACATATCACAGAAAGTGTGTGTGTGGCAGTAAGGTGTCATTACATTACTTCCAGTTTTGGACTGGAAGGGAGTGAGAAACATCTGAGATGTCACAGAGCCAAAACTTACACATGAGGTTGGAAAACACAAGTGCTCCATGGTACTGCTGAAAGCAGGGAGACCCAACAATGCCTTCGGGATTGCTTGTGGGAGAGAGAGAGGTGTGTGTGGAAACTCAGCACCATACTCATGTGGTAGGAATTCTTCACTGCCTTGAGGACTCCCTACAGCTTGTGTATGCCACAGAAGATGTGACTGCCCTATTCGCTGAGAAACCATATTACTAATATAATCAATTAGTTCAGGTACCTTCCCAAGTTAATATTTCCAATTTTTCTTAAATATAAATATATATATACAAATGTGTCTGATAAAACTTCTCAAAAACAAAGGACATTTTCTGGTCATATTCACAATCTTATATCTGATGCCTGCAGATGTCACAGAAATACACTTTTTTTTTTTTTTTTTTTTTTTTTTGTGTGTGTGATTTCCTGTGCATATCTGTCATCTTCTGCAGAACTATGAAAATAGCGCCTACCATAAGATTGTGCACTTCTCCTTTGTTCAGTGATTTTGATTCAATCTGACATGAAAAAAAAAAAAAGATGGAAGTTTTTCCTCACATTAAAATGTCTAGGTAATCCTTGTGCTGCCCAGAATGCCAACTGCACCCTGAGCTGCATCAACAGAAGTAGAGGTCAGCAGGTGGAGGAAGGTGATTGTATCCCCATACTCTGACCTTGTGAGGTCCCACTTGGAGTACTGCATCCAGGTCTGGAGCACCCAGCACAGGAAGGATGTGGGTCTGTTGGAGTGGGTCCAGAGGAGGGCCACGAGGATGATCAGAGGGCTGGAACACCTCTCCTGTGAAGAAAGGCTGAGAAAGCTGGGGCTGTTCAGGAGAAGAGAAGGCCCCAAGGAAACCTCACTGTGGCCTTTCAGTATTTAAAGGGGTCTTATAAAAAAGATGGAGAAGGACTCTTTACTCAGGTAAATAATGACAGGACAAGGGGGAATGGCCTTAAACTAAAAGACGATAGATTTAGACTAGACATTAGGAGGAAATTCTTCACTGTAAGTGTCCGTACCATGGCACTGGACCTGGCTGCCCAGAGAATTTGTGGATGCCCTATCCCTGGAGGTGTTCAAGGCCAGGTTGGATGGGGCCTTGGCCAACCGGAGCTAGTGGGTGACATCCCTGCCTATGGCAGGGGGATTGGAGTTAGATGATCTTTAAGGTCCCTTTCAACCCAAGCCATTCTATGATTCGATGATTTTTTGTAATAAGTACACCCACAACTAAGGCTGAAGAAACAGGATGTATTGCCAGACACAGGATGTATTGCCAGACATGAAGCAGAAGAACAAATAGAGTCCAACACCTGGGAAGGAACAACCGCATATATCAGTACAGGCTGAGGGGTGACCTGCTGGAGAGGAGCTCTGCGGAGAAGGACCTGGGGGTCCTGGTGGATGACAGGTTGACCATGAGCCAGCAGTGTGCCCTGGTGGCCAAGAAGGCCAATGGGATCCTGGCGTGCATTAAAAGGAGTGTGGCCAGCAGGTCAAGGGAGGTGATCCTCCCCCTCTACTCTGCCCTGGTCAGGCCTCACCTGGAGTACTGTGTCCAGTTCTGGGCTCCCTGGAACAAAAAAGACAGGCATCTCCTGGAAAGAGTGCAGCGGAAGGCCACAAAGATGATACGAGGCCTGGAGCATCTTCCCTATGAGGAAAGGCTGAGAGATCTGGGTCTGTTCCTCCTTGAGAGAGAAGACTGAAAGGGGATCTTACGAATGTTTACAAGTATCTTAAGTGTGGGTCTCAGAGGGATTTGGCCACCCTCTTTTCAGTGGTTTGTGGGAACAGGACAAGGGAAAATGTCCACAAAATGGATCACAGGAAGTTCTGCACCGACATGTGAAATAACTTCTTCATGGTGAAGGTGATGGAGCACTGGAACAGGCTGCCCAGGGAGGTTGTGGAGTCTCCTTTGGCCCATCTGGATGCCTACCTGGGCAGCCTGCTCTAAGGAACCTGCTTTGGCAGGGGAGTTGGACCCAATGATCTCTTGAGGTCCCTTCCAACCCCTACAATTCTGTGATTCTGTGATCCTGTGAAATCCATAGTACAGAAGATCTGTCAAATCAAGGGTTTGGCCCTGAAGCTGTTTGTGAATTTGGGCAGTGAGGATACAGTAAGTTTATCCTTCAGACTGGTAGAATGTTTGTGCTGATAGGGAAAGAGTTTTCTGCTGGAGAGCAGCCAACTCATGAGTGGTGCTTCCAGAAATGCATGGAGATAGCAGTACTTTGGGAAATGTAATCTTGGTCTGTTGGCTTCTGATATGAGTGAAAAGCTCATTTTAGACTTAGTGGACTTTGGCTAAGACCTCATAGGCAACAAAGAAACATCATGGGTATTGATGCAGGAATTGTGCTTGTTTGAGAAGAGTTGTGGCATGGCCTGTGGTTTGGATAAGACATGGTGCTGAAGGGAATGAGGTTTTGGTCTGAAGTTTGGGACACGGGAGATGTGAGATAAAAGAGGGAAATATTTACTACTCTGTGTTGGTTTTACTTTTTATTTGATCATCATATGCTTTTAAAGGAGTAGATTAAGAAATAAGGAAAAATGAACTTTGAGTAAAATAACCCACAATTTGTATTAAGATCTGTAATGCATTTATAATAAGAAATCTTCTTACCTGTATTATTTTTCTAAATCCTTGTGAATGACAAATAATGAGGCAAAATTTACAAAATCAGATCAAAAATCAAAACTGGATCTTTCTAAATGTTAAAAGTCATTTTAACTAACAGTATGTTTTGTAAAATATCTCATCTACAACAAGAAAAAAAATAACATGAGCCCCATATATATATGCATATATATATAAAAATAAATTATATTACATATAAATATATTGACCAAACAAACTTAGAAACACTGCAGTTTGTCATATGATTTTCTTTTATAAAGGAGTACTTAGTAAAGATGAATTTAACAGTTATTTTGGAAAAAAAAGAGAATAAATATATTTCCATAGACAAATATTGCTAATATAAAATTTGCTTATTTATATTGATATGAGATCATAATATAGCATAATAATTGTTATTATTTGTGAGTTTGTAATATAACATTAATATTTTTATTATTCCTGTCTGTCTCTGTGTTGAATTTTCTTCTACTAGATTCATCAATATTTTATTTTTAGTATATTCATTTGTGATAAGTAATGACATTCATTTAGAGTTCATGTTTTAAGAAGATTAAAAAATAATTTTTCCTCTCTAAGTCAAAGCCAAACAGAATCTTCTTTGCCTTCTTTCTTTATATTTGTAGCTTTTTCCATTACTGTTTTTAATTTGTAATGAGCAATATTTGTGCAGAGGCATTTTGTTATGAAGACAGCTGAACTCTGCCAAACATTGTCCTACTAGCACAAGCTAGAATTGCAAGAAAACATTCCAGACTGTGCCCTTTTGAGTGGCCATTTATTCCAAGTAGTGATAAAATAACTTCTTTCTAGCTGGTGTTGCATAACTTGGACTATATCTCTACTAGTCTCTTTTTTATTCTGAAAACAGAAGAATAGTAATATGTTTCCCCTTCATAGTTTATATTCTAATCTGGAAATATAATAAAAATATGAAAAAATAATTGTGTTATAGCAAATGATAAACAGTCATTAGAGAATGAATTAGTAAATACAAAATATACAAAACACAATAAAGGCATTGGACATCCATCATCTGCCTTTAGAACATCAATCTTGAACTCTTCGTTGGATATAATGGGAATTTTGCCCCAATTGAATTCAGAAATATGGCCGCATCTACATGATAGACATAATCAAAGTCCAAGCTGCATAAATAGCTGGTTTAATACAGTCTTATTGTTCTGCTTTTTTTTTTTTTTTAATTGTGATTATTATTGTTATTATTTTTTACTATACCCAGTGGAAGAGACAATGGCAAGATAGCATTGCTTTTCATAATTGCAGTCCTGCAGACAGTTTTATATACTTTGATACTGGTTGCAGTTCTTTTACAAATATATATATAAATCCAGACTATTCATAATTTCTAAAAGTATCTAAATATATATATTTATCTCAAAACACTGGACTACTTGCTGCTGATTTACTGTAACAGGCATCAGTTGAGAAAATTCATGATTTTCTGTTGAACATAATTGACTGATTTATATTAGCTGTATACTGGATTGACCAATATGACATGAATGTTCTCTCATATCTTTCCACTCATCTTGTTCTGGTGACACAGTGGTCAGTTGAAAGGATCTGCAGAGAGAACCCACATTCTTTGAAAAGTCACTAATTACAAAGGAAGCAATTTCAGTAGCTGAAGTTGCATACCTTTAAAATTGCTCAATTAACAGAATTGTCATCACAACTAAATGAAGCATTTCTAACGTTAATCTTGTAGTCTTATTAGTGAAGCATTCTTTGTCTTATGCTTGTGATTCTTTACACAGAAATGTCTGCTCACTGATTATGTCACCATTTCTTGTGGTACTATTAGAATTGAGAATGTTAGAACAACAACAACAAATCCCTAAGTTTTCAAAATGAAATGAACATTTTTAATATTCATTTTAAATGAATCTTTTTGCTATATTTATTTATACTTGATCTCTGAGATCCTTTCAAGCAATCATTTGATCTCTAGCAGAAGTTAGTGGAACACAGAATACAGAATTGCTTCACTGTTTATGGAGATATTACATTAAGTACTGGAATGTCAGTGCAATCAGAGAACAGATTACCTGCCTATTGACTTTGGAAACAAATGCCAACAACTTTTCTTACCCATAGTTAAAATGTATATTGGCAGTCTATTAGAATTAAGAAATTTCAGCAGATGGAACAGTCTTACGTTTCATAAAATCATATTTGGCTCTCAAATGTATAAAGCAATGAAGGGCAACATTTTTTTTTTCCAATGAATTATAAGTTGCTGTTCTTGATTTTATTGCAGTCATCATAAATGGCATTGGACTTCACGCACTTGCTACAATATTCAGACTTCAAGAGATCTGATTTCCTCTGCAGCCTCCTGTTGAAATGAAAGAGGTCTGCTGTGTAATTACAATGCAGAAGCAAAGCCAATTCAAATTTATGGAGAGTCACAGCCAATAGCCAGGAGATGTGAGCCTGCAGAGGAGACCTTGCAGTCCTGAAAGTCAGAACTGGGAGCTCTGGAACGCTGAAGAGTTCAGAGCAGGCACCCAGGAGAAATGTCAGGATAGGACACTCCTAGTAGTGCCAGAGGATGAAGTTATTTCCAAGGTATGCTACAAGCATTAATATCACATAGAAAACACATTGTTCACATTTGTTCATTTTGAGCCCAAATGAGCCCAGTGGCTGAAAGCACAAGGGAGTTCCATGTGCTCAAAGAAACTGCTGTTTCCAAGAGTGAAATATGCCTGAAAGTATCAGTCATAGACCTCTTCAGTCAGCATTACAAAAGTTCCTTAAGTAGGTTGCCCAAACCAACTGTAGACATTTTTTTTGTCTGATAGTCTGAGGTAGATTGATAGTTTATGAAGTCCCACAGGCATGGAAAACCTCCCTGCTTCATGGAGAAGACTCTGACCAATGTGAACAATACATCTTTTCGTGTAAAACATTCTGAAAAGGTAAAATCATGAAGTCTGAAAAGCTGTACACTTAGGAAGTACTCTTTTCCCATGTGGCTGGTGGACAAGCACCTTATCATAAGGCATGTGCCTTAAGTTAATTTTGGCTAGTTTTTGTTTTCGCTCAATAAATTCTGAGCAAACTTATGAATGGGTACATTAATTAGGACTGTAAGAGTTATTTCAGGAACAGAAAAAAATAAGATAGTAGAACCACAAAGTCAAAAATCTCTTAAAAATATTTACAATTTGAGATGTTTCTCTAAATGAGCAGCCTGAAAATATATTTAAGCTATGGACAACCTATTTCACGTCATGCCAGAAAGCGTATGGCTAGAAGGGATGATTCTACCCTTCCCTCATCTCATGTAGAGCTTCTCATTCCCACTACTGTGGTGACCCTGTTTTATGCCATCATAAATATTCAGGCGACCCATTTTCATTGAGATATTTGTTTGTTTGTTTGTTTGTTTTTTGAGCAGAAACCAGTTCCCATCTAGTTTTGAGTGCAGCTATACAAATGCTTATCACAGCCCAAGGGACACATGGTGCTGTGAGACTGAGCAGGTTGGTAAGAAAAGGGTGGAATGGCCCTTTTCAGTCACAGCACTCTATCTTGCCATCTTGGAACTGGACTGTAAGCGACATTTCCCTCAGGATACTGACATACTGTGGGATGAGAAAATCCAGGCTCTTGGTGCTTGGACAGGCTAGAAGAATGCACATATCTTCTGCTGGACTGAGACCAGTGATGTCAGAGCACAGTTGCATATTCTATTTATTCCAGTTGAATTGTGCCAGCTGAAACACATGAAATACCAACTTTTCCTTTTTGACTGAATCAGCTGTTGTGTGATAGAGACAAACTGAGATGCCAATGTGCAGACTTTTGATTGTATTCTGCAAGGAAGTAACGTGTTTTGATGTCTTACAGAGGAAAATAATTAAAAAGTTGGATTAATCTAAGTGTATCAAATTCAAATTGTGTTTACTGTGTGAAATATCCATTTGGATTTGGGAGTAGCTTTGTGTAAACAGGATGGTTTAAATAAAAACTGATAAAAACTTCTTGTAATATAGGATTTGAGAATGTGATGTATATTTATGTTTAGAGTTAAGAATCTAAAATTTGACAGATAGGCCTTATATAATCATGGTCTTTCAATAACAGTAATGCCTTGGCTGTGCATATATTTGAAAATGCATTTTTACACATTTTTCACTCTTTCTATCAAGTGCAATTTAAATATAGCATATTAAGAAACGATAACAGTATATAGTGGCAGTAAATTATTTTTTAGACGATGACATAGTAACTTGGCTTATGATCTTGGTTTTGCTGTTCAGGTGAAGGTAAGTTGCTCCTGTATGTGCCTATTCTCTTGTTGTTTTTGGTATGTCTTACTGCTAAATTCCACAGTACAGATGCTGTTTTATCACTATGCGTACATAACACTTGGCAAAATTCTGTCTGGCTTTTGGTTGGGGAATCTAGATGTGAATAAATAATGTTAATACTATGTAGTTAGTTGCCTGTCTACATTGTTTTCCATGGACAGAAGAATAATAACAGCTCTTTAGGAGTCCACCTTTGAGGAAAACCGTCAATGAACTGTGTTGAAATATGAAAATAGTAAGTCAATGGGAAGGAGAATGAAAAGTCAGTATAGTTGTAAAAACACTTCTCATTTAGCAGAAAGACCTCAGCTGTTACAGCAGAAGTAATGCACAAAACAAAACCAGATGTAATTTCCTATCCTAAAATAAGGCATCATCATTATGAAAACAAAAATAAATACTGATGATGGTATAAACCTTCATAAATGTATAATAGTTCCAATTTCTTCAGAGAAAAGTTAACATTTTTGGTATGCTTTATATGTTTTCAGAAGTTTTCACTGCAGAAATCTTGATTAATTATTTCCATGGAATAATATATTGCCTTTTTATTATTATTACAAACCCTAGAATTTATTTATAGAGATTAATGTTTTATATAGAATACCTTTTATTACAAAGAGTTGTTCCTGTAGCAGAACTGGAGAGTTAGCAGGCATAAAATTCAGGGGTACAGAAAACAGCTGGTGTTCCCTCCCATTGAACTGGCTGCTTGCCACTGAAGAGTGTTTCAGGCTTTCTGCAGAAAGCTCCTAAAGGTTTGATACACTGTTCTGTTACTGGGAGTGGCATAACAGTGCCAGTGATTCAGTTCCTAAAATTCTACACAACAATGGGTTGGTCTTCCCCTGCTTCCTTTCCTGATATTAATTCTATGTATTCCTTTTGTTAATTTTATCCTGTAAACCCTAAATAATATATTTTCAACTAAGTATTCTTAGTCTGCTGTTATATCTCCATTACGCTGTTTCTGAGTCAGACTAGACTTTTTAAATCTTTCTTAGTAGATTAGTACTTAATCATGTTGCTCTTTTCTGAACATTGTATGCTTTGACAAAATCTTGCTGGTAACATGGATGTGGGAACAGAACACGCTGTTTCTCTTTTCACTGTATTTGCACAGGAGGGGAATTCTGTGCTTTCCCTGCCTTTATGATATGTACATGCATAGGTAATCTTTCTGGAGGTTTATACCTCCAGCTGCTAGAAAATATAAATAACTATGCAATCCTCTTACAATGAAGCATTGTTTAACCTTCATGGATTTTCAAGATCAGAGAAGAGGGAAAAAAAAAAATAAAAAAAAAATCCCCATAAGTTATCCTTTCAACCAATGGTTCCTGACCTTTGCCTATGGTGCTGATGATAATTTGTGATCCAACAGCACTGACAATGTGTTCACAATTTTGAAATGTAGTTAGAAATAAGAACTGTCTGGGTCAGAGACTGGATAATCAAAGATTGAGTAATTAATCTCATGGTTCAAATCAAATTTGGTCAAGTGCTTGTTCCGCCTGCCTGTTTCATTTAGGAGGGGCAGCAAGAGCTGAAGCTACTGTGCATTCTGACTTGCAAAGCAGAGATACCAACTAGCTCTATGTCACAGGACCTCTTCTGATTATGTAAATGTCCATCTAGTTGCTTGATGGCTCCTATAGTCTTTTTTCCTGATCCACTGCTATTGCAAATATGCCTTTTTCCTTTTCACTGCTGTCAAAGAGAATGTGACAAAGCTCAGCAAAGACACAGAATAAAAGCATCCTTCATCCTCAATATAAGGAATAACCACTACTGCTCAAAAAACCTGAGGATACTCAAGTAAGTGCTTAGGATCTTTTATGTATTGTAAGCAGAAAATGCAGTTGCCCTCTTCAGTTGGCAAATTGAGGTCCCTTGGTAATGTAGTTGCATTTATATCATTTTATGGTGATGGCTGCTGAACAGAGCATTTTTTCCTGCCAACTCCCTTAATGCAAGAAGCAACATATTCTTAATGCAGATTTCTTTGATATATTGCAGTATCTCTCAAAATTCTCTCTGTAGGGATTTTACTGTTCAGCAGTAAAACCTTTTTCAATTTTGAACTCCTACATGAAACTTAACCTTCATCACTCCCCCAAATCCTGCAAATCCTAATGCATATTAAGGATGAAAAGCAGAAAAGCTGTATTAATTGGAAAAATACATATTTTTCATTTATAAGTTTCTCCAGACTATAGTTATTAATTTCAGAACTTCAAATTATCTTTTGTTGCATCTCCATTAAATGGATGTTGAATTCATGGTGATAAAATGTTACACTAGTCCTATGGCACTAGTATTTTCTAACATAATCAAAATTTGAATTGTATATAGCATGAAGTCTAACTATCATTGTAGATAATTGCAGTGATCTTACATTTTGGTCGTAAAGCAAATATGCTAAAATAGCCTTAGATGACTTAGAGTGATGCATAGTTGACCTTACTACAAGGTTTATTGAAGTGTGACAGCAGACTAATGCTTTCATGTAATCACTGCAAATAGGAAAGGTCAAGAAATGAAGATGACTATACCAACAACAACTCTCAACATTGTAAAGTAAAAGCTCTTAATGATAATGTATGTTATTGCAACCAAGACATAATGTAGGGCTTGAATTTATGTAACATATTTTTTGATTTATTTCAATTTATTGTTATTTTATTTGTGCACTTAAGAATGGGGATTGGTTATATAATGGAGAAACAGGAGGATATATTGTTCCTCACACTTTCTTTGTCTGAAATGCAATTTACTATTTTTCCATGGTTTGAATTACTTTTTAAAACAACAAAGCAACAAAGCTGGAAAATGATTTGCCTTATTTTATTTTATTTTATTTTATTTTATTTTATTTTATTTTATTTTATTTTATTTTATTTTATTTTATTTTTTCTTCTGTTGAGGATACCTCAGATAAACTTAGTATGATATAAAAAACCTTATGGCCTGTCTATTACAAGTCACATACGTAGAAAGAACTGACATTTTCTCAGGAGCAGTGCATTCTGAGAAATAAAGTCACTAGACATATTTTTATCCAAAGAATGAAGGTAGAGAGTGGAATTTCTAAAAATTATTTGTTCTTGATTTTCTTAAAAAGTAACTTTGTAGGACTTGTCTAGTCTAAAGATTAGTGTCACCATTGGCAGAAACTGTACCAACACAAATCCTAAGAGTCCTGGCACACACCCTCAGCTGATTCTCCTTGGGGAGGCTTCAGGTGTTACAGCTTCTCACAGGCTTTGTCTTGTCTCCCTGATGGAATTTACCAACTTAATAGCTGGGACAGCAGAATGGTGCATGGGACTGTCAATCAGCCATAACTCAATTTTCTGTCGGGCATTTTAAAGTAAACCTGCCACAACTTGTTACAGTTAAAATGAGCTGGGTTAGCAAAGATTAAGCACTAAGATTTAAATGGTTAAAGATAAACTGCCTCGTTGCCTCATTTTGGCTGAAACAGATTAAGCAACACTTGTAGGCACAGCCTTGTTGTCAGAACAAGTAATAAGTTCCAGGGCTGGGGTGATGAAGATGTTGGAGCAATAACCAGCTCCACTGGCACACAAGAGGATTCCTGTCAACAGCCACAGAGTCCTTGGGTCATGGCACTGTGGTCATTAACACCACATCCATCGATTCCTGGATCACCTGGCAGTGCAAATTTGAGCCACTTCATGTCTAGGTGTATATTGATGTTTCAGATGGGCACTGCTGAAGCAGCCTCACATTGCAGGTTCTATCACACCAGTTGTGACAAAGCAACAAAGCTGGCTTGTTCTCTGTGGGCGACCAATCCTGCTGCACTGTGGGGGTGTTTGCATGGGGCTTCTCTAGGGTGTCTAGCTTTTTGTTTCTGAAACCAGTCAGTCTCTCTTAAAGAGCATCTAATCATTTTCCAGCTCACGATCTACATCTTGCCGATGCAAGCACATTACACTATTTTCATCTCCTCAATAAGTGGCAACAGCTGCATGAATCTGGAGTTTCCTGACAGTGGTTGTACAAATGTTGTACACAACGGTGGCAAGACCCTTTGCTCTGGGGATTTGCTGTGGGAATTTCTCCTCCCATGATGGGAGCAAAGGAGGGCACATGCAAAGGAGGGCACATGGAGAGAGTGGCAGAAGGCTGAACTGGCAACATTGTGAGAAATTCATTCTTGCTAGAAATCATGGCCACTGATGTTAGTGCTGATCTCATTCTTAATGTGGTGTAGGAGGTAATCAAGGTCAGTGACAGTCAGCAGCGAGAACAGGCCTCTAAATAACTGCGGTTGCTTAGAGGTTGACTCCCTCTAAAGACAGCACATAGGCATTCTTTAAACTTGTTTCTTGTGCTTTCCTCAAGTGTTTGGCTGTGGCTGCTCAGTTGTGTTTGCATACATTGCCACCTCACCACAGCATTTTGCTGGTAGCACAGTTCTTCATTAAGAAATGGTGTCATATTTCTCAGGTCATGTTTTATTGCCATGATTTGCAGTTGTTCAGCCAGCTTTGTACAGAACTTCAACAGTTCTTGAGAGGAATCTGTGTGTATCTATCTCAAGAGTGTGTGCAATTGCTGAGTATCATGCATGCAGGCTGCCAGGTGCATGATGCCAGTCCCATTCAAGTCTGCAGAGTCATGACTTCACCCTTCCCATTTGGCAACCTGTCTTACTCCTGATGCCCTGTTTCATATCCCATTCATTCTCAGCTTCAGTGATCAGCATGATCTGTACAGCCACAAACCAAGCTGACAGCTGTGCTGTATGCAGTCTCAAGGGGTTGTCCTTTGTGCCAGTTGTGACACTGGTATCAACCTTTCTTTGAAGACCTTACTGTCTTCTCTCTCTTGACTGTACTCCAGGGATACCATTTCCCTCTAGGATAATTACAGTAAGGTTTGGCTTGTTGAATTGTTCGTCTCTTTTTCAGGACAACAAAGGAAATCTATGGATGTCTGAAAAATAATCCTTCCGCCCTGAGAAGCAGCATCTGGAGGACAGTACTGTATCACTTCAGGCTAAAGATCAGCTTCAGTTTTTCAGCTTTTGAAGTGTTAGCAGAAATCCCATGCATGATTGATGACCATTTGGTAAAGCAGTAGACAGAGATGTAATCTTCAACCCATTCCAACACGCTTTATCTTACTGTTTTTTACTTTTTTTTTTTTTTTTTTTTTTTTTTTTTTCATTTTACTCCAAGCAATTCTGATTAGGAAAACCAGCAGTTGATTCTCTTTCAGTAAGTGCATGTACGTCTTCTGAAACAATCACCTTTCTGTTCTGGAATAGCAAGCTGGAGGGGTGAAGGGAGGTGAGAGAGAAGGTTATCACAGTTCTTTAGCCTGCTTTGTATGCAGGCCATAGTTTGTGGTACAGCTTAGCCAAACCCATTAAAGCAGGGCAGAGCACAATGGTCCAGGTTCTCAGTCAAAGGCAGATATGGAGCATGGCTTGAAGTCCAAGCCTTTCTTTTTGGTAGAGTACCCAGAACTAGACTATGTTCCCAGGAGAAGAGAGAACCTGGAAAAACAAAACAAAACCAAAAACAACAGACAAAATATAAACAACATGCTATGTGGATTTCGTTGCCCAGGCTTTATGCAGGGATTCATTCTTTGGTTATGGATTCAAAACTAGTTCTGTTACGACCAGTTCCTTGTTAGCTTATCTCACCTGATCTCCCCCAATAGCTTACTCAGCCTCAGAGTCATCTGGTTCCTCTGAGGCAGCAAACTACTCTGGAATCCCAAATCCTATTGTATTCCACAACTATCTTTGTATCCCAATTGAAGACACAGTCATGCTTCTTGTAAAATGGAGTAATAATCACAGAGTCTGTGACTATGGCAGTAAATTAAACATGTCTGGGAATGTTCTAGGTACCAAGGCCAACTACTAGTAAATAGCCTTTACCTCCAGAAGAAGGCGGCTGCAAGCAAACAGTTTACTGGGAGTTGTCACTGGGTAGCTACAGCTGCTAAATTGTGTCAAAGAATTTGGGAGGATTGTGATAGCTGGAATGTACCATATTGGTGACGGGGAGTATTCGATGAGTTTACTATCACAGGAACCCCAATTCACAAACATACATTTATTTATTATTACAGACACAACCAGGGAGTTCAGTATTATCCTTGTCTCCATTGTACTTCCATGTAGAGCCTTGTTTTTGACTTTGCATTGCTCCAGCTTCCTTTGGTGTCCACGTAAAGCATGTATATAAGAATGATAAAATACATTGAGTTATTCTGCATGTTGCCTAGTCGAGTCATTCTGCATATTGTATTTGTTGGTCAGACTGTTCTGTTCTTCTGTTTGGGATCATTCTGAATGACTGTAAATGGTTCCTCATAAACTCCATTGCCATATACATGGCACATATGACTGTCTCGGAGCCTGCCTCTGATTCTGGGTAGATGGAAATGCAGCACTGCTATTACATTCAATGGATGCTGAAGCTAGGTCTGAGCAAAACACACTGTCAGAAAAAAAAAAAAAAAAAAAAAGAAAAAAAAAAAAAAGAGAAAAATGTCCAATGCGAAGTCACTGTATCAACCTCTGCATGTTTTGTCCAAAGAACTCCAGCATGTCTGTGTATGTGTGTAGGAGGATGTTTGACTGTGCTTTCATTTGGGATGCTCTGTTCTTACCTAATTGTATTATACAAATAATGATAAGAGGAAATGGAGTCTGGGCATGAAGCCTAAATGTGAAGCATTTAAGAGTGTAAAACATAGAAATAATATGATTTACTTTGCATTATTTGGAAGGACTTTTTCACTTTAAATAGCTTTTATTGATCTGTAGAAGGAGAAGGAAACCTATATACAGTCAAATTTATGTATATCTTACATATACTGAGTAGCCCAGTTCCACATTTTTCAGTGGGATCACTCACAGTAATAGACTACTTTTTCTTTTCTCTCAGGAATAGTGGCAGTATTGAATTGAGATAAAAATATATTGACAAATATATCTTTAAAATATAAAAAGATACCTACATATTTTAAATAATTCTGTACAGCTAACACTGTTACTTGGACTGATCATTCAGTGATCTCACGTGCCCTCTAATCTATTTATGTTGAAGGGTTTATGTATCCCTGCACAGAAGTGAATTTCATTGCATTAGAGCTGCCTGTTTATTTGTAATTGTGTTTATTCCTACTATTCAAAAGCAACTTACCACTTGAGTCCAGTACTAGGTCTTCAGATCTGAGTTCTCACTTTGAGCCTAGCACTGGAGCCTTATTTCTCGGCTGAAGTGGTGAAAGAGCACATTCAGCTACCAGCTAGCACATCTGCCTTCTCTGTATGTTTGGTGTTACAGTTACTGAGCTGGGGTCCGGAAAGAACTATTTTTAGCCCTCATCACCAGAGAGGAGACTACTGTGGGTTGGAGCAGTTGAGGGAAGGCAGTAATAAATCTAATCCAGAGGGATCCTGATGTAGGATGGGAAAATGGAATTCAGATAAGCCTACTGACAGCTCTGTGGTGTAATTCTGTAGGAGAGATGTAGTGTTTCATCTATTTTAAAACAAAGAAACAAACCCTAAGAATAAGAAAGTTTCACTCTCATAGTAGTAAACTATGTCTCTGCATTCTGAACTGCATTTGCTGGGAAGTTGTAAATACAAGATGTTTAACTGCCAGCTACCATAATTTAAAGTAATTTCCTGGTTGAACAGTATTAATGGAAGAGGTACTGCAGTCATTTGCATTGTTACAATACTAATCTTGGAGTTTATTCATATTAAGGTTGAAAATGTCAATTGTCTTGCTTGTGGTAGCAATATTCTGAGCAAATATTCTGTTTATAATGTTGAAAGATTGTCTAAGTAGTAAATATGTCTCAGCTCGTTATGACTCAGCTCATAAAAGACAGAATATTTTAATACAATACAAGAATGCTGATGCCTTTTTTCCAAATGTCTCCAGTAATGATTTTAATAGCACTAGACCAGAGTGTTTCTGATTGCTACTTGTCATCAACCCATCTAGCAGAAAAAAATAGTGGCTGGGATTTTCAAAGGGGCTTGGGGGGGGGGGGCAGGGGGGGAGGGAGGGGGGAAGGCAAAAAACTTCCTTTTAGGTTGTGCTGATCGGGTCTGTTCCTACTGAATGCAAACTGAGTCACTCTTCTCTACAGTGAGTATAGTATGCTCTTGCTGTGAACTCAGTGTGGGCAGATGCCCATTGCCAGATTAGATGTTAAAAACAGACTGTCCTCTTTAAAGACTATTATCTTTACTCATTTCATATGTCCGTGGAATACACTACAATGCAGTCACTGGATTATTCACCATTTACTGCCTTGCTAATGTTTTTCCCTTGTGAAAAAGAGACTGTGCATTTTAGTTTGGAAAAACTTCATATATCAAGATAAATTAATACTAAAAAGTTAAAGATCTAAAGAAGTTGGTTCTTGTTTTGTACAGATTAGACCGACTCTCATTGCCACTTGGAACCCAATTTTGATATGAAAGAAAACTATTGTTTTATTCTTGGACAGTAATGTCAGGGTACACATCTGCAAAGTGCCTATCTGAGAAGCACAAGAACAAGACAGTCTATTGTTCTAAACTGTATTAATAAGCAGTTGTAGCCTTCTCCATCACTGCTTATATTAAACACAATTAATTGTATATACAGTTCTTGGCTTTCTATCCAAAACATGTTTTTATTTGCCATCAATGCACAGGTGCAAAAGTACTCTGTCTCCATATCACTTATTTTCCTTCCTCAAACTAGCTTTTCCTACATCTCTCTCTCCTTGGAAAGTTGGACAACACAGCACATTGTGATGTTCATCAGGCCTGGGCTTGTTAGGAGGAGGTCTGGAGCTTGAGAGTGAGCTCCAAAGTCCAGTTTAGAATTTCCAGTTCACTCTTTCTCTCTTTCTTTGCTGATTGTGCCCTATAAGCATCCACCACTTGAAGGAAAAAGAGAGTAAAATAAGAATTCTGGAAATTTGACTGATATCCCTTGAGAAAATGGAAATCTTTTAGATGGGATTCAGACAAGCTTTAGCAACTTTTTTTATATCCTTGAAGGTTCTTGGAGCATTGTTAATCCAAGTCATGGGGACAGAAATGGCCATATCTCCATTCATCTTACCTACTCTTGCTGGTAATGTGTTGCTATGAAGAGACTAAAACGAACTGAATGTTCTATTGAAGAACTGGCAGACAACCCTCAGTGAGCATCCTGCCAGACTTAGTGTTATTATCATGAAAATGCATACTCGTAGAAGCTGTGCACAGGATGGAGCTAGCAGTTTTAATAATTAATGACCTCCTGCAATTTGGTTCCTACTAAAATATAAGTGATTTTCCAGGCAACCTTGCTGCAATAGTCTGAACATGTTACAATTACCCTCAGAATTTATACTGCGATTATGTTCACTCGTGACAAGGAGATGGCTTACCCTCCCATCTTCCATCGAGAGCTTGCAGGTATCCTGCATAGTCATGGCTACCCAGTGAGGACCTCATCTGTTTCTCAGTTCTAAAAATAACATTACTCCGCTGCATCCAGCTGCCGGAACTTTAAAGCATACAGTGAATTTTTAGAAGAGAAATACAGGAATACAATATTTCACATTTTCAAACCACAGTGCTACCATATTTCCACACATACACACAGAAACCCTACCCTTCATTTCAGCAGCCCCAAGTGTGATGAATGTTATGGGGAAAAACCTGTTTCATGTATTTTAAGTGCTTTGCTGATGAGACAGTCTGTAGATTTCTTATAACCATTTGTAAAGGCAGTGAATGTCCTTGAATATGTTTTTCATCCAAACAAACAAATAAAAAAAATCCACCAAAGACTTCATGAATTTCAGCCTCAATCATCATCAGCTGAAAGTTTGTTTGGAAAGTTTGTAAGTGACTATTTTTGTCTTAGAAAATTTACAAGCATTCAATCAAGGGGCAGAAACCCAAGAGCAAATCAGCTGGTAAGCACTCAGACCAATAGTGGAAGAACAGTTACTTGAACAAAATCTGCTTTGGAGCAAATATAGAGAGGTTCTACTTCCCTTTATTTATAATTCCCTGTAATTATAGCAGTGTGAGTGAGTGCAGCCCATAGTCTGAAGCTTATTCATCAAAACTGTGTACACTGCAATAAACACTCGAGAAAAGTTGTGAGTGATTTCCCTATCAGAACAGACTATAGTTCTTATGAAGAGTTTATAATGAACAGCTCCTAGAAGATATAAGCTGTCTCCAAAGTAAAACTTAACATATTACATTCTGCCAGAGACTAGATCTATGTCTATTGAGTGCTGGATAAAGGTGATTACAGCACACCAGCTTCTGTAGCCTTAAGAGTTTGGGTCCACAGCAGTGTAGACACAAAAGAGTAGGATGCTGCTAGCATAGTACCTGTCTCCCTTTGCCACCCAGTACAAATGTCTAGGTAAAAATTGACTGAGGCTCTACCAAAGCTTCCGTGGTGATTCAGATAAGACAGAGGATGCACAGAAAAATGCCGTATCAGTTTTGCCATTTCTTTCATTTCGGAATGAGTCTTTATGCAGCATAACCTTGTGGTCTTTGGGAATAAGGACTGTAAAATCTAACCATTGACTCAACAGCAATTAAAGAAATAGAAATGATTACACAAGTCTTCATTAAAGATTTTTTCTTAGTATGCTACTTTAAGAATATGACTTCTGTACAGAAAAGCAACTCTAATAATGCTTATGAAGGGGAGGAAGGAGCAAGTGAAACAAAGATGATGTTCAGGTTGTTATTAGAGGCCACTTGCCATGCTCCTATCAAGGAGCCTATATTTTACACAGAATCTCTTTTGTAAAGCTCTATGAAATATAGTTGAGCTGCCATTCCAGAAATAAAATTAACGTCATGCTGTGTTCCTAGACGTAACAAAAACAAGTTTAAGTCTGTTTGCATCTCCTTAGGAAAAAAAGAAAAAAATAAATAGGTGCCTTCTTCTGTTAAACACCACCTCCTTCCTCCCAGCCCCCAGTCATCAACCTTATAAATGATGATTTAATATAGGAAGCTTGGACAGAGCAGTCGTTTTGCCAAAGTTTTATGCAGTTGAAAGATAAGCATGTGATCAATAAATAAATAAATAAATAAATAAAAAGGGGGGGAGGGATAGAAAAGGATAGAAAACTTGCAAAATATTTAGAGATGATAGAAAGTTGTATTAAAAAAAGTGCAAAGTGGTCATAGTCAAATGGTTGTGGATTAAAAATGGATGTGAAAATTACAATGGGGGACAAGTTTAAAAGAGACAAATTTAAAATTGGAAGACATAATCTTCCACTTCTTGAAGAAGTGTGGCTGTGAATTAGGAAGGAAGAATATATGGTCATATTGGTGCATCTGTGTCAGTGTTTCAGATTTGGACTGTGGTTTTGAGGACAGCCTCCCAAATACCCCTGCTTACTGTGCTTTAGTAGTCTCATGCAGAATGAGACTGAACTCAGATGTGCTCTGGGAATGAATGTACCTGGACTTCAGCAACTAATGGATACCGAGTATAAAGAATGAGACCAGAATCAATATCAAGGACAAATCTTTAAAACATATGCAGTGGAAACCTGATGCGCCCAGCACTAGCTGCTTTTCCCTGCTGATCTCCTTATATTGTGCTGTATACTTATTATATAAGTCCCATGGTTTCTGAATGCGGAAGTGTTTCCATTAGTCTTGCCTAGCTGTAAGTACTTACCTGAGATGACAGTGTTAGAAGTACAGTCACTGGAGACTCACTGAGCTCTGGAAAACAACAGAGAGAAGCTCAACTCTGCTAAGATCCACATCAGCAATGGAGGCATATGTATATATGGTATGTATATAGGGACCATAGGATGAACATGGATTTAATTACACAAACTGAATCATGCCAGTGCCTATGTGGAAAAATATTGACAAATCCACTACAAATTCTGGACCCACTTTTAGTAAATTGTCATGGCATCTGTATCACTCTCCAGTTTTTAATGTCACAAAAGCTCAATTATTTATGTAGTTTCTGAAGTTAACTCATAGGCTGTAGCATGGATACTCATATGTACGACTATATGCGATCATGACATGAGTTATCACAATGTATGGTGATGGAAGGAGATTGCAATTTTGGCAAAGGTCTTGTTTTTAGTACTTCAAAGACTAGGTCTGTAACAGGATTCCTTTCCCTGTCTCTGATACAGATTCTTCAGATTTCGGAGAAGCCAGATTAGAGGCATTATTGTTTATATTTCTAAGGTCTTTCTCTAGTTAGCAATTTTTCAGAAACACACATCTGAGCTTTTCAACACCAGAAATTGAGCCACAAGGTATTTATTATTCCATTAGAAATTGAAAAGTAAAATTAAATGGATCTTGGCTAGGACCCAATTTAACATTCCCAGCTGATGGCAAAGTATGAGAATGGGAAGAAATTATGAAACTTGTAAAAAAATATTACCTTTTGGAAAAGATAAACTGAGAGGATTTTCATTTATTTTCTACAGAAATAATTTATAAGACTCACAATAACTCTGTTACCCTGTATCTGTATTCATTAAGTAAATGAGTCATTTGTGTAAGACCCAGAACTGTTATCCTCATAATGCACTAGCTCCACATTCACATTTCCAAGACTTGTAAAGACTATCCACAGAATGGCTGATAGTAATTACCCTGAAAAAAAGTAAAAGTTAATGAACACTTAACATTTATTTATTTATTAACTGTTGTTGTTGTTTTTCCCTAAGTGTGCCTTAATTCCATTTGAGAAATTGTCTGTAACCAATATTTGGGTAAGGAATTAATCGTACATTTCAGAAGGTCTTCACAGAGTTCACAATACAAAAGTTACATCTATAGCCATCCTTAAGCACTATGCATGAACTATAACACAAACTAATGATTTCAGACATCTGATGGGCATTAACTTTGATTCCAACTCATACAACCATATTTCAATAGACTCCAAAAAATTAAAAGTCCTGAGTAAGCTTAGAGGAGCACTTGCTGACAGAGATAAGAAGGCTACAGTGCCTGCCTCCATAAAATAAGATGTGCTCCTTTAAATACCTGTAAACCTGGTGGTACACAAGACCAGCAGCAGAAAAACAAAACAAAACAAAACAAAACAAAGTTGTTACTTTGCTTTACTTTTACCTTTTACCATGAGCTTGAAAAATAACTTTTTTTTTGCTGTGCTGCAATGGCAGTAGGAAAACCAGCAAGAACAAATATCTTTTACTGGTTCTTTGGTCAAATCTGTTTTTCCTCCTGTCTTCTTCTGCTTCCCATGTCAGCAGCAACTTGGTCCAGAGCTGCCTCATCATTTTTCAGATCTGACTATTGTTATTCTAATGTTTGCTGAGAAGCTAGACATATTTCAAAGGAGGCAGTCTGCAAAATCTGTATGATTATCAAAAGACATAATTTCATTGGGGAATTTGACACTAAGTAAAGTTTCTGCTGAAATCATTTTTTTTTTTTTTTTTTTTCTCTGTCTTTTCATGTTCTTTGTAGTCTGAAACTGGTAGTAGATTTAGGGCTTTGAAATGGGATCAATTACCAGTCCTGTGCAGTGGTTTAATAAGCCACAGCCAAGTTGTCTGTTCCAATCCTCTAGCATGAGAGTCCCCACAGATAACCAAAAGTATGAAGATAATTCTCCAATATAGTATAATATCAGATATTAAACTTAAAACAGTTTGGGAACATCATTTGGACTGGCATAAGTTCATGTTCATTAGCTGTGTAGCTGACAGCCTCTAACTAGTGAGTTCCAGTGAGAAACTGGAACAGAAATGTCTGTACATTTCTCAGCTGCAAGAAGAAAGTATTTCTTCTCAAAACTAAGATCTGTTTCCTTTCATTTGACAGCATAGATGTGACTTATCAGAGACTATTCTTCGAAAAACATACAAATTAATGATCCTTTCATGTCTTGATCTTTAAGTGCAAAATGACAATTATTATTATTATTCATAATTACTAGTCACTGGTATTTTCTTCAGTTATGAAGTCTTGTGCTTTCTGTTTTAAAAATTATTTAAAATGGACATAACAGGAAATGTGATTAGGCAATGCTGCTTATAGTAGATCTTGTGTTTATTAGTTTATATACATGCTTGCAGTTTTCAGATCTATCTGCTTTCTACGAATCATCATATGATTCTGGGACATGAGAAGGTCTCATTTTTAAAGACATGTAGGAATATTTTCTAGTCTCTTCTTTAAAAATGAAGTCATTTATATGACAATAATTGTAAAACCAAATAGCACATAGCTCTCTTTTAATCATCATGAATAGCACTTTACAAATATTAGCTAACAAAACCCTATAGCATCTTTACATAGTAGATAAGTATTACCACTTCAATTTTACTAGCCAAGAAACAGCTAACCAGACAAAGAATTTACTGCCGCTGTGTACTGCTGACAATGAAAGAAAAAAAGAAAAAAAAAAAAAACAAGCTTGGTAATGATTTGTCCAAGACCACTCAGTTTGATCTGGGGTTATAATCAATGCATGTCAGGCTTCCAGTGCAATGCTGAGATCAATGGCAAAATTGAGAGGGTAAAATTTTAAACTAATTTTACAAAAGTAAAATTAAATCAGCCTTTAGGGCAGATTCTGTTCTGAGAAGTTATACTTATGATTTTCTTAAATTAAAAAAAAAAAAAAGAAAAAAAGAAAAAGAAAGAAACCAAGCGACTATTTTCATTTTTCAAAGTAAACTAGGTTGATTTTATACTTTTATTAAATTTTATGTTTTACTTTAATATCCACATTATGTATGTAAAGTAAACAATAAATAAAAGGAATTTACACATTATTTTTTTCCCATTCAGTAAATACCACAATTTTTTATTGTCTCTCTTCATTAAGCCTTGCTATTAAAAAAAAAAAAAAAAAAAAGGTAAAAATCATTAACATAAAGTAATGCCTAAAGTATGAACATAGTTTAATTTTTTTTACATTCATGCATTTTCCAATACAGCAAACTCTAAAAAATGCTCTAAATGGATTCTATAAAGCTTCAAATTCTTTTACATCATTCAGAATCAAGCTTTTTTAAAAAAAATATTTTGTGATTTATTGAAGAAAGATGCAAAATATTGTTATAAGAATACAAACACTTTAATTATGAAGTACAGTTGATGAGTGCAAAAGAGTGAATTAGGTATATGATGAATTGCATGTGTATGTGTACACATATACTTGCCTATGTATATATGTTTTAAATATGCTGATTAATAATAAGGGGTGATATCCTGCCTCTGATGTCAGTTGGATTATGACAATTGACTTCAGTACAGTCAGGATTTCATCATCAAGCTGTATGTTTCCATACTTTTTCTTCCATATTTTATCTGTCACCTCTGCCAAGTGCTGTGCTAGTTACCCTCACACAGGTGTAGTGCTGCTTTTGATAGATATTTAAGACATTGATCTTCTGTTGAATCCACGGGAAGAACTAACACATACGTGCAGTCCCCTTTGAAGCAATGTGCATTCATAACTTTTCAGCTACATAGTCATTCAGGGTCACAGTCTTAGCTTGCAGGTGTACCAGAGCCTCTCCCAGAGCCCGAGGAATTAAGCATAGAAAGAGGAAGGGGAAATGTGACCAATTCTGGGGCTCTTCTTGTCTGGCCTACTCTCCCACATGGCTAATGAAAACATTCAGTGTTACATGAAAAGTACTAAGTTAGCAACTGACTCATGGAGGGAGGTTGAGGAAACTCTTCATGGACAGGTTCTTTCCATGAAAAAACATTTACATTTTTGCTCCTTCTCCTGTAGGTTCAGCTAGTGACAAGTGCCAGGGGACTAGTGGCCTACAATATCTTTCAGAGTTCAACCTGGAGAACTGCAAATAACCTGACTCATTAAGTGTCAGCTCATTGGTGTGGATGGAAGAAAAAAAAAAAAAAGCAAATGACGATCTTGAATAACATTTCAGAGAGTAAGATTCCAGATCCCTTTTCTTTTGTAATTTATGATAGAACAAGATTTGAACTGGTGTAAATCAGTGTAACTCCATGGAGCCCTGCCAACCTACCGCAGTTGAGAATCACGGTGTCTGAAAATAATGCCAGAAATATCACCGTTCTAAATGAACAAGATTTGAACTTGTGTAAATCAGTGTAACTCCATGGAGCCCTGCCAACCTACTGCAGTTGAGAATCACGGTGTCTGAAAATAATGCCAGAAATATCACCGGTGCAAGCATAGACCTTCATAGCTAAAAGTGTTTACAGCTTCAGAATTTGTATTCAGTCACATGAAACAGTCTCTAAAAATAAATTTTGATTCTTGGATATAGCATATCACAGTGATGACATTATTAGTTGCTAATTACAATAAAATACCTGCATACATACTATAGACTATAACAACTGCATAGTATGCTTACATTTACTGATGTCTTTATATAACATTTACTATATGTTGTAATACTTAAAAAATTATGGTATGTATTTCTGCTTTCTAAAAATGACTCACCTTAAAAAACAACAACAAAAAAAAACCACATTTTGATTTTGTCCTCATTTTCTGTAATTAAATATTTGATATTAAGTAATTATGTCTTTTTGTCCTCTTATTTTTATTTCAGCTGGCCCTTAAATAATTTGTATGACATTTGTGTGGTTGCACATCCTTCATCTGCACTTGTTCAAATAAAAACAAAAGTCTCAGTTAAACAGACTGTTTATTGAACTATTAGACTGAAACATACCTATGAAGCCTATTATGAAGCATATTATTTTTTCTTGTTAGCTCAGGACCATATGATCAACAGGAGAAGAGCCAACAAAACTTGAACACTAGTGAGAATTTTCTCTCTAAAACTGGAAATGAACTAAACTTGCTTACTTACAACTATGTGGTGTGAAAAAATAAAAGCAACAACAACAACAAACTGAAGTATTACAATTTGTACTGCAAATTCACCAGTGTTAGTAGATAAAATTCCTTCTAAATCTAGTAGAAGGATTGTTGCTTGCTCACAAACTACAAGTTTTGGAAATGCAGCAAAAATTTTCTCAGAAATATATAAAACTCTGGGATAAGAGAATTAATTCCTAAAGTGATAATTTTAACAGAACTAGACTTGATAAATCAAGATACTAAGAAAATGTAATTGAAAATAAAAGATAGAAGGGAATGTGTGTTCAGGAGAGAGGAATCGTATTCTTTTCCATTCCTCAGGGTGGGAACTTGAATAAGTGCATCTGGTAATGTAACAATAGAGCAAGTAACAGAACACCTGGAAAAAAAAAAAAAAAAAAAAAAAAAAAAAAGTAGACATTAATGAGCTGAAATGGCTTGACTTTCAGAAGCAACTCCACATCATCAAATCAGTAACGACAAGAAAGATTATTTAGGGACACACAGGTGGATATCCATACCACATGAAGATGGATATGGAGATGAAATTTTTAAACATTCATTCAGACTAGGATAAGTTTTGATGGAAGGTAAAGCTTTTTCTACACTGAGTCATATAAACCTGAAGTTAGTTATTTCTTAGTCAGCAAAACCCTGCGCTGAAAAAGAAAACAAAGGAAGGCATATAGAAAATAGCAATTTACCTTAAATAATGTATTCGTATCTTATCTTAATAAATTTACCATTAGTTATTATAATGGAAAAAAAGTTATTGAATAAGCTTTATGGGGAATTATGACTAATTAAAAACTAAGATAATGCTTAGTGTTCTAATTGACTTCCTAAAGTGTGCTTATGGTTCAGTTTATGATATTCTTAATTTGAGAATACCAATATTTCACTGCTTAAAGGGGTCTTATAAAAAGGATGGAGAGGGACTCTTTATTTGGGTAGGTAATGATAGGACAAGGGGAAATGTTCTTAAACTAAAAGAGGGTGGATTTAGATTAGACATTAGGAAGAAATTCTTCACTGTAAGGGTAGTGAGGCACTGGACTTGGTTGCTTAGAGAAGTTGTGGATGCCCCATCCCTGGAGGTGTTCAAGATCAGGCTGATTGGGGCCTTGGCCAACCTGATCTAGTGGGTGGCATCCCTGCTTATGGCAAGGAGGTTGGAGTTAGATGATCCTTAAGGTCCCTTCCAACCCAAGCCCTTCTATGGTTCTATGATTCTATGATTCTGTGATTTTATGATATAAATTTAGGTAGATTGGTGTCTTCTCCACCTGGAAGGAAAAAAAAAACAGATATTGAAACCCCTCTGGGACTTTTGCCTACTTAGTCTGAGAATTGATTTAATCTACTGCTTCTCTTTCAGTCTAAAGAAAATACGAAACAATACGAAACAAAAGCAAAACTTGAAAATTCTAGTACCAGAATAGTAACTGCATTGCCATGGTTAAAATACACTTGTTTGTAAAGTACAATTTGTTTGCTTTTTTTGTTGTTGTTGTTTTGTTTTGTTTTGTTTTGTTTTGTTTTCTCCAATTAAAACCCTACAGTCTTTTAAGGACTTTCAGCTACCCCAGACAAAATTGGTCCTACTGTGTGCACTCTTCTCATGTTTGGTGACCAAAATAGATCTGTCTGCAGATTTTCATCCTTGATGGAGATCCAGACCATATCCTGTTCCTGGATCATAACCTGAAATGCAGATTTGAGCAGTCTACAGACTTTGAACTTTATTTTGAAGTAGACTCTCAAGGAGAAAAGAGGCGCAACAGGTCCAGCTGCATGCCTTCCCCCATATCCTCAGTGTACTGCAGTGCTCAGGTAGTATAAGTAGTAGTGTATGTATATATGGTATATGTACAGTTGGTTCTACCCTCCCACTTGAATTTCTCTACACGAAGAAATGTTCATTGCAAAGAAAGGGCATTGGTTTGCTTCATCAGAATGTAGAAGAACAAACCTGAGAATATGACCCAAAGTTGTTAGCTTCAAAATGTGAAATTTTATATTTTCAGTGAAATCTAGAATCTAACATGTAGTTCTCATCCACTGGTAATTCACCAAGGACTAGACATAAGTTTGCTACTGAATTCATGTACTAGGGAGTCACTGTAGGGTTAATCCTCTTCTTGTGTTTATCCATAATACTGTCAGAATACGAGCAACATGACAGTATCAGAATAAACCTAGCTAATTTCCTGGGATACAGAAAAGCCTTTTCCAGGACATGCATAGTAAGAGATGGCAACAACAACAACAGCAACAACATAGTGAGTAAAAATCCCACTTGTTCCTTAATTACACAACAGTAGAAAGCATCATCTTGTTACAGGCATCTCAGCAAAGCCTACAGCAATAAACTGCTGTTCAGAACCTCAGCTGTGGCTGTGTGTTTCCTAAAGACATGTTGGCACATACGACCAGCAGTGGAATTTGTATCTAAAATGCCCTGAGTGCTCTTTGTGAACTCCGGATGAATTAAAATTTAAACCCCAAAAAAGAGATCTAAGAGTCTTCAAAATACTTTGGTTCTGTGGTCAGTTCCTAAGGGTATGACCACTTCTCTTGTTTAGATTGGGGTGACAGTATGGCATTAAGGTGCAAACGCAGGAGGTAAATCTTTCAGGTCTCAATCTGTTGGACAAGTTTCTCTGCTTATGCTTTGTGGTTAACTTCTTGATAACAGTACAATTTTTCTTTAGGAATCTTTATTTTAGGAGGTTCCTGTTAGCAGCAGTTAGTTGCCATGATCCTCAAACATATATGTTGGCCAAAGTTACTAGTTACCCAGTTTTACAAATTCAGTTTGTGGGCTGTGATCTAAACCAGACCTAGGAAATAATTCACTAAAGAGCCTAACATAAATATATATATATTTAAATTGCTGTTATTACAGTTCTGTTGCAGAGCATGGCCATGCAAATTGCCAGATCAGTATGACTGAAGAAACACCCATAGCACAGGAGAGGAAATAAAAGTCTAGGTGTGGACAAGGATGGAACCTTGTTAATGGGTTGTGATGAAAGGATTTCCAATTTACAACTGCACTTTTGATACTCCCTAAAAATAATCCTTATTGATAAAGAGTTTGCATCAAGGGAAAACTCTTTTCAAAATGAAATCACAATGTGGAATGCATCCCTAAATGAGAAAAAAAAAAAAAAAAAAAAAAAAAAAAAAAAAAAAAAGGCTTCCTGTTTCTGAAAATTACTTTCTGCCATTTCTATGCTATTGCTCATAAAGCCATTTTACATTATTCCTGGAAGTTCTAGCATTAGAATAGACCATTAAAACCAGTACTTTAAGTCACTAGATTTGATTGTAGTTACAGTAAAAAGCTAAAAAGCTACACTGGGAAACTGATTGGAATAGCTTGCAATGAGAGCCTTTTTTTCTGGTTATCTCAAGTGGATTAATTTAAATTTGAAAGAGGGACAGAGGAAGCATTCTGCAGAATAAGAACTCCCACACAGGGACCTCCTTCATAATAGCCACTGCACTTTAAAATTGGCACTCTGCTTTATTTTGAAATAACTTGAAATAAAGTAGACAAGACTAAGTTTCTTTCCTAGATCTGTTAATATGAAGGATTCTTAAAGTGGGTGTGAATGTGATTAAACTTAGCACTCACATTCCATTATAATATACACCCTTTCAGACTTTATTACACTGCCAGAAAGGTGAAAAGAGGTCCTTGTATCAGTCCCAGGCTATTCTATTAGTAAATTATTCTGGCTACAGTAATGGCACTCTAACAGCAAACAGTACAATGTTAGAATAAGCTCTTATTGTCTGTATGTCTTTTTTTTTTTTTTTTTTTTTTTTTTCCTACTTGGTGACTTTCCGGTGGAAAAGAGGAAAACAAACAAACAAACAAACAACAACAACAAAAAACCTTTGGTTTTAGCACAGGTATTTCAAGGAGGGAGAGGTGTGGAAAAATCCTCTGCACCTGCAGGAGCTTCTGATCTGTATCTGGGTATTCCAGCTCTAAAATGGTCCACACTGTTATTACTGACTGTGTTACCATAGTAATGTGAGCATTCTTTGATATGAATGTTCTTCTCTACAATTACTACAACTGATGAGCAGAGTAATTATCATAGCTTCCTAAGGTGCACTTAAAATAGCAAGAGGAAATGAATGCATTTTTGGAATGTATGGTACACTCTTCACAAGCTGTCCAAAAAAATCTTTTTCAGTGGAAAAGTTCAGCTTCTGTGGTTGCCGATGAGATATTTAAAAATTTTGAGGATAAAGGTTATACTGGGACAAGATACAACAATAAGCATAGAAGATATTTAGTTACTGTAACACAGGATGATTTATATTATTGTTGCTTAAATCATCTTAATGTTACTAGTTCTACACTCACCCAGACATGACAGAATAGACCCAGAGGCAACATAAACTAGTCTCACACGATGGAATGACTTAGCTGGGAGTGTTTCAATATCACAAAAATTTGTACTTACATTACACTAACAGCCAACCTTGTGCAACTTCACAAGGAAGGAGCTGCTGAAATAGGCAGAATTCAGGCTTTCTTCCTCAAGAAACCGAAAAGCCTTTGTACATCAGTGTTCTTTATACCAGTAGACAGTATGTTTTTAGGATCTTAAAAGTTCATAAAACCACTGGGACTAATTATTTGCAGCTAATAAGTTTCTTCTTTATATATATACTTAAACAAATTTTCAAACTGTGATAATGTCTGATTCACTGAACAGTAAATTTAAGACATAACTTGTTGTATCTAGCCTATTTTTTTTTCTTATTTTAAGTGATGATTAGCTGTTATAGTAGATGCTGCACTGCAAGGAAGCTGCTTATCCTGTCTGAATCTATTAAATGTGTTTACAACCCATATATGACATATGATTACAACACCACTAGAGTTTTTCCTTCTAGTAGATGAGCAGTCATCAACAGATTTAGCAGGAAGACCAGCTGTAAAAGTAAAGTGGGATATTGAAGAAGGTATCAGCTGGAAACATCAAGGGTTTGGCTTTGTAAATGACAACTGTTTATTAATTTAAGAGATAAACAGATTTTACTGGTAGATTAGTAATCAACTCATAACTGAAGAAAACAGCTGAGTAGAAGTGACACACTGGGAATTGCTTGGGAAAATGAAGTGAGAAATCTGAGTGCTAATGACTTGGCTAGTCATGGTTACATGCGCCTAACTTCAGATATCTTCTCATCCAGATAGATCAGATTTCTGAAGCTAGTCTCAAGTATCTTGTATTTTGTGGAAAATGCTAATAGTTTATGAATGATTATTATTGGAGTATCTTCATTAACATAATTTCAAAACTCATCATTAGTTGTTTTTCCATTCCATAATTGATACAGTAGTGCATAACATATTCACATAACTCTTTAGCCATAATGGTATAGATTAAAGGGATTATAAAGAGGTTTTCAGATACAAGGGGGATTGAGGTATCAGTCAACAGTACTCCATAAAAAAGTATTGAGTTAAGTGTTGTTTCTCTCAGTTCAAAATGCTGGATGACAAAACATGGAAGCAATACTACTTAATGCAAAGTCAAGATCAAAATCTATTCTATGCTTGATACCTTATTGAATAACCTGCTCTGTTTTGACTTCACATGCATTTAAGACAGAAGTAGTGATCTTAAAATAAATGCAATAATGTAAATATATATATATTTATATAAATACATGTATATATATTTTAGACAACGATGTCCAGAAGGTTCATGGTGCCTATATTTTGTACTTCTATCTTAAAATCACGTTTTTCTGTGCTCTGGGATAGCAACACAAAGCTAATGCAATTACTGTTTCCATTTATGTCTGACTCTACATGCCTTTCAACATGCTTAATTTGCTTTCAGAATTCTTTCAATGTATAAAAAATGGTAGTAAATGCTGTATTTAGACAAAAAGCATAACATAGTGGTGGAGTACATTGAAGAACAGCTACTTTCCTTTACACTTGTTTATAATTAATATGACAATGATACTACATTTTTAAAAGTTAGTATAGATAAGGGAGTTCATAGCAACTAATACAAAAGGGAACTGTGTGAGTTGCAGTTTGGGTGAGTTGAATGCAGAATGGTTTCAGAATGGTGCTGGTTACATTGTTAGACCAAAGCAGTCATCTCTTCCAACACATTCTAAGAAGTATAAATGATAGTGCTTAGTGGTTGTGGATAGTGGTTGTCTGTTAGAGGAACCAAAAAGCAGGAATCTCAGATCTCAGGATCTTTAATGGAATTGCTGCTGACAAAGTGATTCTTGTCATTCTTATGGCTGAGCTGCGAAAAAAGGACTTTCAAATAAGATGGGTATCTTTTAAAAATTGTTAATTTTAGCATTCCCAGAGTTTTCTAAGATCATAATCCTTTCAGAACCATTACTGGGAAAGTTAGTCTGTCTGTGGAAACTTTTATGTGTGCAGACTGTGTACACATAACACAGCACTGAGGATCTAAAATGAGTTATGAAAGTCATGGCGTTTTCTGTTTGACTGCAGAACCAGGAAACCATGATTGTTATGTACTCTACAAACTAATCTGACCTTAACTTCTACGACACTTTGTCATGTTATTCCTGTGATGAAATGGACTCGCTAACATCTTTAGAAAGATCAGACAATAGTAGTATAACATTGCCAAATATCTTGTCACTGACAGTGGTTGAAGTAAATACAGTCTTTGTAGGATTCAGCAGGCCTGCTGCCTATATTACAGTGGAAGACTGTCCTCACTGCAATTTCACCTGTCAAACTCCTTTACCTTTCATCCAGCCTCTGTCTGCTCCTTTTCAGCTCCACTATTTAGAGACTTCCAGTTGTTTACTCCTTTACTCATATGAACCTATACCACACAGTGAAGCTAAACAAATAAATAAATAATCCACCAGAATCTCTCAAGCTCACTAAGTTATTTCTCCTCAGCTTGCCTGGCATTGGTTTCAGAAACATGATAAATAATTATACTCATGTCCCTTTAATGACAGTATACATTTACCATATTCTTCTAACTGTTCTTCCAAAATATATATAATTAAAATTCCTAGGTAAAAGACATATATCAATATGAATTTCCTGTTTTTAGTTTGAGAAAATGTTGAAAACCATAGTTGGGTTTTGACTCCATAATACAACCAAATTCCTTCTATGATTTGGTTGTGCTGAAATGATGTGAAGAGTTAGGGAATACAGGGTCTAAGGAATACCCTCCCAGACATTGCATAACGGGTAAATAGCATTGATGATCTGACACATGGAAAAGGCTTTTTCCTCTCACCATCATTGGCTGGTGTGAATGCCAGAAGTACTGGTTTTCAGACAGGGCAAAACTGAAAGTCTGTGGTTTATAAAGAAACCTTTAAACAATGTGTGAAAGTGAAACTGTTAACCCCAGCATCTCAGCCATGTTTGGACCAAAGTGGATGTGGGAGGGCTGTACTGAACACCAGGTCACCTTATCCCACTGCAGCTATTCTTCATTGCTGCTCTTCCATCAGCATCCTCAGTAATCAAAAATCAGCATATTCTTTTTCTTAACTTCTTCCATGCATGTGCCTGTATGCAACCTGTTTAATCAAACTTATTTTTGAATGATTATCTGCCTAATTATTTAAAATTAGTTGCAGTTGTATAGATGGTTGAAGGTACATGCTATATTAAGAAGCACCCATGAACTGATTCATTAAGTGAGTGTAGACTCTTGTTTCTCCTGTGTTTCAGTTCATGAATAATTCAGACCAAATGTAGTATCATAATCTGAACCATGAGATAGTATATTACTACTATGTATGGTTAGGAGGGGCTGAAATATGTTAATATGAAGCTAATGAAATTCTCAGTCCAGGACAAGTGCATAATTTAATGTTGTTTAGTGTAATTTTTAACACATGCATCACTTACTCTTGTAATTATTCCTTAGGAAAATATGTGTTAATTACTAAGCAGTTTTTTTTTTTTTTTTTGTGTGTGTGTGTGTGTGTGTGTGTTGTTGTTTTTTCTTTCACATTCATCAGCACTTTTGTACTATATTACTACTTGCACACATTTCTACAAGATTATATGATGATTTCTACAGAAAGTAAGTCACTTTGGTAAGGAGCACAAAATACCTTAATAAATGGTAAAACTAAGATTTAGTGTTATGAACTGTTTTTGTTACTGATTAATTTAGAGTGTCTGATATAAGATCATTAAACTAATGGTAACTTCTTGAAAGTGGATGAGAGTTGTGGGAAAGAATATAGCTATGGTGTCAATACCCATCTGAAAATTTACTGAGGTCAGTAAGAAGAATGATAGTAAAATAAAGTTGCTAGTAGTTGCAAAGCTTAGGTTAAGATATGGATTGCAGTAAATAAAATTGTTCCAGACAATAGAAGTACTTTGTTGGCTGCAAGGCCTATAGGGACTCAAGTACTTACCTAAACTGATACTTATTGCTCTCCTGTAGTACAACAAAGCTTTAGCGTTCTCCACTTTTAAAAGTTGAAAGCATTCAGGTTGCAACGCAGAAAAAAAAATAGTAACACAAAATATAAATATGAATGGGAATTTGTTCAAGTGAGGAAGAGCACTGTTTCATTTGTGTCATTTGTCATTTATAATGGCTATATTTACCTGAGAAGAAGATGACTTCTAGTATTTGTTGTATTTTGAAAACCAAACCTATACAAGACTTTAATGAATACTTGGCAATGTCACTGTTAAGCAATGTTAGTACATTCTTGGCTTTTGTTCAGTCATTGTGTCCTGTAGACAAATATTAAACTTTTTTTTTTTTTTTTTTTTTTTTTTTTTTTTTTTTTTCCACAGAATCACAGAATAGTCTAGGTTGGAATTGGAAGAGACCTGCAAGATCACCGAGTCCAACCTCTGACCTAATACTAACAAATCTTCCACTAAACCATATCCCTAAGCTCTACATCTAAACGTCTTTTAAAGAACTCCAGGGATGGTGACTCAACCACTTCCCTGGGCAGCCTATTCCAGTGACTAACAACCCATTCAGTAAGTTCTTCCTAATATCCAACCTAAACCTCCCCTGGTGCAACTTTAGCCCGTTCCCCCTCGTCCTATCACCAGGCATGAAGGAGAATAGACCAACCGCCACCTCGCTACAGCCTCCTTTCAGGTACCTGTAGAGTGCAATAAGCCGCCCCTGAGCCTCCTCTTCTCCAGGCTAAACAGTCCCAGCTCCCTCAGCTGCTCCGCGTAAGACTTGTTCTCCAGATCCTTCACCAGCTTTGTAGCCCTTCTCTGGATTTGCTCAAGCACCTCCATGTCCTAGCGAGGGACCCAAAACTGAACACAGTTCTCGAGGTGCGGCCTCACCAGAGCTGAGTACAGGGGGACAATCACTTCCCTGGACCTGCTGGCCACGCTGTTTCTTATGCAAGCCAGGATGCTGCTGGCCTTCTTGGCCACCTGAGATTTTTTTACTATTATTACTTTTGACAACAAGAAAGCCACAGTTTCCTGATTTCAAACTGATTTCAGCTGAAGTGGTTGCACCTTTCTTAAGCTGGATATTGGTTTATTTGAAGTAAATGTGGAGAACAGAGAGAAACTATACAAATAAATTAAACAAATATATATATATATATATATATGAAAAAGATCTTCTGTATTCTTCCTTTCTAGTTTGGCCACAAAATGAGGAAACACACTGTATCTTATTGCTTAAATATAAAAGATGATTGTTGAATATAGTTAGCCTAATCCACCTGAATAAATAAATAAATAAATAAAGCTTAGAGACACCACCATTTCTATACAGTATTTATATTTGTTAGGTAATCAGCCCTTAAGCTGACCTGCTGAAAAATTATGGACAAGGAAAACAGTAAAGACTTTTGTGATATTTTTTTTCTCTCTCTCTCTCTCTTTTTTTTTTTTTTTCTTCCTCTTTTCAAATACTCAATGGGAAAGTTTACAATGTCCTTTGGAATTATTTTTTGTGTGCAGTTGTTGTTATACCTGAAAATATTGAGAATGTTTTATTTTAACTTCCTGTTTTGTTCAATGGTTCCTTGGAGGAACCATTGTTCCTTGTGATGTTCATGAACTCTTAGAGATCCAGTTTTCAAAAAAGGTTACTTTGCATGCTTACTTTGCAAAACACATTGCACATTCTTGATTGCACATTCTATTCAACACTATGAATACTAGATTTTTGCAGTTTGGGATCCAAGGTCTTAACTAAATGGTAAAGGAGTTTAGTCTAAAATAATGGCCTATTGCTTTGCATTTAAAATGGAATCCAATACCAAGTTTATTCTCTATAGAGTTTTTCATGAAAAAATTAATTAATAGTATTAATTAATATTAATTAATATATTAATTTACTGAGTACTGTTCACCTCTCTGGTTTCTGAGTCTTCCTCTGTAGGAAGAGTTATACGTACTGAGGGAAAAAGGAATAATGACAAAACCTAACTTTAGATCATCATGGTCTAGACTTTTTAGACTCTGTGGTCAGTGAAGAAAACCAGTCTTGTCTTCTCAAAGCCAATGCCTTGGACTATGACCTAACTGCAGACAACCATCAGGAAGTGACTGCATCTCCTTCAATCTTGTCTGTGGCTGAGCCTTCCTTTTACTCTGTCTGTGGTGACACAATCCATTTGTCACGTGCAATTGTGAGTTCAGTTCCCCAATCCAACTGAAAAATATCTCCCCATCCACCAACAACAAAGAGGAAAAAAGAAGGTTTTAGTAATTTCAGTACCACAAAACTGAGCAGTTGCTAGATCCAGTTCAGGGATATGTGGTGTGGAGGAGCAGGGGGCAAGTCTCTTCCTTTTGACTGAAGGTTGTTGTTCACAGTTATATGAGATTAACCAGCTGTGAAAATGTCCCTTCACTTAGTCCTACTCCCTTGCAGAGGAATATATGTCTCCATTGAGAGATGTTGGCAAAATTAGCTTCAGTAGACTAATGTCATCTTGTAAACACCCTGCTACTTAAATGCAGTAAAATATGGAAATAAATGCAGTAAAATATGGAAATATGAAATATGAATAATCACATAAATTCACATAGAAGACCTGCATGTCTGCATACAGTAATGCATTTAATTGCCTTTAAGAATGTAAAAACCCAAAGATCTGTCATTAGTGTTTAGGAGAATCTATCTTAATCAAATTCAGATGAATAGATACTCTCTCAAGAAAGACAACCAAAAATGTTGGCTAGTATCCTGGATAATTCCTCTCTCTTTTTTTTTTTTTTTTTTTTTCCATTGCCATCAGAGGCTGCCTCTGATCTCCCATGGAGAGAAGAAAAATGCACAGATGTACAGTGAGAGGTTTAGTAGATACAGATGCTGAAAGAGGAGAGACCCAGATGTATCTCTATGTGGATGAAGGACTGATAAAGTCTGAACAAAATTGCAAAATGGGTAGTGAGAAGAGAATAGGAACTGGTCAAACATGCAGAATGGAAGAAGAAAAAGAAAAAGGAAGAAACAGGTACAATATGAAAGAGGGAAATAAAATAAAAATAAAATAAAATAATAAAAGCAAAGTGAAAGAAACTATATATATTCATAAATATATAAATATATGCATAAATGACAATATATAGTAAATAAATACATATATATATATTTCATATATGAAGGGAAAAAAAGGAGAAGACATAAACAAACAAACAAACAAACGAAAAACAACTCAAGATCAATGGTCTCCCAATTACATTGTTTTCATGTGAAATTCAGTCTTAGAAGTCAAGCTTATCTAACTGAAAAAGTCTACGGTTTCTCACATAGTTGTCTTGATGTCTTTTGAATTACTCAAATTCACCACTTTTTAGATATTTTATTCAATCAAATATTTCTTTTGGCCCATCTGGAATTTCACATTTATTCTCATCTACTTTGTTCTCATCCAAATTAAAAAAAAAAAAAATAAAAATATAAAAAAATAAAATCTGAAGATTATTTGGTTACAAGCCTCCTATTCACAATCTGGTGATGGTTTTTTGAACATTTTCATATTTCTGACAAATGGATCTGCTTGACATTTATCAGGGAAAACTATAGAACCATTCCCCCAGAAACTTCTGGAAATACTTATTTCAGGCACAAAATGTGCCCAGATAGATGTTTATTACTGATAGCATTTAAGCATACTGCATAGAATTTGAAATATTTAAAAAGAATAAAAGAGACAGATTCATTTTATGTGGGCTTAGTGAAAAATTCCTCCAAATGTATTGTTTGAAGTGATTAGGAGAAGCTATTAGACTGTTGCATTTAAAGACTTTTTTGTTCCGATTGATTAAGAGAAGGAAATCTGGCTGGTCCTTAGTACATCAAATTAAGAACATTAAAGTGAAGTAAACAAGTCATGTGACTGAAGAGTGTTGGTTATCTGGAGCAAGCCAACTGGTGCTGGTGGTATGATTTCAACTCTACATGTGCTTTTAGAACACTTTGTGCTCAGTGTGGTCTCTCTGTATTTGTAATGCCCATAAGAACTTTCAGCACCCAACATGCCTCCCAGCCTTTTTCATCCTGCTCATTTTCCTCCACAGGTAAGCCACTTCTCACTCTTTGAGAGAGTTCTGTGTCTCTCACACAAATTCCAATGAATAAGAGACAATCAGGAAATTAATTTCCTGATTGGAATTTGTGCATTTTAGGTAGGTGTGAACTTCTATAATCATTATAAAACAATTTGGTGAGAGTGTTTTTATAATATAAACTAAGGTTTACATAAAAGATGCAAAGATTATATTCCTAAAGAGGAAATCTAAAGGGTTACTTTGTACATAAATATCATTTTCATGCAGGCTTTCATTTAAATGCATTCATTTAAAGGCAGCTTCTAAGATGTTGGAAGCTAAGACTTAGATTGACTCCCAGCTTAGTAATATTTTTATTTTGTATGTTATAACTGGATTTTGAGAAGGTGGAGACGTGTAGCAAATTAATAGTAAATGATAGGATTCTTGGACTAGTGGAATTATTTTGGAGCATTCCAAAATGTTTATTATAAATGTTTCATCTTTATTCTGAGTTTTGTTCATTTTTGAAATACTTTTCTGCTTTGGAGCTTTATAGCTAAAGCTGTGTAACCTTGACAAATTTATTCAAAAGAGTTCTACATTAACTTTTTCATTTCATGTGGATTCATATCCCCCAAGTTTTTCTTTGAGTACTGAGTTCAAACAAACCAAAAATTCAAACGAAAGCTCCACCCATATCATTGAATTTTTTTCTGGAGATTTTTTTCCCCTTTGACTCATAACCATAATAATAATAAGTAACAACTGTTTTCCACCCAAACTGTTTCTGCTAAAACTTGTGCCTTCTCTGTCTGGGAAAACTACAAATCTTGGTGACAGTTTGGATAGACCAGGTCTAAATTTCAATCTTGTTGTGCAATATTGATATAAATCAATTTCTTTTTCATCTGCAAACTGAAAATATTTGGGTAATCCCGATATGCATTTTTTAAATTATTTTATTACATACATATTGATTTGTTAATTTTTATAGGAAGGGTGATTTATTTATATTTTTGTGTATGGTAAGATTTCATCATCAGGTTAAGATTACTGAACATGGCTTCTTTCACAGTCTACTGCCAAGGGAAATATTTACAAATGTAACTGGGGGAAGAGAGACTCTATGACTGCTACAAATTTATTGCTGGCTACAAAATGCACAAATGTGTCATGATTCTTAGTGGTGCCATGGCTAATTTAGACCAAATGTAAACCTTTGTATAGACAGTGCTCTGACATCCCAGTAAAATCTGTAGAAAGTCTAGTTGCTGTGATGGAAAGATATGATCTCATTCTAGGATCTAAATGTTAGCACCAACTTGCCAAAATTCTTTGTGGTAGACAGAATTAAAAGTCAAGAATCCCTCTAAGATAGTCTCATCCAGGCCCCATATCTTTGTATTCTTTGATTTCAAGAACATTTTGAACAAATTCATGCCATATGGATATTTAACCTTCTATGGACCTCTTATGCATTCCCTTGGGAAGTAAATATTTAAGTTTTTATTGTTATTTTTAGTTTAGTTTCCAGAAATCTAATTTTTTGAGATTATTTTTCTTTAGTTTCACTATTTAGGCCATTTTGTATGTTTATTTATATATTTATTATTTTTTTTTCTTGACATTTTGTTGCTTTTGTAGATTTATATTTTCATCAAATCACTGATTCCGTTGTTGTAATCTTCCATGTTTCTAAGTAAATTTTACATTTTCTATCTGTGTGTAATTCATTCATGTAGTAAGTAATTTCTCTATTATTTAGTAAGTTACCATCTCTAGAAAAGTCAGTCTTTAGTAAATAATAATTTACTTACTAAATTACTTACATGGTTCTATCTTAAGCTGATATAAAAAGTTAAAATTATGAGATAAAATGGTCTTCTGAATGAATATGTTCTTAATTATTAATAAAAATATGGAGTACATGTATATTTATATAAAGTAACAAAATAACATTTATTCCACTAAATAAAAAAATATATTTTTTAATTTTTTAATTATTTTTTTTACATGTTAAGCTTTACACATACAGACTTCAAACTCTTCAGAGAAACAATCTCCGTGTGAACATAGAACTAAGTAATCATAGAATCATATCCCAAGTTGGAAGGGACCTATAAGGATCATCTAGCCTAACTCCTGTCCCGTAGTGGGCCTCCCAAACTCCAGTGGAGGCTTCTGAAGAGCGTATGATGATATTCTTTTTCATCATTCCAGGATGTGCTATGTATGGAAACACTCGACTTGCTTCCATGCATATATGTGTAGACATATTTTTGTGAAAGCAGTAATTGTCTTTGAACTTCTTGTGCCAAACTGTTTCTGGAAAAGAAATAGCCAGAGGTAGTTTGCTGTTACTAGAACAGAATTTGGAATTTGTTCCTGATCACTTTCTTCCTCAACAGTTCTTAAATCATTAAAAAGAAGGTGGCAACATGCCAGATTTATTATTATGAAGATAGAAGCTTGTTTTTGATCACCATCTTTCTTCAGTCCACTGGGCCATGTGGTCCTTTGGGTCCATTGCAATACCAGAATACCACATGAGACCAACATCTGAAATTCAGTTGTGTGTTGGAACATATCTGTTTTGCCAGGAAAACTGTATTCAAAATCCAACTGCCAGATCAAGAACACTTCATCTGCAGCTTGTACCACGTTGGTATCAGATGAACCTTCAGGAAAGAGAACAGATAAATGGAGGCCCTGACGTTGATAGTCAGAGGCAGACTGTTTACCCCTGCATGTTTTTGTGGTTAACAGAAAGATCTGATAATCATACTGGTTATAATTTAGTTAGTAAAAAATAAATAAACAATAATTAAAACTAAAGAAAAACAAACAAACAAACAAAAAACATTTCAGGGACTGAATAATATAGATGGTCTTATGGACCTTAGCAGTTATACATAAACTATTCTGAATCTAATGTGGTCTCATCTTCATTGTTATTCTTATCTGTACTAGATATTTTAAAGCTAATTCAGCTATGGTTCCTGATGTTGCAAAAATATCTTAATTTGCAGTACAGACAAACCCTAAGTCCTTAAAGGGATGAAAAATAGAAAAGTCAGTTTCTTTTTCTTTTTCTCTTTCTTTTCTTTTGCTTTTTTCTCTTCTTTTTTCTTTTTCTCTTTCTCTTTTTTTTTTTTTCTTTTTGTGATGAATTCTTGCTCTATGAAAAATATTTCCAAGCTCCTGCTCCCCTCTCCCCCCCAATTCTCATCTGAATTAAAACCCCAGAGTAAATATTATTCATATAAAAAATTTGTATAACAAATTATCAGATAGTGCTGTGCACTGATTTTCAGGGTATATTTCTGGCCTAACTGTAAGAAAAATATTAGAAATCTTTCATGGGGGATTAAACCATTTGGCTTCTATTATCGACAGATTTGTGTGAGATTTGAGCAAACCTTAAAATGCTTAAGTTTAGAAAGTTCTGGTGGGGGAAACAATTTAATATTTTTTTCATTATCGTTGATAGCCTGGCTCAAATTCATGTAAGTCAAAGAAAATCCACATTTGCGTACATCACAATTCTCAAGAAATGATTGCTCATCAGTGGAGGAAAGCTCTGATATCATTATTCAGTATTTTGGCATGATCAATATTGACAGACTTTTCTGCAGATCCTCTATAAGTAATTCACTGCTCTTTCAATATGAAAAAGTAAGTCATATTGAAAATTAGCACAAAGTATTTTTACTCTTTAAATATCCTGTTCCTTAGTAGATTTGGAAAAATAACTATAAATAGGTTAATATTTTGAATGAATTATTGTTCATTAAAAAGTTTTAATGATTAAATGTTAATATAATTATGCCTTATCTATTAGGCGTGAAATGTATTCAAAAAGGACATAAATGTTTCAAAAGTGTTATAGACTAATAATAGAGCAAAAATTAGATACAAAATTGAATTTAAAATCAAAATGCTCCAACTGGGAATTTTATTGTCTTTAAAGACTTCACTAAAAATGAATTCATTCATTTCTTCACTCTCTTCAGACTTATTTCATTTACAATTATCAAGAAGCTTTACTTTTTCTGTGTATTTATTTATTTATTTGTGCTTTAGTTACTTCATTATGTACAATTGAGAATGCACACAGAAAGCCTATAAAATATCTTATATTTTCCATGTAGCATTCAAGTTTTCATTTAGTCACAGGGTTGTCAAACTTTAACTGTTTAAGCTGAAGTACTCCCTCCTGTATGATTTCACTGGTGAGGGAAGGGAAAAGAAGTTTCCATCAGATTTGTTTTTATTTTTATTTTTATTTTTATTTTTACTTATTTTTTCCTCTATCTTTGTTATTTTGAGGACAAGAAAACTGCAATCATTGAAAATGTTAAAAGTGTTTGTAAGTATTGACTGAGTTATCTTATATTCTGTCTAGCAGCAAATAGTAGTCATTCTGGTGTCAGAAATTCACTCGTCACATCTGTGAATATTTGGCCAAATTCTGAGACTTGAGTCTGAGTCTTGTTAAAGTGACATTCATGATAGAGATTATTAATGTCCAGAAACTATCCAAATATTTCATTTGAAGTGGGCATGCTTAAATGTTGTACTTAAAGGTGAATGATATAGAGTAAATAGGGGGTGCTTTACTAGATCATGAAAACTACAAAGTAAAAACTTCAATATTCAAAGTATCTTTCCACATGACTAGTAAACAAACAGGTGTGTTATGTAAAAAATAATTGTGTGTGTGGTGTATATCTATAAAATGATATCCTTAGAAATTGTTAGATACTTATGAAGCACTGATTCTTAAACCACATCCAAATCTTAACAAAAAAGTGAAAAGAGCATTCACAAATTAGTAATGTAAGAATATATTTTAAGGCTTCCATTTAACACTGTTAAATGCCTCTGTAGCTTATCTTTCACATATTGGCTTAAGCATAAGGAACAGGCAAAGAAAAGATTTTCTTTGGTTCATAGAAGAAATTTAGTATACGTGCTGCAATGAGGAATAGCCATAACCCATTATGTTAGGTTTTACAATGCTACTTCTTCTGAAGAAAAACACTTTTTAAAAAGCATTCCTTAATCTACATATGTGTTTAGATCACAATATAATACGTGGAGCACTTTTCCAACTAAAAGATGTCTTATCGTGTCAGTATTAAAATAGTACACATTAAAAGTGTACTATTTTAATTGCAAGAGTAAAAAGAGAACCTAATGTACTTCATGTGCCTTCTGTTGAGTGATTTTCCTTTAATTTGTAGCACATTTTATTTACTCTAATTTGTATGCTTAGATGTGTCCTCATTTGACTTTTGGCTCAAGCAAATAACTCCAGAAATGAAGGATATGCCTACTGAGATCACTTCCTGTTGAAGTCTGTTTTCTTGGCCGGGAAACTGTCCTCTCTTGTTTCTGCTGGAAAGTATTCACAATGGGGATGTTGTAGTGTAGTAGCAAAGTTATTCCAGGACATGTATCACAAGTATAAATAGACACATGAATAAATTTATGGTAAAGAATCAGAGAAACCAATGAAACCAAAAACTACTCATAATAATTTTCAATATAGGTTTTAAATCATCTTGTTTGGATTCCTGCAAATTAACTCATTACTAAAGGATGCTGATATTCTAGCCAGGGAATGCCCATCATCTATTTCTGTGCATGAAGCATTTTTTATTAATATCCAATAATGGATATTGATTCTTATTTTATTAATATCCAACATGGATATTCATACCTTGAAAAGTTACAATGATATTCCAAATCAGAGACAGCAGGAAAGACAGCTGCACTACAGTATTCTTGTGAAAGCTAATATTTATGTCAAAATACCTTTGCATGTTCTTAATATATATGGTGTCACTGTGGCAGGTGTTTACTATTGTGCTTCAGGCCATGATACTTGTTTGAGTGCTAAACACAAATTCAGGAAATTTGTGTTTGTCTGTGAGGCCTGTGTGTCCTGTGAGGTAGGGCCCAGGGGTAACGGCAAAAAGCTGAGAAGGTTGGAAAGAACACCAGAGCTTGGTTGCATAGTTGGTCTTTTTATTCCTTACTTTAGTCACACCTTCCTACGCTACCTTTCCTAAAGGTTGTAAAGTTTGTAGGATATGTACGCAATGGAGGCAGAAAAAAATATGGATGTATCAATTAATTCAAAGTTGAAAGAAGTAAGTTGTTGATACAATAAGATAGCAACATGCTATGGAGGTCTAAATTTGCTGGCATTTTAGTGAGGAGAAATAAAGAATAAAAAAGAAACTCTTAGAATTAGGAATTTTATCTCCATAATAGACAAAGAAACTGAGAAAAAAAAAAAAAAAAAGATATTGAACTAAATTTAAACATCTTCAAACATCAATGCAACTATCACTTACTGAAAGGGTTGTTAGGCATTGGAATAGGCTGCCCAGGGAAGTGGTTGAGTCAACATCCCTGGAGGTCTTTAAAAGATGTTTAGATTTAGAGCTTAGCAATATGGTTTAGTGGAGGACTTGTTAGTGTTAGGTCAGAGGTTGGACTCGGTGATCTTGGAGGTCTCTTCCAACCTAGATGATTCTGTGATTCTGTGATTCTGTGATCACAGAATCAGAAAATCACTGAAGTTGGCAGGGTTAACTTCTACTGCCCTGCTCAAACAGCATCACTTAGAGCAGGCTTATCTAGTTGAAAATATTTCCGCAGATGGAGACTCCATAAGTGGAGACTCCATTAGCTCTCTGGGCAAGCTGATCCAGTGTTTGACACGCTGACAATAAAAAATTATTTATTTATTTTTAATGTTCAGACACAATTTCATGTGTTTCAGCTCATGCCTATTGCATCTTGTCCTGTCACTGGACACCATTGAAAAGGTCTGGTTCTGTCTTCTTTACATCATCCCATCAGGATTTTAACCACATGGATAAGATCCCCTTGGTCTTTCTAATATCCACTCTGATCAGTGGATACTCAGCTTTTCCTTGTGTGAAAGATACTCCAGTCCCATAATCATCTCTGAGGCCCTTCACTGGTCTCTCTGATATGTCCATGTCTGCCTTGTACTGGGAAGTGCAAAACTGTACATTATATTTGAGGTGTGGTCTCACCAGTGCTGAGCAGATGGGACAGACCACCTTCGTTGACTTTTTCTGTGTCATAGGCTCGCCTGCACCAACTTAATTTTATTAATGATTTACCTGTAGAAGCCTTTCTTTTTGCCCATTATGTTCCTCACTAGATGGGCCTCAGTTCCAGGTGGGCTTTTTCAGACTCATTCCTGCATGCTTGAATAGTATCTCTATGTTCCTCCTGGGCCACTGGGTACTGCTTCCAACTCTTGCTCACTTCTTTGTGTGTCACACACTTGTGGAACAGAAAAGAGTTGTAAGTCCAGAGATACAAGTAAAATAGAAAAAGAATAGCAAGAAGAGAATAGCAAAAGAGGTAGAAACTGTGTCTTCAGACAAATAACAGCTGTTGCTTTGCTTCAATTTTTCTGAGCTGTGTAATGTATAAATCTTTAAGAAAATAAAGATGAGAAAGGACATGAAATTAGAAGGAAATTGAATACTGTGTTTAGGTTAGTATCATTTAATCTTGCTAATAAATAAAATCTTTTGATTTTGAGTCAGAGAAATAATTTGTGTGTAATTATTTTGTGTAGATGTCAAATGTATCCCCTCTATATCTGTTTGATCTGGAACAGCAGTGAATGATAAGTAGGAATGTTTTTCTTTCTTTCTTTTTTCTTCTCTCTCTTTTTTTTCTCTTTTGTTCTTGATTATGTTTCTTCCACTGCATTTCTGTTGATAGCTGCTGAATTGCAAATTATCAGAAGATCATGTAACTTCTAGGCCGAAAGCCTTGTACACTTCCATGCAACTGAGCAAAGCTGCTTTACTCAGAGAAATATCGTACAAGCCAGTATCATTAGCTGTAGTTATCAACAGGGAAATCAAAGGATATTAACCTGAAACTCCTTAGGGTTCAGGTCCCTCACTCAACCTGTCAGAGTGCATAAAGCCCGCTTGGTTTGACATCATGACACTTGCAGTAATTTAGCCAGTAGTTACTTGCATACAGTAAATATAGAAAAAAACTACCTCACCTCTATGTATATTTAACATGTATGCAGGTGATGTATATAAAATTGCCTTATTTCTCTCCAGATGAAGTTAAAAAAAAAAAAAAAAAAAGCTCAGTGATATAAAGGCATAAATGCCATTGGTCTTCATTTGTCCTTATGCACTTAAATACCTTGGCCTGGCTTGAATACCTTCATAATGTTTCCAATCCTGTCTAAGAAAACTAAGGTTCCAACATTTGCAGCTTACAACAGTCTAAAACTCTTGATTTATTTGTACAACATGTAAAAAAAGGTACCTAAAACTTTAGAAAATTTACTTTCTAGTGGCTGTTATACAGTCTCATGCAGAACAGTGTTTATTCTACATATTTCCTCCAAAAGCTTAGGAATATGGAATAATACCCTTTTGGTATTACTCCTGATAATGTTTGGTATTAAACTCACAAAGCAAAGTAATATTTTTAATATGTCCGAAGCCAATCCCCTAACAGCCATGATACATAAAAATACATATGAATACATTTGTACATTATTGAATATTAATATTTCCTATGTAATTCATGAACCCTTGCTTTCACCATTATGTAATTTTAATTAAACATGTGCTGTTACTACTAAGAGGTTCACTTCAAAAATAGAATCTTATGCCCATTTTAGCCTTTGATATGAAGAAACTGTGTATTTAAATCTAATCGCACCTGTTTTCTGTAGTTGACATTGTGTTGGCATATTTACTTACTACCCATTGGAAAAATGGCAGTTATTCATTAGGAGCTTTTCTTCTTAACCCTTTCATACATAACTGTTAGAGGCATTATTATTGCCATAGTTATTTTATATGATACGCTGCTTACTCTGAAATCTCTTATATATATCTATTTGTTATCAAGATCTGGTAATTGCCAAAAAAATGTAACAACCCAATGAAAATGAAGAGTAGCTATTTTTGGTTAAAGTCATATATATATTTAATTGAATGGTCCAGCTCTTTTTTTTTTTTTTAATTATTTTTTTAAAGCTATATAGCAAAAAAAGGGAAAATGTTATTTTTTTTCAGAAAATATTATATTAAATATATTCATAAAAACATAATAAAATCTTATAAAATCTTTTGCTAATGTGTTTATATTCACTCATATACAGTGTATACAAGGATGTACAAATAAATATGTAGTTTCTGATGAAATTTCTGTTGATACTAGCACTATCATCTTTTGCCCCACAAATAGACTTAAAGTCATTTCTGTTTTCTTCCTCTCTTTGGGTTGACCAGAGTCTTGGTATGCAGCTCAACCATTTCTCCTACATACCAAGCAGATGAGGTTACCAGCTTCCCTATTTATGTTGCTGATTTCCTATGCTCTCAGTGAATTACCTTTTTCTCTTACAGAGTTTTATGTATGTGCATCAATGTGAAGCTTGAGTCAAAACGAGGCATTCCAGCTGGTGTCCCCCTTTACATAACATCTCAATAGACAGTGAGGTGTTAGGGCTCTGTTTCACCAAATCCTCTTTGTACTTCTAAAACATGTACATACTTGACAGCATGACAGACTGCCAATGCTACAGGTGTTGCTCAAATGCAACATTCAGTAGTGATAATGGAGATAACACCAATATTCTTCCACATTTATATTGACATATCTTCCCAGACCCTCATGAAATGCATTGAGTATGATATTGAAATGAAATGAAATGTATGAAATGAAATTTTCATTTTTGTGCAATGGAGAAGTCTATATAAGGAGTGAGAGACCAGTATCAGTAATAAAGTCACTGCACAATTCTTCAGGTAGAACTTGCCCTTTATGAAGGTATTAACATTAAGAAACATTTGTTCATAAGAGCAAAAAGACCCAGTGGAAAGGCACCTTTTCAACTGGCATATTTTCAACTACTTCTGATGAATTAAACTGACCTTTAGAAATACATGTCTGGCACAAAAGCTAGTGTTTCTAATTTTTTTTTACAGTATGTGTATATATGAAGAAAACAGTAAGTAGGGTTTGTGGTGCTACTGAGCTATTGTTTGTGTCCAAACAGGTGCTTATAGCAGGTACACACTGCATGCACACTGGTGAATGATGGCAGCTTCTCTGTTACACTCTATTCCCGGATCTAAAACAGACTGTAGAGCTGTGCAATCAAAAGAGCCAAGGTGTTTGAGACACAGAACACTGTGATCTTAAGGCAACTTAAACATTTTAATGATCTAAAAGGTTATGTTGAAATATAACAGTATAGGTAGACAGACCACTAAGTAGGAGGGAAAATGTATCTCTCTCTCTCTTTTTTTTTTTTTTTGTTTTGTTTTGTTTTGTTTCCAAGGTAAACATTCCATATTATTTTTATTTTAGTACAGATAGGAAAATTCTAATAAGAATGCCAAGCTTTCTTAACTACCAGTAAATGTTATATGCATATAGGTAGTTCTGTCTCATAGCAAAGTGCCTTATTAAGTTTCATAACACTGATGTGAGATATCATTCTAGCTTAATTACAAACAAATCAACTGAGGGTCATAGATATTAAGGGTCATACTTTTAGCACTGAAAATCAGGACCGCCTTTCCAGAGGAACTTAGTTCATCTTCACATAGTAAGGTATTGCTTTTTAATTATTATTACTTTTTTTTTTTTTTTTTTTCTTCAGGAAAGTTTAGCATGAGAACTGCATGATGTGATGGAAAACACCACTTTCAAAATCTTTGGAAAATTTGAAAAATGCTGTTTACAGCAGTTAGAAGCCAGTGCCTAAGCTCTTTTGAGGATCTGATTCTTTGTAGTTTGTCAAAGGAGAGAAATCCAATCGTGTTTCCAAAACTTGCTTTGTAACATGAGCAATAAAAAATTGTCATTTCCAAAGCTCTGATTCCTTTTACTTGATTTTAGCCACCTGAATAAGATGTTTAAATATTGTCATCTGCTCTCTGTAGTCAGTACAGAGATAAGTGCTTCAGAGAGTTACTATCTTCACGCAGGGAAAACATACTGTCTACAGATACTTCCTTATATGAAATCAGTCTGTCAAATCTGTGTGGAAGATGTCTTCTTTCTCTCTACCTTATTCTAAGCTCTTACTACCATATTGTTTTTTATCCCATAGCTGACTCTCTGATGTCTTTCTACCATCAAATATATGATGCAAAAGAAATGATACTTTACCTGAAGTACTGTAGATTTATTGATAAGAAGATCAGGTGTAGTATCTTACCACAGGAATAGGACTATTGAAAAACAAACAAACAAACAACAACAACAAAATTATTTCCTTGGTATTCCTATATATATATATGCATGATGAACACTCAAGATTAGAACAAACATTCAGACAAAACCACCAAATTATCAGTTAAACTAAGTGTTCAGCCATAGAGTTTTAAAAATTAATTTGGTCTTTTGAACTGCAAAGTGTTCTTTATAAATTTATTATCTGTAGTATAGCTGATATTTGTATATTTTTTCTGTGCCATAAAAAAATAATTGACTTTGTTGAAATTAAGAGTAGCTGGCAGGTATACAAATATTTTGTTAAGAGATATTTGAAGGTTGCTCATTGTTACTTCTTGTTTCAGTTATGTGAAAAAGTGGAGATGAAACTAAAGTGATGTAAAAACAAACAAACAAACAAACAAACAAACCAAACCCACAACCAAACCCTTCAATCTATTCTGTTAATTTGAACTTTTAACAGGGAGGGACAAAAAGAGATTAGTATAAGAAACAATGTAGTGTTGCATGTTTGGAATGGAGCAACAGATGGTTTGGGGATAAGTATAGGTATAAATCTTTTGCAATGGTTATTAAGCCATATAACAGCCACAAAGAAAAAAAATCTCCATGCACTAGTTTAGCAACAAAAGATATTGTGAAATTTCCAGCTAATTCACTAGAAGAGCCAGGAAAAGATTGCTGATTTAATGACTATCTGCCTCTTTTTGAGGTTCAGTTGTAGATGAAAGGATTAAAAAAAAAAAAAAAAAAAAGACTTCTTTCTTCTTCTTCTTCTTCTTCTTCTTCTTCTTCTTCTTCTTCTTCTTCTTCTT
>NC_048893.1:19603885-19613320 GCF_011077185.1 Oxyura jamaicensis
TTCTTCTTCTTCTTCTTCTTCTTCTTCTTCTTCTTCTTCTTCTTCTTTAACTTGCTGAAGAAAACTCCCTCAGGATTTTGTGATCTAAGAACAGAAGATGGAAAAACAAAAACAAAAACAAACAAACAAACAAAAAACAAACAACAACACCAACAAAAATAACCAAGGTATACCAGATTATACACAAGTATTAAGCAGGCAATACTCCATCTGAAGGAAGAATTACCAAGACATTGAAACAAAGTATTTCCTTGTTTCCTTACAAACTGCCCACATTATATGCTGTTTATTAAGCAGGGACTTACCAAATTTAAGGGGGAAAATATATAATATAGTTTGAAAATATAGAGCAGTAATCATTAAATCTTTATTTTTATTATTTTGTTGCTTCTATACTATCAAACCAATATGTTCCATGTCAGTTTTTGAACAAATCTGCAGTAATGAGAATGCTAGAAAGGTTAGGCCAAAACTAGGTTGAAGATATATTTCCCTGTACCATTTTGCATAGAATCATAGAATCATTAAGGTTGGAAAAGACCTCCAAGAACACCTGGTCCAGTCATTCCATTACTACCAATGTCACCCACTAAACAACATCCCTAAGCACTAGGTTCAACGTTTCCTTAAACAACCCCAAGGGATGGTGACTCCACCACCTCCCTGAGCAACCCGTTCCAATGCCTGACTACTCTTTCTGAGAAGAAATGTCTCCTAATTTCCAACCTGAACCTGCTTACTGGCACAACTCGAGGCCATTCCCTCTAGTCCTATTGCTAGTTATCTGCAAGAAGAGGTCATAACCCAGCTCCCCACAACTTTCAGGAAATCAAATCTGATTTCTTTATATATGTCCTCAAAACTGTTAATACCTTGTACTTGATCAGAATATAAACTATCTTGTTTTTGAACTCTGACCTTTTAATTGCCAGGTGGTGGTTTTCATTACTGAAAAAAGCAAAGATGTATTAAATAATGCAATGCAATGCCAAACCACCTTATAAAAATCAGAGGTATAAACATTTAGTGAAAATTCTGGATTTTGTTACAATGACTAATCCAGAATAACATAATTTATACTTAAAAGAATTGTGTACTCCACTCCACAAATCACTGCAAAACATTTGAGATGCAGCGCTGCTGTACTAAGAGAAAAAAATAAAATCATATTTCTCAGGTCATTAAAGGTAGTTATTTTGAGGTTATGAATCATTTGAGATCATATGGTCTCTCTAAAGCAATCACTGGGGTCATAAAATGGAAGAAAATGCAGATAAAGGCTTCATATACATGCACAAAACAAAGATGTAGAAATGTACATTGGCTATCTTGGTACAAGTAGGTGGAGATGACAGTGAACAGATGCTTCTCCAGATCACTATCTACCATTAAAGGATACTTTCAATAACAGAAAGGAATGTCAATGAAAAGAGGATATGTGAGAGGGCAGAGAATACATAAAAGCACTCGCTCATCTAGTCAATCTGTCTTCACAAAATCTAATATAAGAAGGAACTTTAAGTCAGCCATAGGAGTATTCAGCTTGTCTCAGAGTGGGAGCTTTTGACATTTGCTTTTGATCAGGATGTAAAAAGATCAGACACAGGAAAAAAGGAAAAAAAGACAAAAAAATAACAACAACAACAACAACAACAAAAACCTAACACTTGGTTTATCCTGCTGGAAACTCCTTGGAGCTCCTGAAGGAACAGCATGCTTGACTGTTGTCCACACCAGAGAGTTTACTCTGGGATCTCTTTACAGAAACTCTATCTCAATAACACTGCAAAATAGCTATGGCGTAAGATGAAATCTTTCCTGTAATCTTTTACCTGATTGTGTTTCCAGCTGATCATCTGGGACCACAGCCTGTTCTATGACCCTGTAATTTCCCTGGCTCTTCTGAAGTGTCTGCAACCTAGAAATTATTGCCATTCTGAACTATTTTCACACATGCTTCTTTCCATCTGCCCTCAAGTTCATAGTTTACAATTGTTATGGCCTGTTCAGAGCTGCATAGGGAAAAGCACCGTCTCTGTTATTGTCACTGATCACCTCTATGAAGGATAATTTTGAAATGGTCCAAGATGCATTTGATTGTTGTCAGTTGTCTGTCCAAAATCTGCAAAGTACTGTATTCAAGAGGTAGAGATGTACAATATAGAAAACACTGCAGAAAAAGTGATGTTATTGCAGAGTTTTTCAGGTTTGTACTGAAAAGAGTATTTGTACTGAACAGCGTATTTCAGATTTGTACTAATACTTTCCTGAAAGGTGAGGAAATAAAATGGGCTAAAATTATTCCAGGGTAATTCCAAATAAATCCATAGATTTCTGCCAGGGATTCAACTGACACTGTAAATACTAATTTATCAAAGGATTATAAATTAAATTATTCAACCCAGAATTTTCTTAAATTGATCACTGATTAATATTTGTGAAATGCTTTGAAGAAGACAAGCACAGTATAAATACCACACATTAGTCATTGTTATTATTATGGATAGTGTTGTTGACTTGATTTAAAGAGATCCATGTGATGACGTTTCAAAATAAATTACTAGTGGAATGACAACTGTACAGAGTATGAAAGAAGACTCAAAATACTAGGTCAACACAGTACTCTATATTCCTCTTGAAAACAAACTGAGTTTTAGTTTTTGCCTGTGTTCAATTGAGAATTAGAACATCTGTCTGGGTTTTCTAAGAATCTGGAGAACAAATGGAAATGAGTTGCAGCATTCCAATCTTTTGATCATACGTTTTATTAATTGCAGATCACACTGCAATCCAAGATCCAGGTGCAGTGAAGTTTCCTAGAAGAGAGCCCCAGCCAATTTACATGTGAAATGTGTGAGAACATGTCTATACCATTCTGGGCAACATGGTGCCAAGTGTCCCCAGCTAGCTCTGAGGGACTCATTCCTCCCAGCCACATAGCTCAGCACTCAGCTGTAGTCCTGAAAACAATAAGGTGGGGTTAGCCCACTGCTATACCCTAGCAAATAAACCTCTTCGACTGACATATCCATTCTATTCCTGTTTTGAACGTGAGCCCTGTTGCAGCCAAGTCAGTGATCTTTTCAAAAGGCTCCATTACTCACCATAGAATTGCCATGAGTGTTTAGGGATAGTACCCATTTGATTTTATTTTTGGATTACAAAAGTGGGAGATAGTTTTAAAAGCCATTTACTTATTTACTTTTTACTTTTTTTTTTTCTTTATCATTGTTTTACCTGCATAGTATTTTAAATTGCCATTATATTTAGAAGCAAAATTATCTTTACATATGTATATATATTTTTATAGAAGGCATATTTTAAAGTCAAATTGCTCTATTTGTAGTGTCCATCTGAACAGTCTGAAAAACACATGAAAATAGTGGCTGAGGTAAAAAGACATATACATCCACCAGACAAAATTTTAAATTCAGAAAATAAAATTTTAAAAATTAATTGCTTCTTAAATTCAGAGTAAATAATGTTGTATAGCATATGCAAGAAATACCTCATCTAATGGGATATTATCATCCACTAAAAAAAAAAAAAAAAAAAAAAAAAAAGGCTTTTACACTGTTTCTTCTAATTTAGGTCAGATTGTTTTACACTTAGATTACAGGTTGATAAATAGTAGGATATACTGTCATCTCATATTCTCATATTCATTGTTCATTTCCCTTACTCGTTTTCTTCAGTTATATTTCAAATACAATTTCCAATAAATAATGTAGCCATCTAATTCCTGTAGTATGCTAAAATGCAGAGAAACTAGACTTCCATTTTGAAATCATAATTATGTAAATAAATTGTGTTCTTGTAATTCTGTGACATTGACACTTGATCTTTTGAAGATATTCCCAAGAGTTAGCTTGGCCTTAATTTATGCAAATAGGGTTAAGCATTGCTTTAAATAACAAAACATCAAAAGGTGAAAATCTTCTCAACAAGATTTTGTTTGGGGGAGATATTTTAATCCAGTAAAAGAAGATAAAAGTTACAAATAATATTGGACTCACTGAAATAATATAAGCATTTACTTCTTCTACTTTAAACATCTTTAATGAGTATACTTCTTTATATATATATAGAGAGAGATAGATACATAGATAGACACATAACCTGCTTAGTTAAACAGTTTACATTTCCTCAGAACAATGCTAAGTTCTTAGGAAGAAAAACTGTACTGATTGCATCATAGTAGTGTCAGCCTGCTACCCATCATATAACTTCCCAAAGTTCATTAGCAGTTCAAATGACATATTTACAAAGGAATCCCAGGCCAAACAGACTTGATTCAAATTTGAATGAAGCCTGTAAATTGATCTGAAAAAACATTCAGTGCTTAATTATTTCATCCAAAATTAGGTAACAGCCTTTCTGTGAGATAAAGAAGATTTCTGCAATACTAATTCAGCTAAAATATATGATCTTTGCTCCCGACGGGGTGACTGATAATTAGATGCAATACCTACTATAATAATATTTTTGAATTGAGAAATCAAAATTGCAAAATGATACTTAACAAAGTTCATTAATCATTAACTATTTAATACTCCCAGCACTCTTGTGAGAAAAGGTTTTCCATATTTTCCACTTACAAGATTTTTTTCATTAAAAATTCATAAAGGAAATAGCTATATTCCAAAACTTACATGGATACAGGCAATATTCCAAAGATTACCTTTATTTTTGGAAGGATGGCTCTGCACTGTCCTATCTGCAGTTCTTAGAATCCACCAAGAAAATGGACTGGTAAGAATGAAGAAGGATCTGAAAGGCTGAGAAACAGAAAATGAGGGGATTGTAGAGCATATCCACTATATCCCAGGTCTCTTCCTGTGCGAAGATAGATGCAGAAAGAGAAAACATGGAAAACCAGGCATGAAATTAGTTCCAGAGGCATAGCTACTCTTTTTTACAGCTGGGTGGGAAGCTGCCTCTATAGAGGAAGAGTAAAAGAGAAAAGCTTTGGAGAACATTGCAAAGATTTTTAATCCCTTCCAAAAGTATTTATTTAGGATGTTGTAACCCAGCTCTCAGGGATTTATAATGTATATATGTATCTTCATCATCTCTATTCTACAGTTGAGTATACTAAAGTACAGAGATGTTGACCGATTTGTCCAAGGCCAAAGTTAGAGTCAACATTAAAAAGAGAAATGTGTTCCTAGCTTCCAGAGTATTGTCCCATCCACTCCACTCCACAATGTGGTGATTTTACTTAGGTGGGCAGCCAAGCTCCACCACAGCCACTGTCTCACTCCCTCTCCTCAAAGGGAAAGGGGGAGAAAATTCAATGCAAAGGGCTCAAGGGTTGAAATAAGGATGAGGAGATTGCTCAACAATTATCGTGACAGTCAAAACAGACTCAGAGTAGGGAGATTAGAGAAATGTATTGCCTATTACTAACAAGCTAGAGAAGTGAGGAACAAAGGAAAGAAACCAAACCTCTTCCACCTCCTCTCTCTGAGCAGTGGAGGGGAATGGGGGAAGGGGGGCTGTGATCAGTGTATAGCACTTTGTCTCTGCCGCTCCTTGGTCACTCTCTTCCCCTGCTCCACATGGGGTCCCTCCCACGGGATGTCATCCTTCCCAAACTGATCCTGTGTGGCCTTCCCACAGGCAGCAGCCCTTCAAGAACTGCTCCAATATGAGTCCACAGGTCCATTCATCAGGAGCAAACTGCTCCATCATGGGTATTGGTCCCCCATGGGCAACAGCTCCTGCCAGGTCACCTGCTACTGCGTGGGCTCCTCCCCACGGGCTGCAGCTGCATGGGCTGCAGCCTCCTCCAGGCCACATCCACCTGCTCCACAAGCTGCAGCATTGAGATCTGCTCCATGTGGGACCCATGGGCTGCAGGGGCCTGCTCTACCAGGGACCTCTCCACAGGCCACAGGGGAACTTCTGCTCTGTGCCTGGAGCACCTCCTGCCCTCCTTCTGCACTGACCTTGGGGTCTGCAGGGCTGGTTCTCTTTCTCCCAGCTGAGAGAATAGAGATGCAGAAAATAATATTTTGTGATCTCTGAATTCTCCAGCACTGGACATTTCCAATATTTCAATTAACATATTCATGGATGTACTTAATAATAATAGTAATGTAGATTTAATGTACTTAATAATAATAGTAATGTAGATTTATACATAAAATTTAGTTGTTTCTGATTTGATGAAAGTCACTCTAGTATCAGAAACACTGGTAGTAACACTTTTTTTAGTTTTTTTTTTTTTTTTTCAACTTCGTGTTGTGATACAGATATCATAAATGTTGGTATCATGCTAGGTAAAAATTATTGTTATTCTACCCATTATTTATTGCATCTACACTCTTCCTTTTTTAATCTATTTTTAATGTGGTTGTAAATAACTTACCAAATTTGTAATTGGTCATGTGTATTTTTAAACATCTTGAAAAAAAAAAAAAAAAAAAAAAAAAAACAAAAAATGTCCTTCCCTTACTCCCTAAATTGCAATAGCCCCAAATCACATATAACTGATATACCATCCTTAAGCAACACAAGGGAAAAACATGTTCAATCTCTTTAATTAGTACAGATTCTTCTTCTGGGAAAGAAGAGATTTCGTATTTTGCAGTGTTATTTTATATTCACCTCTAACCTTGGAATATTCCAGCAATACTAGATCTTAAAAGCATAAAATTTTACTAATACCAAAAATTGTGATGGGTTTTAGTAGTATCTGAGAACACCTACAGAAATGGGTTGGATGGTATCTAAAGAAATTGTTTTTATAGAGGAAATGTTACAGCAAGCGGTCACAATAAATATGATAACACTGTAAAATATTTTAAATAATATTTTTGTAATAAATGTGGCATTTGCCACCCATATAAAGGTCTAGTTTAATGTTTACTTTTGGTAGTAATTTGGATCTGCAAATGGAAGGTAATGAAGTCTGCCCAAAATGATTTATACACAGATGTATATAAACATATCATGCACATATATGGCCATATGAAAAATATCATGTACTATATGACATATGAAAATAATCCTAACTACTCAACTGATACTAGTCCTTTCTTAAGTGCTTTTCAGAATCTTGCTTAAGGTCCCATGAAAAAGTTTTATTTTTATATAGGAAATGTATGTGTAATACATTAAATTCACTTGTATCCTTTTCTATCATTATGTATATTGCAGATTTCTCCTTCCCATCATGTAAATGGCTATTTTAAAAGTTATTATCTATTACTGCAAGATACATTTTTCTCCTACAAGAAACAGTGCAAATTCAGCCAAAGGTTTTCTTCAAGGCTTTTGTGTCTCAGAATCACAGAATCATTTAGGTTGGAAGAGACCACCAAGATCACCAAGTCCAACCTCTGACCTAACACTAACAAGTCCTCTGCTAAACCATATCACTAAGCTCTACATCTAAATGTCTTTTAAAGACCTCCAGGGATGGTGACTCAACCACTTCCCTGGGCAGCCTATTCCAGTGACTAACAACCCGTTCAGTAAAGAAGTTCTTCCTAATATCCAACCTAAACCTCTCCTGGCATAACTTTAGCCCAACCCCCCTTGTCCTGTCACCAGGCATGAGGGAGAATAGACCAACCCCCACCTCGCTACAGCCTCCTTTAAGGTACCTGTAGAGTGTGATAAGTTCACCCCTGAGCCTTCTCTTCTCCAGATTGAACAATCCCAGCTCCCCCAGCTGCTCCTCATAAGACGTTCTCCAGACCCCTCACCAACTTCGTTACCCTTCTCTGGACCCACTCAAGCACCTCCATGTCCTTCTTGTAGCGAGGGGCCCAAAACTGAACACAGTACTCGAGGTGCAGCCTCACCAGAGCCAAGTACAGGGGGACAATCACTTCCCTGGACCTGCTGGCCACGCTGTTTTCTTATACAAGCCAGGATGCTGCTGGCCTTCTTGGCCACCTGAGCACACTGCTGGCTCATATTCAGCTGACTGTCAACCAATACTCCCAGGTCCTTCTCTGCCAGGCAGCTTTCTAACCACTCACCTCCCAGCCTGTAGTGCTGCTTGGGGTTGTTGTGCCCCAAGTGCAGGACCTAGCACTTGGCCTTATTGAACATGACTTCAGTAAATACAGTGAAAAAAATGTATTTTATTAACAACCTAAACTAGAATTAGGTGACTGTTGTGTATGAAACTATCAGCTGTGTGGGATCAGAAACTAGTGTGTGTGCTTGGATCAAGTGTGACGAAATCTCATTTTTAGGAGTTATCTACCACCCTATTCCTAGTCTACTGTTCTAAACAATGGTGTTGCTGATGCAAGTGAAAATAGCAGCAAATGAATAGACAGTTGTGGAAAAAAACCTGGAAAGCTTAAGTTTTGCTTGCTTGCTTAAGCATTGCAAAACAAAGACAGTCTATCGACCATAATTTGAAAAAATATTGTGGTTGGTTTGTGTGTGGGTTAACAGCATGAATGGCACCTAAAGTCATTACAGAGATTACAAAAGTGAAATTGAATAGTACATTAAAGCTCAGAAATGTTAGTTCTGGTCACAGTGTAATATTCTGTAACATTATCAACATTGACTCTTGTATTAAGCAATGGCACACCCTGATTTTATGATTTATTTTTCTCCAGTTATATAATTTTTTGTCAGATAATTTCAGATAATGCTCTTTTGCTACTTTAATTTTTCCAGTTTTAGTTCAAAAAACATTTATTTATTTTTATTTTTATAGCTTCTTCTTTATTCTTTTTCTTTGAAAAATTATTATTATTTTTTTTTTTTCCATTTGTTGCAGGATATTTTGAGAATGTGCTTCTGTGTTTGACATATGTTGGAAAAGGCACTATATGGACCCTATCTCACCTACAGAGCAAACTGTAAGAGAAGTGGTTGTATTGTCTGTTTCTCACTGATAAATGCTCTTAGTGTTTTAAAAAGAGTAAAGCTAGCATTCTTTCAAGGTAGTAAAGCCACCACTTTCCTGTAATAGAAGACATATATCTTCTGTTTGAAGAGATACCAGATTTTTGTTGTTCATTTGTTTGTTTTTAAAGAATTGTAAAATCAGCTTTCAGGCAGAAAATTTCCAGCTGACTTGAGCAACAGCAAAAAATCATGAGACTAGGGCTAGCAGGGGGCTTTGCCACAGCTGTCTGTAAGTGACAATGTATCATCAGCTTATCATTCCAGAAGCAGTTTGAGGACTTTTCTCACTACCTTTCCTCTCATTTCAGGATTGGGGAGGCAATTTTCCTTTGTCTTTTAGCAGTGATAAGTAGCTTTCCCTTGGAGAGGAGAGGAGACAGGAAGGGAGGGGAGGGAAGGGGAGGGCGGGAGAAGGGAGGGCAGGGCAGGGCAGGAGAGGAGAGAAAGGCGAGGGGAGGGGAGGGAAGACAAGGGGAGAAGAGGGGAGACAAGGGGAGGGGAGGGGAGACGAGGGGAGAAGAGGGGAGACAGGGGGAGGGGAGGGGAGGG
>NC_048893.1:19613420-19616425 GCF_011077185.1 Oxyura jamaicensis
GAGAGGAGAGGAGAGGAGAGGAGAGGAGAGGAGAGGAGAGGAGAGGAGAGGAGAGGAGAGGAGAGGTCAGGTCAGGTCAGGTCAGGTCAGGTCAGGTCAGGTCAGGTCAGGTCAGGTCTTTGGGATTAGCTGTTTGGGAAACTCATCTTCTCTGGCATTAAAAAAAAGCATGCAGAGTTGTGCAGTCTTTCACTAATGCTGGTCTTTGTGAACAACCTTCCTCCTGCTCCAAAGCAGGATATGAGAAGGCAGGAACATCTCTGATAACACACTTTTTATGATGTTACTTTTATAACAATGCCTATACAGTTTCTAAGCACACTGAAAGGTCACCCTCAGTTATAAAAGTTTCTTAGACTTGATGGTGATAGATTTTAGACACTTGCATGCTATAAGAATAGACACAAAGAATTGCTTTTTTTATCACTCATTTGGCGTACACAAACCCTATATACTCACTCAGTTACCCTAGCTGTTAAATGCAATTTAGCAAAACACTTAAACGTATCCTGTGTGTGGCCTGAGGGTATGAAATGGTACAATAGCTCTTCCTATGCTCCCCTGGGGGAGGAACAAAGTAGTATGACCTTGGTCTTCCTATTTTGTCCCTAAGTATCTACAGTACCATATTACAGATAAATCTGTTATGTCAGGTCACTTGAAGATAATATAATTGAAACAGCATGTCTGTGTGCATGCATATATACACATGTGATAAATGTTTTGAATCTTGGGTGTCCCCTTACAGTGGGTCATCCTGTGAAAAAGATATAGTTCAAATCCAGCACTGCAGATGGGACCTTCTGATTCAGACTGTAGAGGGCCAAACATGCTCTTAACAATTCCTCATCTATGCACCAGAGTATGCTGAACACTGTGGATTACTCCTGTTTTCCTTGGGCTTTCCACAGGTGCAAGTACATGGATGTTAAAGCCTGGAGCCAATAAATACAGGCTTTCATATTTTATCACTGCTTCTTTTATTTACATGAAAAACAAACAAAAATTCTGTTTTCCTGAGGCAACCAGAGTAGTAGGGCAGGAACAACGTTTGAGAATTATATATATATATATATTTCATTACATTTTTTAAGTTCAGCATAGGTTTTCTCCCATAGAATAGACTTTGTGATAACAGCTCTAGTTCAGGAGGGGAAAATGTCACACTGAGAAAATGTGTAGACAGATCTATCAGATAACAAATAACAGAGTAGAAAGTGAATTGAGAGTGACAGCAGCAGCTCACTGGAGATAACAAGCAAAAAAGACAGGAAACAAGTGAGACATGACAAAGAGACTAAATGAAATTAATCTTTTTCCTGCTAACAACAAATTTTAGGCCAGGCACAGCCACACAATCCTGCATTACCCACAATTATATTCTGGCTTAATATATTTCCAAATTAACAGGAACTTGCTGTAGGCTTTGTTTGACTGGACATGTGATATGCAGGAATAAAGATATATATTTTTAGACAGACCTGTAGATATATTTTCTATAAAGCAATAGTCTATTTTCATTCATGGTATTTTATTATCAGATGTCATTGGCATGAGAAATGAAAAGCATTTGTTGAAAAGACGTAGTAGTCACAAAGTGTCAAAGGAAGAATAACTGTAAAGCTTTCAATAGCAAAGATTTCCTTTTTCTTTCATTAGAGATTATTTCATTTAAGCCTCCTGTCTTAATTAAGTGTCCAAGCTATAACTTCCTTGCATTGCGTTTCCCTTGAGAAATTTCAGTGAGTGGTCATTTTTGAAAGCAAACACAAGGTCTGTTATAAGTAAGGTATTATATTTTATTTCTTTACACTGTCAAGATCACAACTGATAGAGATAACCAGAGAGTCCAGAAGCATAGCATAGAATGGAAAAGTCAGACTCCAAATTAGACATAAACTGATTGAATCTATACGAAGAGTAACTGGAAACAATCCCACTTGCTCTGACAGGAATAATTGGTTTTATTGGTGCTCTTTCTCTGCTGAGTTTGCCTGGTACTTTCCTATCAGTCATTCATGACACAAAATTGTTTCCTAAAGAAATAATGTAAAGAATACAGTACTTACTGCTATGTATACTGTTCATCATTATAAATGATTATGTTGAATTTCAAAGAAAAACATTTCAAGGTGAGACCTGTTAAATATATATATATATTGTTCCTTCCTTTTTTTTGGAGATAAATGTTGAGCTAGGAACATAAATAATGTTAACTGTATTGACCAATACAACTTAATCCAAATCATAATCTGGCCCATGATATCTGGTCAGTACAGTCATCACTAATTATTTGATAATCTAATGGAAAAGGAGTCTTGTATGCCAGCTTTAACTTCTCAGTTTCTTTCCAAGTTTACTTGCTTTTGGGTAATATTTTTCTATTTTCATTGTTTTAATTCTTTCATTAATGCATAGCTATTAACCACTGTTTTCAGTCACACAGGAAAAATGGCCATCTGTTAGAACTGTGTTTTTTAAAGTACTGTTGCTTTCATATATAAGTTTGTATAAATGAGCTCTTTAATATTATAAGGACTCAGGGTTCTGAAGTTTCACTCTACACCTTTTCATGTGTGCACTTGCATGAAGATGGACATACAAGATTTGTACTGGGAAAATACAGAACCATTATGGATGGTTCTTTATTATTATTTTGGAACTTTATTATTTGGTTCTTTATTATGGAACACATATTATGGATGTCAATGGATGCCTTTAGGAAAAGTTCAGACAAACATTTGCCAGGACTTCCATAGGTATAGCAGATCAAGCCTTGGGGAAGGCAGATGGACTAGGTGACTTTTCTACGTACATTCTTGTACTAATTTTATGATTCTTTGAAACATAGGAGCATTGTAGAAACTCAGGTTTCATATCGTAGGGAAGCAGCATTTTCCCTTATTTTGACCACTACATCTGAATTCCTTCCTTCCTTCCTTCCTTCCTTCCTTCCTTCCTTCCTTCCTTCCTTCCTTCCTTCCTTCCTTCCTTCCTTCCTTCCA
>NC_048893.1:19621425-19648989 GCF_011077185.1 Oxyura jamaicensis
AAAAAAATGTCACTGACCGATCTTCTCGGTCAGTGACAGTCCCTTCCCTTCCCTTCCCTTCCCTTCCCTTCCCTTTCTCTGGTGGAACTGTTGCCAGAAATACATTGTCTGTGAATTCCACAAAAAGCTAGAAAAACTCTGAGACAAACTGACCTCTGAAAAGCACTACATCTTGTTCATCTTATCAATCATTAAAAGCAGAAGACATAGAGATGTATGGACACGTGTGATTACAGAAGAAAGATTTAGAAATTAATTGGGGATATGGAAAAAAAATGAGGTTTTGGATTTAAGAAGAATCTTTTTGTTTAAACAAATTTTAAGTAACAGCAAAAGCTTCAGAATAAGAATATGAGCATCCTAACACATGTATGAATTCTAAAACTAGATGAAAATCTGAAAATATATATTTAAAAAAATCACCTCCTAGGTAGAGACAAGTAAAGGATAAATATTCTAAGGCATCTCTTCTCTTATCCTGTAATTATCTGTTCATTGGGAAAGCAAAAAATAAACCACACAACAACACATTCTCAAATTTGACTAGGAAACATAAAAAATATGTTGGAGACCTCAAGTCAGGTTCAGAGCTGGCACATCTACTCACATTGTGTGTGTAATTGGCTAACGCCTCATCCAAATGAAAGACGTGTTGCAGCCAAAGCATTGTAGTGGGTAATAATTATGTATAATAAATGTTACATAAGTTACATACGTAGAAAAATATGGAGGAAAATGCCAGATGTTTATATTTTTATCTTGTTCATAGAGGCATATATAACAACTTCAAAAGAATGTCTTGTTTAAAAATAAGGACACATTGAAATATTTTTGAAAAGCTGTGACAAACATTTTAGTTCACTCTTAACACTAGCTATCTGAAGCAACTCTAAAGAAGTAATGCCATTTTATACCAGATGAAAAACAAAATGCTCTGTGTTTCCTAATTATTCAACAGATTTTTCAACAAAGTTTTACTCTATAAAATCTCCCATTTGAGGCTATGAAATTCCTCAGGTCCTACTTAAATTGTCAAAATAGGGCATAAAAGACTGAAATGGTCTAGAAATGATTTTTGAAGAGAACAACGGAATAATGGAACAATGAATAGAACAATGGAATAAAATAAATAGGAAAGCCTACAGGTGGAGTGAAAAACTCCTCAGCCTAGTTGAGCTTGTGACATGTTTTTTATTCCAGGCTCTAGCAATGATGAGTATAGAACGACTATGTTGTAATTCAATATTTACACAATAATACATTACGGTAATGCAATATAAAAATACAAATCTCTTTTAATTGAAAGGTTCAGTCTGCATAGAAAAAAAAAAAAAAAAAAAAAAAAAGTTGTAACTCATTGCCTTCAGATTCCTTGTCTCACATGAAGGCTGACTTCACCTGAAGACCCTGTCTGGCACTAAAATCTCTGTGCATTAGATGGGCAAAGGTGAAAGGAGGTGATACCTTTGCTGTCTTGCCTCATAGCCTTACTCCAGAGTCCAAACATCCCTGGAAACCCAGTTACACTTTCCAATTTGCACTGGCAAACTCTTGCAAGATTCCTGATTACCTCTCCTGTGGCATGGTTCAGACACAAGAAAAATAAATAAATATGATAATCCAAGACTATTTAATGGTTCTTGTTAGCTAGTCATGTTTTACACAGAATCACATTCTTTTCCTCTCTACACAAGTACTCAGTATAGGTGTACTCAAATGCAGGTGTGCATTAGGAAGGAAGTATGTTAACATGAGCTAACTTCCCAGGTGAATGGTAGTGCAAACACATAGGGGGTTGAAACTCTCTTAAGATCTTGCATATTTTCTGTCCATCGTTATAAGTGTTGATCAAACCTTGGTAAGCATGAAAGTTCATTTCAGTCTAAATGAAGAGAAACTTTGCAAAATATTATCTGAATAAAGCATAAGAATTCATCTGCAAAAGTTGGGTTAGAAATTTTGTCCTATATTTCTATGTATCATTTGATTTTATTTTCAGCCCAGAACATAGCCAGGTAGGTCAGAAGGTGAGTAAAACAGAAAAAAATATATTAATGACTATCATGACTAGAAGTTAAATTTCTGTAGGGCAGCAATTCAATATTTGGGCAGAGGGTCAGACCATTTCATATTTTTTGTTAATATCCTGAGTTCTTCAGTGTGTGAAATAATATGAGAAAAAGTTTAATCTTGTAATAGTAACTTTTGTTATATTACATCTTAATTCTTTGATAAATGAATTGTCTTTTTTCTACCTCTCACCCAAGCAAAAATATCTGTAAGGAAAGATTTATGTGTGCAAAGTCCTCAGGAAGTGTTTCAAACACATTTCTCTTCAATGTATGTTGGACTTTTTTAGTTGAAAGCCATGTAAAGTTAAAGGTAGCCAGAGAGCCTCTTATTGCCTTTGCATGAATGCTTGTGTACTGTGTATTCTAGCTAATTTATATTAGATACTGAATACTCACCATATTCTCTTCATAGCATAATAATAAAGGAGAAGACATATGAATGTCATTGACTTTCTTCGCTTGTAAGATGTGCCTTACTACCACAAATATCTTAGAAAATATACGACAACCCACAGCTGTAAAAGGCCTATCACTTGGAGATCTCAAAACTGCTTGCTCCAGACAGGATTCCACAGGGAGCTATTTCAGAAATCTAAAATATCCATCTTGGCTGTACTGTCTTCCAGTCCTGGGTTTTCTTCCAGTACAAATGCTAGTGATGTCTTCAGTCAGCTGCACTGATAAGGCCACACAGCCTTGTGACATTTGTGTGGGGGCCTTACATTGCTGTTGAAACCTCCCCAGACATCGTGGCAACTGGATGCACAGCACAGTCCCCCATCTACGGACCTACCCAAGATGAGCATTTATGATGGCAGCAACTACAGTTCATCTTCTCTTAGTGCATTGACCCTAAAAATTACTTTTGTTGAAAACCAAAATGCTATCCTAGCCTGCCAGTTTGTAGTCCTGTGAGGCAAAGAGGAGACTTACTGAAGAACTTGGTTACTGCTAAGCATCGAGGATTCCTAATCCCTATTAATGGTTTTGCTGGGAGGAATGACTGCCTTCTTGGCAGCTGTGTTAACACTGGTGGACCATGTCTGCTGGGGAAGCCTTGCTTGCAGAAACTCCTTCCCTCAGAGGAGCTGGAGCAACCTCAACACCACTCTTGGTAGCCAGAACCAGCTAAAGTGAGCCCAAAGCAGTACTGCAGAAATATATTGTAGTGCTTGAAATAACAAAGGAAGCTACAGATGAGTTAAATAAGCTGTGAACAGAACCCAGATGTAAATTTAGTTCAATTCTAAACATCTTCTGTGCCACATATTCTAGCTTGACCACCCCAAAGCTGTCTGAAGCAAATGGAGCTCATTTTTCTCTTCCTTTTTTTTTTTTTTTTTTTTTTTTTTTTTTTTTTTAACAGATGGTAAAACTATTCACAGAATCTATTTAGACTAACGTATGCTGTATTGTAAATAATCATGAACTGAACTTTCAGTCTGACTGTTCCCCAGCCCTCAAATATTTTTATGTAGCATATGATAAAATAATTCTAAGAAAAAGTTCATATGTTTCTGTTGTTATATTGTCTAAGTTTTGGGGTTATTTATGTCAGGTGGATGAAAAGCCTGCCAAATCTGGGAAGCCAAAGAGCATTAGGCCTTGTGAGCTTTTGCTATCCCTTTTTTATTGCAGAATAAATATCTGTGCTAGAAAATACAGATTGTGATAATGTCTTAAGGGTCTAGGGTAACTGAAATGTATTACAGTTTTGAAGTTTTTTCAAGTAAGGCCTAATATGCTTTGGTGATTTATTACTTTGAAGTGTGGTGATATAACATGACAGCTATGTATATAAAATTATAATAAATTAATCTACATATTTTGTTTGTTTGTTTCTGTTTGCCTTGGGAACTAGATCTGGGATAACTCATCCTGTTATTTATACATTTTTTCTTAGTATTTTATAAAACTGCAGACTCTTCAAGAAACCTACAAGAGTCTGCATGATGAAAACTTTCTTATATATTCACATTTAAACAACTTTATTTCAGTGTTACAAAGTCACAAACTGCAGATATATTTGTTCTTTTGAAATAGCAGTGGTATTTTCCAAATCAGCAAGATTTCACAGTAGAAAAATGAACTCAACAGCTTGAAGTTCTGATATACATAAATAATTTTCTATCTATGGTCTCTTGGTTATATTGGTACATTTAATTCTCTAGGTTTTCACTTTTTTTATCGAAAAATCTTAAAAACAAAACTAAGTTTTTTTCTAAAAATTTCATTCAAAGAAAGACCAAATAAAATGTGATTGATATGGCTTAGATGACAATCAATTTATGGCATCTGCCATACTGAGAGAGGGAGGAAGAGATGCTACATAGCTCTGAACTTTTGCTGTGTTATATGAGAAAACTCTATGATACATTGAGTAATGTTAATAGGAGGATGATAATTTGCTTAATCCTTTCTTCACTCTGCCCGAGCCAGACCCACCTGCAAAGCAAAAAGATTCAAAGAATTTTCATATGCCAGTCAATTATTTTAATTTCATATCATGGTGTAAATCAACTGATTAACAGTCTTTGTCTATTCTTGATGAATTCTAGTGTCCACTTTTTAAATAAAAACTGCAGATGCATTGTAACTTGTTGTAGACTTATTCACCAAGTCCAATTTGTGGGTCATGTCTTTCCATAAGAAATCCAACATTCTGCCCACTTCACGATTTTGCGTAGAGATGCATGTCCTAGTTTATTCTACTTGAGACCAACACATTGCCGAGAGTAAGAAGAATGGTGTATTGACAAAGTAATACCCAACCGTGGAATCAGGAGAAAGCTGACTTTATCCTGTGTTGTGGGAAGTGCTTCTGGGTGCTAAATTTAGTGCTAAATTTAATCTAGCTTGGTTAACATATTTCTCTATGATAATGCTTTGAACTCAGTAACTTGCAAGACTCTTTCAAGATATGTCTCAATTACATGCCAGTTTTTGTTCAGGACATTTTATGACATTGTAAAATGTATACAGTGTAACATTTTCTATTTTATTTTTTAAGTACAAAAATTTCATATAAAATGTGTTAACTTTACGTCTCACTGCAAAAGAAATAGATATTCTATCTTTATTATACATATTCTTAGAGATTACCATAACAAAATGAAAAAGATAAAACTTAGATAATTAAATTACCTGTACTTTATCAAAGCTCAGTTGGCTTCAATTTTTTTCCTTAATTGAAATGCAAAACACTACCTAATGTAATGATCAGCATCCACATTCAACAAACACTAGGAAGGTGTGGAGAACACAGTAAAAGTGTGTTCTCATAAAGTGTGGAGAGCACAGAATATAATAACAATAAGAAAAATCTAGAAAGGAAACTGAAGATCCATAGGGAAAACAAAACAAAACAAAACATCCTGTATAGGGAAATGAAGAACTACTAGCCTACCACAGATGTTCCCTTGCTTTTTCATGAAGAGAGATATGTCTGAGAAATAAAATCAGAATAACAAGACATGCTTAGAGTTAGCTACTTTAAGTGCTGAGAACAAGTAGGATCTCTCCTGTGCTTTCCAGTCCTTACTTGAGTATGGGGAGATTACTCTACCTGTTCAAGATAAGTACGTGGAAGAAATGTAATGTATTTATCTGTGTAAATTTCTAAAAAACTTGGACTTAGCCTGATATTTCAGAGTTGCTGTTCAGTGACTGTCTCCATCATACAAAGATCTTTCTCAGAAACTATGGTAAAAATGGGGTGTTATAAAACTTGTTCATCAGCAATTTTAATTCTTTGAAAGTTATTAACATGGTTTTGAAGGTACCCAGTTAGCATGGAAGTAGATATAGAAATATGCAAGTATAAAGGGCTCTCACTTCTCAGTCAGACACAGAAATGAAAACAAGACACTTATGTCCAAAGTACAGGACAGAGGTTCTGTTCATTGCAATGATGTTACTTCCATTAGGCCATCTGATGGAACCGGATTTAAATATTTAGTCATCTGAATAATAGTGTGTTAAATGTGTAGTTTTTAGCTGTGTAAGCATTGATGAAGGAGCCGTTCAGTCAGGACCCCTGTACAGGAAACAGCTATGCCCAAATGCAACTCCCTCCTGCAGCTTCAGTTGCAAGGTCAAGGCTACTGACCCTTATATGATTTTTCATCCTTCTAGTATTCATCATGTATTCATTTGCTGTTATTTATGCATCAGCAGGTTTGTTTCATTCTTCTCTGTGCAACATCAGTTTCATGCTAGCAGAAGTCCATTGACTGGACTGACATTAAACATTTACAGATGTTGAACAGCACCACTGTTGAACAGCTTCTGCATTTACATGACTCTGAATTCAGTGGGGATGGTATTAAGAAACCTGCTCCTTGGTTCCTCAATAAGACAGCCTGATTAAAATAGAATCACAGAAGCAATTTAAAAAGTTTCTGTGGCTATGTGAATATAAAGTGTAAAAATACACATCTCAAAACATAAGAGTGTGCACCTCATTACTCAATAAGAGAACTACACACATATATGCACTATTTTCCCTAAGACATAAATGGCGAAACCATTAGCTGCTGTAGTTCAGTAACTTTCCAATTATTTCAATTAGTTTAATATATATGTATTTAAATAAATAAATAAGCATAAAATTTTATAAAAATACTTCCTATATATAAAAATAAACATATATTTTTATATATAGTATTATGTATATATATACTTTATATATACACATAAAATACTTATTTATAATATGGGCTCCAAGAAGGGCCTGTACACCAATAAAAGTAGAAGTTTTACAACAAAAATGTCAGTTACCATTAACATTATGTTGTTGTTGTTGTTGCTAATGTAATTACATAAAGAAGATCCTCAGTCTGTAGTTGTATCTGCAGCTGCTGTCATGGTTTTATATACTGGCTTTCAGAAAATGAAATGAAAATGAAAAAAAAATTGCCCCAAACACTTCTGTACACAAGTCATGATACAAGTCATACTTTGTCAACTTTTTATGAAGTTGTGTAATGTATAAAGCTTTGTAACATATATACAAAGTTGTGTGATGTATATAAAATAAAAAAGAAGTTTTCTCTGTATAAATAAATATATAGAATGAAAATATTGAGGGAAAACATTAAGATACCAAAATGTAGCTTTAAGCCCATTTATTTATTTATTTATTTTTCTCTTAAATGACAAACTGTTTTATAAGCATTTATCATAAAGGACTTGAATAAGAAGGTGAGATAAGTAGGTATGCTTATATATGCTTATATCTACTAAAGCTCTAATATGTGATTTCTTTTTTCTTTTTTTTTTTTTTTTGTTTACTTTCTTAGGAGTGAAGAGTGATGATCGTAAAGCAAATTTTATTGACAAAATGTTTCATTAAATCAATGACTATGATTCATTTCTTCAAACTGCATTTAACTTCACAACAATGCATGATGGAACACAACACAAAAAGGTTTGCAAATATCTTCCACAAGACTATTAAGTATAACAAAAAAAGGAAAAAAAAAAAAAAAGTTAAACCTTGTATAATTTTTCCTCCAGCACTTTGTGTAATATAACATTATTCTTGTTTTATTTAGGAACTTTGTCCTATATATGCCCAAGCTACAGCATAATACTCATACACATTGATTTTATAAATGCATGAAAGATGATTTTATAAACATTGAGACTCTTTCCCATGAAGAAATATGTGGAACTGTGTGGAATTTTCTGTGAGAATTTCCTTTCAGATGCTACAGAGATGTTTTTCATGTGGTGAATTTTCCTCTATGGATCCAAGAGAGGGATGTAGTACATAAGTTGCTTCAAAACCCCAGAGATATTTAGGTACTAACAAGGAAGAGCAGGAAGACATAACCAGCCACAAATCCTTTTTCTATCACAATTCACAATAGTCAAAAGTGGTATTAATGTAATTTCATAATCATTTATAATGTGACCTTATGTTACACCAGCAAAAGTCTTGTATTGTACTGTTTCTGTATCATAAAGGAAAATAGAACAATAGAATTGTAGAATATCCTGAGCTGGAAAGAACACATAAGGATCATTGAGTCCAGCTCCTGGCACAGCACATGTCTACCCCAAAATTCAGACCATATGACTAAGAGCACAGTCCAAATACTTCTTAAAATCCAACAGGCTTAGTGCTGTGACTATATCCCTGGGGAGCCTGTTCCCGTGCGTAACAACCCTCTCAGTGAAGAAACATTCCTTAACACCCAGCCTGACCCTCCCCTGTCGCAGCCTGACAACATTCCCACAGGTCCTGTCACTGTCCCCAGAGAGCAGAGCTCAGTGCCTGCCCCTCCACTCCCCCTTGTGAGGAAGCTGTAGACCACAACGTGGCCTGCCTTCAGCCTCCTCTTTTCCAGGCTGAACAGGACAAGTGATCTCAGCCTCTTCTCGTACGTCTTCCCCTCTAGGCCCTTCAACATCTTTGTAGCACTTCTCTGAACACTTTCCAATAGTTTTCCCAGAAAATTTCTCAGAAATTATAATTCTGAATATGATAAGATTTCATTATTATTATTATTATTATTGTTGTTGTTGTTGTTGTTATTGTTATTATTATTATTAAATAAATGATCTATTTGGACCGAGTTTAGTGGCCTGACTCCCTTAGGAGAGCAGACATTCTCTGCCTTGGTGGACCCTGGTTGATATTTTTTCTCCATAGAAAAAATATGACAAGTTAACCCCTTTCAGAATTATAAGACATGAAAAATTGAAACGAAACAAGTAGGCTACAAATAATATTGCCTGGAGCTTTTCATCTACTATTTTTCTGTTGTTGTTCAATGTCTCTCAAGAAATATGCAGACTTTGTTGTTCATATATGAAAAAGGGAATAGTTGCTATTTCTAATGCTAACAAGAGAGCATGGGGTTCATAGTCAAATGTTTCAGGAACGTGTGGCAAGAAAATAGTAGCAAAAATAGATGCTGAAATAAATGGGGGATCAGTATGCAGAACATGTTCCTTTTTACAACTGACACTAAATAAATTGAAGAAATAAAGTAGAGCAACAAACAACCTTGAAACGATTCATTTGTGGAAAAAGAGATATACAAGTTAAAATTGGTTTAAAAGTTTACCCCCAGATATCAAACAAGCCAGGTAATTTCAAGGTACACCATCCTATTTTCTACTTAGTTCTATAGAGTGGTGCAGGTTAAAAGATTATCTATACTTCATGTTTACATTTTCATCTACCTTGTTTCATTTTTGCCAGAGTATTATTGTCTTAAATTACTTACTCTTTAAATTTGTGTCTTCTGTTACTGTCTTATAAAAGCAGAGATTCCTTTTTTGTCCTCACTTTGCCTGTTATAAGGAGAGTTCATAAGACTATATTGTTTGTATTTAAAGATAGTATCAATAATAAGTGAGATTCAAACACAAAAACTGACAACAAAACTGACTTATTGAAGTCTTTATTAATAACCATATGACAGAAAAGATGAGAGCATTCAATCATGTAACAGGATAACCATTTTCAGTGGCTGATTTAAAATAATCTCTAGGCTTTACCTACAGTAAATGGGAAACCATTAACACCTCACTAGAAAAAAAATTTCTTGTAACAGTTTAGGATGAGATGAATCACCCTTTGAAATCTTCCATCTTTTCACATTAACTTTAGGTAGATTTTAGATAATCTTAATCTAAATACCTAGATTTTTTATATACTGCAGAAAAAGAGATGAATATATTGCGCTGGGTAGAAAATCCCTTTCAAAGTCATTGAATATAATTTCCTGATTTCTCAGGCTGCTCAGTCTTATAAATTCTGTAAGAAGATAATCTGCTAATTTTAAGGTTTTAGGTGATCAGCTTTAAAAACAAAAACAAAAACAACACTACAAAAAGCTGTTCAAAAACCTCCGATGGAAAGGTATAAACTTTGTCTCAAATCCCTTAGGATCATTAATTTATTTTCCCATTTAACACTTGTCTTTTTGGAGTAACATTATCATTTAATTCAGACTTTTTTTTTTTTTTTTTTCCCCACATATAAAATTTACCCCACTGTCTTTATATAGATATATATAAATTGCACATGCAATTGCATATATAAATATTCACATTCAATTTCCCAGACTAAGCAACCAAAGCTATTTTATTCTGTTGAGACGCTCCAAACTTATTTGTTTCCCATGATCTTGTCGTAGGTCAACCCTATAGTTACTCCAGTTTGAAGATGTCTATCCAGCATGCTGTCTGTCAGAAGCTGTATGGAGAGACCTCATTCACATTAGCAAAGCAAAGCAAAACAAAAAACAAACAACAACAACAAACCACAACAAACAACAAGAATGTCACAGCAAGCACTGATGATTTTGTATTTCTTTAAGCCATAGATCTTTAAGTGAACACTTTTGCATATACTTGCTTACAGTGACCCATGATCTTGATGAAAAATGTTTTAGTTTTCTAATGCAGAGCTGTAGTGCCAACTACAACTATAGTGCCAGAGTAGTACATTTTGTAGTGAAGGGAAGGAGACCTGGATCTTCTTGGACTGTGCTGATGGTAGTAGGACTGTGGCCACTTACCAGGACATTGTGGGAAGAAAGAACTGTATTATAAGTTGTTACAGAACATTCTGAAAATGGATTGCAGAATTCAACTGTCAATACAAAACAAGCAAACAAACAAACAAACAAACAAAACAGACTACAAAATACATTTTATAGCCAATTCCTGGTAAATCCTCTCCTGTCTTCAAAATGGATATGTGGTTAAATTCAGAGGAAGGAATATGAAAGAGAAGCTAGCTGAGGAGGTAGAGGCAAGAGTGGATGTAGATTATGCAGAAAAGCAGGGAACATTTGATGTAAAAGCAGGCCTGACTTAGAATCTGGAAAAAGCATGCAATGGATCTCAATAGAGAAAATTGTATTAATTAACATAGCACTATTTTTTTTTTTTTTTTTTTTCCCCTGGGACATCTCCAAACCATCCACTTTTCTTGCTTCTCCATATTCACTTCAAGATTCCATATAAACATTAACTTCTAATTAAGGTGATATATTTTAAAAATCTGTTCTGACAGAAAAATAAAAGAACTCTAGAATAATCAAATAATTATTTTCCATCATTTCCAGACAGGGTCTGATTTTTTTATTTTTATTTTTTTTTTCTGCTAACATAAAATGGCAGCATAGTAAAAATATCAACTTATGTTGAGTATTAATAGAGAAATATTAAATCCATTGTTTAAGCATAAAAATAGGATATTTAATATATTACTTTACAGTGAAACAGTGAGATTGATAAAGAAACCAGATTTTCAGAAGCATGTTTAGAGACAACCTACAGCTGAAGGACTGTAGTCATGCTGTTTTGAAGTTATGACCCAGCATAAATTTTCTGCAGAAAAACACAAGTGCTATAAATAAAGTGTCAAAATGAGCATAATTGGGTTCAATAGCAATGTTTTTGGAAGTGCAGCTTCATGTCAAAATACATTTGTTTTAATCCAGTTGCTCATTGATTTGCCATCCAATAAAAGAATGGTATGAAGTCATTGATACATTACGCAGATACAGCAAAGCAAAATAAATAATAATGGGGCAAATTGGCACATATACTACAAAGCTAGTAATAAGTATTTACAGTTGAGAAAGACATTACACATCCTGGACACAATTATAATAACTGAAATAATATTACAAAGCTAAACCACACAGAAATAATAGTCACAGGGAGGTCTACAACATCCAAAAACAACAACAACAACAAAAATAATTGGAAAGAGACAGCAAAGGTTAGAGTAATCTTAAAGAGGTGATATTCTGTACAGAAATAGGAAACAGTAACATATTCAGAAAAGAAACTATTCTTCAGTCTATTTAGAAATGAGACTGAAAAAGCAACTGTAATTGCCTTTGAAGACTTCAGGTAAATTATTTACATTTATTTGAGACAGGAATTATACACTATGCATCTTTTCTTTTACATATTCAAGAATGAGATATTTGTATTAGAGCTAGCTACTAGAATTATTGTGGACTTGGTGTCTACATTAGAGTAGGAAAATGCAGAGATTCTAGGTTGCTTAATTTGACTAAACTAACCTTGAGACAGGAAGACTACTGATCTCTTGAAATGTAGGAAATAAACTTTAGGGAATAGAGAAAACACACAAAATAAAACAACAAAAATGAAAAGCAAACAACCTTTACATTTAAGAACTATGTGGTCAATATTTCACTATAATTGAAAAAAAATACAAAGTAAAAAAAAAGTATACACTGGGTATAATGTAACTGAAGCTGGAAATCATAAAAATGGCAGAATCTGATTAATTTATGAAAGGGATCACATTAGATGGTTTGAAAAAGAAAGTATTGGATTCAGTGAGTGGAGAGATTTCTACATCTATAAACAAACAAAAATATGATGTGTATGTATATATATATATACATTATATAATATGTATATATATATATATTTATAAGCTGTATTTAAATGAAGTAAATGGGGAAAGTGGTTTCCAAGACCAAAACCCCTGTATATTTTATGCAGATATGCACCATGAACCCATTTGTTCATGTTCTGGACCAGGAATAATGGGACCACTATCTGCAACTGGTTTGTGAATGGCTACAGCATATGCTGATTTTCATCACTTCTCTCATTAGTTTATTTGCCTTTATTGTAGAACTGCAGGTCAATAGGAAGGTCATTAGTATTCTGAAAATATCAAAGAGCCATGCACTCCAGCTCTGAGAAGGACAAAGGAATTTCATTAACCACACAGTTCCATGTTTTGACAACAAAAGCACAGCAGAAATCCTGCAAACTGACCAAAAGACCTATGGCTATTAAAAAAGTACTTCAAAATTTCAGAGCAGAAGGAACTGTATGAACTGAAGTCAATTTCGATATATTTCCTTTTAGGTATGAGAATCAGGCTGGGAACCCAGAGTGTACTTAAAAGCTGTTATTTAACATTAGGTAGTGATCTATGACACACTGTGTGCATCAATATTTCTTGAAGTGAGGACAGGTGACAACAAAAGACATGGGGTAGGGAAGGGCAGGGAGCAGCAAAGCACATGCCCTGAGAACACTACCCTGCTGGCAGCTGTGTGCTGTTTGTAAGATTTTCACCGACATGGCTTGTGGTCTGTATATGCTGAAAACTCTTTTATATTGATATAATCATATATTGGTATAAATGGTGTAATTGTATCCTTATCAAGTGTGTACACAGTCATTATGTGTACAGTTCTCGGGTCAAAGGAGTCCAATAGAAGGTAGGCAGTTTTGTACGTGAAACTGATTGTATATTGCTATATCAGCAAGTCTGAAGGTCAAATAAATTATACTACAAATATTTTACATATTGCATTCATATCTAATTTTGTGAGCACACAGCACAGATTTTGTATTTTAGAAACACAAATTCTTTTTTTTTTTTTTTTTTTTTACTCACTAAATCATAAGGCCAGAAAGATACAAAGTATACATGATGACTGAGGTATGACAAGTCATCTCCAGCTTCAGTAGAATGACATAAATTAAAAGAATTCAGAGCTCATAATAACCTCCCAAAGTAAATTTCAATGCAGCACTAAAGGTTTAAAACTGTGACTTGCAAATGACTAACACAAGATAATAGCTACTTGTATAGTATACTTCAAGGTAGTTGAAGGGCAAGCAATTCAGTTGTTATAATAGCAACAGTAAGTCATTAACTCATGGAAAAATCTCAGGTAATCTGTGAAGTAAAGAAATAACCAAAGGAGTACTCTGTTTTGCAAGGCAAAAGTGGACATATATGGTTTTAATGGGTTTTGTTAATTAAAGAGGTAGATTATTTTTTATGTAAATATAATGCCTAATGATCATGGAAACTTCCCAAATCACCGATGCTCCTGAAAAGCTCTGCGTTTCAACTGAACAGATGTAAAAACAAACAAACAAACAATGACAATAACAAAAACAGTCTGAGACAGAGGTACAAGAAAACTTTCTTGAAGAAAAAAATTAAAAAGTAAGCACAAGCACAAGCACAAGCTTCCTATTCTTAGAAAGCTACACAACACTGCAGATATCTTCCCCACCCCTCACCCCCAGCCTGTGGTCTAATAATATGTACTGTGATAAACAACTTTAAGATACTAATCATGATTTTTCTTTATTTCTGTCAATACTTATAGTGAATCAATCCTTCACATACTCTTCTGGTCTATGGTCATAGTCAGAGATCTCTGGGACAATACTGTTTCCTTGATGATTATCTCTGACAAGAAGTCAAAAGTTTTTCCCCTCTAGGAAGAGGTTGAAGTGATGCTACTAAAACCATAAACTGAGGCTCAGTTATCTCATAAAATAAAAACTAATAAATAAATAAATAAAGCAAACATAACAAGAAGGAGTAACATTTATTTATTTATTTATTTATTTATTTATTTATTTAGGCTTGTGTTATATTAATGACTTCAAGAAGTAACAGACCCCCATTCTTGGCTAAACAGTATGCAAACTTAGAGAAATAGTTGGAGCCACAGATAGTTGTTACTGTAATTGTGACAATAGCTACAACATTGAAGAAGAAAACAATGGGAGTGTCATCTTATAAACAGATAATGGTATTGTATGCTAAAGGCTGGCAGGTTATAGCTTTATAAACTGATATAGTAATATTTTGTGTGTCAAGCATCAGCCCTTCCTCCTAGCGTGTTCTGTTCCCCTGATCTTGTGAGCAGGACACTGGCCTGCAGTGTAATGTCAGCATCTCTTCAGACCTGACTCACTGTACTGCTATAGTTTTTAGATTTCTTTCATGTCCCTAGCATATAAGAAGAACAAACACAGTTGAGCTACCTGCTTCTTTTAAGTGTAATATTACAGCGATTCTTCTGTACCACATTCATGACACATTTACAAAGTTATCCTCATTTTTTTGGAGGTGTTCTGCTGTGTATTTTACAGAGACACATTTTTTCCTTGTTTAATTTAGCGTTTGTATTTTAAACAAGTTAATTAAACCAGTAGATTTTTTTTTTTTTGAGTAAATAAGGTTTATTTTAGTTTGGTTTAGGTAAATTAAGAGGAAATTTGAGCTAAATGACGCAAAACAAAAGAATAAAGCAAAGAAAGCAAAGACTAGTCTATATACTAAATTTCTGTCAGCATCACAAAGTAAATTAAACACATTAGAAATTCCATTTTTAAGCAACAAAGAAATTCTCATAGAGTAAAAGTAGCATGGATATATTTGCAAAATTGTCCTTTACAGTATAGTTTAGGTAAAAACATTGACAAGTTATGAATTTGGTATAAATGAAAAGTAATCTCCAAATGGAAATTGGAGTGAATGGAAAAGCTCAGATTTTTTTTTTTTTTTTTTTTTTTTTTTTTTTGGTACAGGTTTTCAGTATGGATAGGCTATGGATAGCTCTTCCTTCTATAGGTGAATATTTAAAGGTGAATTCAAACAAATGTGAGAGGAAGACCATACCTTCTGAAATCCTGCTCTGCTTGCAACAGCAACCACTTTCAGTCCCTTCCTTTTTGATGGGGGACTCCTGATCCCCCATTCACCATCACTTTCATGAGCTGGGTTAACATCCTTTACAATGACGTTTTAGGGAGCAAGTCTCTCTCTCTCTCTCTCTCATTTTTTTTTTTTTTTCTTCATACAGTGCCTGATTAAATGGTGATACTCACTGTTACAGAATGTTGTATAAACCAGAAGTATAAACAGTTTTTATAAAGGGGTTATTATGGTGGACGAGTTAATATTAAACAAAATAGCTTAGTTAAAATAACTAGTGCAGGAAGCCTGAGAAGCACAAGCAGCCAGAAACTATGAAGTTGTCCCAGAAACCACCCCTCCAGGCACACTCAGTTTCTTACATATCACTAAGCCATGCTAAAGACTGGCTACTGTGGTCTTTGGTCTAAGTGTCATCATCTGCAGGCTAAATGAGAAGTTTGCAAACCCAGCCTGTTTGAACTTAAGGGGTGTAGGAAACATTCATGTAACAGCTCCACCAGCAGATCTGAGGTGACAAATCAGCCTGTGGTGAAGGGGCAAACACTTAACATAGTCATTGACAGAGCATATCTCTGTCTGTTACTTCACTACTCTGCAAAAAGTTTTCATTTAAATAAAGAGAGAGTGTTGAAGCCTTTCAGAATATTTCTGCATCACAATTTCCAAATAAGTATTCCCTTTGCTCCACGTAGTTTCTGTCTTTTGTCCTGTCCTAGGACACTTGCTTCACTGTGGTAATTGTCCTGGCAGGAGGTGTCAACCAACATCCAGCTCAATTTTGGCACATGAAGATATGTGCATAAAGATCTTTCTATGTGTTATAATATTCTACCAGAATATATTATCTATATAATAAGTTGTAGAACATTAAGCTTATCTCCAAGTTTTCTTCTGTTATATTTGAAAAAAAAAAATATCATATATAAAACAAGATCTGTCAAAAACAGGTGTTAGGCAATTACATTCTGAGGACAGAGAATCTCTGGAATAGTTTTTAATAAGATGAAAAATGAGAAATTTTATAAGTTAGGCGGTACATATGTTGGTGTTTAGTCAAGTGTTGTTTTCAAAGTATTGAGGAAAACCACTGCTACACCTTAAAATTAAATGAAAGTTCCTCTTCATGTCTTAACTGAATACAGCTTAATTTATTTGGAGGTTTTCTAATACTTCTAAGGTATTTAAAAAATAGAGTCATGTTAAATGTTTAAAAGGAGAATAACCACTGACAGCTTTCTGAAATAGCAACAAAAGTAGTATGGAGAAATAGATTCTTATCCACTGTCAGGTAATACGTTCTTGCTGATATTGTAACTCTGGCTTAGGGCCTCCAAGGGACTTTGGATGAAACAAAGAGATCCATCAAATGGTAAAAAATATAAACGTGGGCAGAACTGACATGAGTTTGCAAAGCAAAATCTTGCAAATTTCTTTATCATGTTTAATTTTTGTACCAACAAATGAAAGTTTTAAAAAACTATTTATAATTCTAAAAGCACTTCCTGAAATACTTAGGGAGACACCAGCAGTTTGGCTTTGAATATTTGTAATATTTGATACAGGCAAAGATGTCATAAGAACAGCTATAATTTACATGCATGAAAATGATTATGGAGCTCTTACAGACATAATTTTCAAACTTCTGGAAGCCAGACAAGTTAATAATATTACACCATTTCAGTTGCTCTGGAGAATGCTTCATAATATCAGACAACTTAGCATATGCATACACAACCTTAGTTCTTGTTTCTTTATTTTTTATTTTTTTTCTTTCTACTATAAAATACATGTGTAGAACAATGACAGAGAGAGTAAATAAAGTGTGTGATGTAGAAGAAGGGGAAGGAATTAATAAACTATTTTATTTCATACAATGCAATTTTGTTTGTCTGTTTGTTTTTAGTTTTGGACGAAGGGTAGTATGGACAAATTTCCAGCTGTGATTTAGTTTAGTGAAGTAGGTTTACATTAGCTAAGGATCCATAATTAGTGCCAGTGACTTGTGATTAGTGCTTGTCTCCCCTCTGAGTTACCCGTGGAATACTGCCAAATCAGTTTTCTATCTTTTTTTTTTTTTTTTTTTTTTGCTGCTACTCACTAGCACAGAAATTGTCAAATAAAATCTGGGTAAACACACAATAAGTTCAAACTTCCCATTTAGACATTTTGCTGTTGCTCAAACATCACTTTTAGACTAACTTTCTGTTTACTTCTCACTGACAGGCCCATTTTTCTTGAGTGCTTTGAGTGCTAAAGAAGCTTTGAACTCTGAAAAAAAATGTTCCAACCAAACAGGGTTAATAAATAATCTACTAAGCTTGATTTACAGGGTCTGATTGTCTCTTTGCTCACACTAGTTTTACACTTGTTTAGTTACATTAACATAACGTTATTTTTTTCTCTGAAATGAATGATTTCACCTCCTCCAAATAAAAAGAAAAGGAGGAGGAATAAATATTGGCACTCTCCTCTGCTCTTCCCCTTCGCTCTCTTCCTCTTTCTCTCTGTTTCTCTCTTTCTCTCTCTTTTTCTAATTTGATTACTAGAACAGGCCCATGATGAACAAATTAAGAACAGATAAGGGAGGCAGTTCCTCATTTGTGATTCCTGGTGATTCTATGAAGTAAAATGATAGTGCTAAATTATAAAATTCAACAAAATTTAGAAAAGGGGTATTTATTTCAAATAAAGCATGTAAATATCCATAAACATACATTTTGTAGGTGGGAGTATAATGATTTTCAATCTGTTTCTGCTGAATAAGACAGTTTGGATCATATTTCATTGATTATTAACAGCTTGGTTCATAACATCTTGAAGACCTCATGCTCCTTTCTGTTTCCTCCTTGTATTTTCCACAAACACAAAAATTGAAAATTGAAATGAATGTAGATCAGAAGCCTGGGAAGCATTTCCTCTTTCCAGATTCAGGGAAATGGTTTAATGGCAGAACTCTGTAAGTCAGGTTGATGGTTGGACTTGATGATCTTGATTCCATCCAAAAGGAGGGGTATAGTTCTACTTATAGCAGTTTTGTTCTCACTAAGCGGTGATGATTTTCCTTGATTTTTCAGTTACAAAAGCTGTTTGGCAAGTGGAAATCTTACTTTTCCTCCTTCCTTACAGGTGTTGAGGTGAGTGAGGATGTCCTGCTATTCACATTTCTGTTACCATGTCAGAATATTTCAGATGGCTTTGTACACTTTATAATACAGATGAGTGTCAGCTCTCACTTGATAACTTCTTTTACATCTTTTGATATCTTGATATGAAAGTTTTCTTAACTCAAGCTCTTCTACTGTGGTTAGGCAGGAACTGTGTTATATCTCAGATACTCTTGAGTAATTGTGATCACATTAGGGTTAATGCTTGTGTCTATGAAATTGCATAGGAAAGTGCTGTAGAAAAAAAAAAAAAAAGTAAATAAAAGAGAAATTCAGACTGCACTTTCTATCAAATAATTGTGTTTGTTCTTCACAGACAGGCTTATTTTTTTCTTCATAATGAAGCCAGACTTTAAGTTTCATGTTCAGTAAGGTAAATAATTATGGTCAAGGTGTTCTTTACGAAATAAATAATTTTGTTTTCTTTTTCTCTAACCTTTTTCTTCTGATAAAGAATTCAAATGCAACGATTAATATTGCAATGAAACTAATGATATATCACTATTACTGACTTAATTTTGATAATAATCAAAATTACCTCTAAAAATTATTTTTGAAACCTAAATAACATCCTTCCATTCAAGAAAGAGAGTTGAAAGTAAAACAACAGTGAAATAAGGTGAAATGCTGGGGTTTCTATCCAGATTTATCAAGAAAAGCAAGGATTTACAAATTAGCATGGTGAGATTTGTTTCTACTCATTCCAGTTATCTAATTTTTATTTCTTTTTTTGTAGGTGGGATTACATGGGACCCCCTTTTATCTAGGAGGAGAGTTTCTCAAAAAGGAGTTTCTTATCTGCCTCAAAAAGGAGTTTCTTATCTGCCTCAGAAACTGACTTTTCATTGTTGTGAACCACTTTCTAGACATCCTTGTCTCTCTCCTTTCTCTGTATACACAACTATTATTTATTTTTCTATGATCATAGAATCACAGAATCACAGAACTGTAGGGGTTGGAAGGGACCTTGAAAGATCATCGGGTCCAACCCCCTCCCAAAGCAGGTTCCTCAGAGCAGGCTGCCCAGGTAGGCGTCCAGACGGGCCTTGAATATCTCCAGAGAAGGAGACTCCACAACCTCTCTAGGCAGCCTGTTCCAGTGCTCCGTCACCCTCACCATGAAGAAGTTCTTTCACATGTCGGTGCAGAACTTCCTGTGTTCTATGTGGCGGCCATTGCCCCTTGTCCTATCCCCACAAGCCACTGAGAAGAGGTTAGCTACTTCCTTCTATCTCCCACCCCTCAGATATTTATAGACATTCAGTCTCCTCTTCTCCAGGCTGAACAGACCCAGGTCTCTCAGCCTGTCCTCATAGGAAAGATGCTCCAGGCCTCGTATCATCTTTGTGGCCTTCTGCTGCACTCTTTCCAAGAGATCCCTGTCTTTTTTGTACTGGGGAGCCCAGAACCGGACACAGTACTCCAGGTGAGGCCTGACCAGGGCAGAGTAGAGGGGGAGGATCACCTCCCTTGACCTGCTGGCCACGCTCCTTTTAATGCACGCCAGGATCCCATTAGCTCTCTTGGCCACCAGGGCACACTGCTGGCTCATGGTCAACCTGTTGTCCACCAGGACCCCCAGGTCCTTCTCCGCAGAGCTCCTCTCCAGCAGGTCGTCCCCCAGCCTGTACTGATACTTCCGGTTGTTCCTTCCCAGGTGCAGGACTCTACACTTGCTCTTATTAAACCACATCTGGTTTCTTCCTGCCCATCTCTCCAGCCGCTCCAGGTCTCGCTAAATGGCAGCACAGCCTTCTGGCATGTCAGCCACTCCTCCCAGCTTTGTGTCATCAGCGTACTTGGTGAGGGCAGACACTATTCCCCTCATCAAGGTCGTCGATGAAGATGTTGAACAAGACCGGACCCAGCACCGACCCCTGGGGAACACCGCTAGTCACAGGCCTCCAGCCAGACTCTGCTCCACCGATCACTACCCTCTGAGCTCGGCCAGTCAGCCAGTTCTCAACCCACCTCGCTGTCCACTCCTCTATCCCACACTTTCTCAGCTTTACTAGCAAGATGTCATGGGAGACAGTATTGAAAGCCTTGCTAAAGTCAAGGTAGGTGACATCCACTGCTCTCCCCGCATCTACCCAGCTGGTGATGCCATCATAGAAGGCAACGAGGCTGGCTGAGCATGACTTCCCCTTGGTGAATCCATGCTGACTACTCCTCATAACCTTCCTCTCTTCCAATTGCTTGGAGATGGCATCCAGAACAAGCTGCTCCAACACCTTTCCAGGGACAGAGGTGAGACTGACTAGCCTGCAGTTTCCTGGATCCCCCTTCCTGCCCTTCTTGAACACTGGAGTGACATTGGCTATCCTCCAGTCTTCAGGCACCTCTCCTGTTCTCCAGGACCTTTAAAATATGATAGAGAGCAGCTCGGCGACCACGTCTGCCAGCTCCATTAGCACACGCGGATGTATCCCATCGGGACCCATTGATTTGTGTGCGTTGAGCCCACTCAGACGCTCCCAAACCACTCTCACATCTACTGGGGGGAGCCCTCCATTTCCCAGACCCTTTGTCCTCTTGCCAGGGGCAAGGAGTCCCAGGGGTGTCCTTGAAGCAAAGACCGAAGCAAAGAAAGCATTCAGTATCTCTGCCTTCTCGGCGTCTTCCATGATCAGGACCCCGCCTCATTCAGCAAGGGACCCACATTATCCCTAGTCTTCCTTTTGCTGTTTACATACTTGAAAAAAACCCTGCTTCTTATCCTTTATCTCTTTAGCAAGCCTCATCTCTAGGTGGGCTTTAGCCTTCCTCATTGCGTCCCTGCAGGCCCTGACAACACGTCTATACTCCTCCAAGAGGACAGACCCTTTTTCCACATTTCATAGACCTTCCTCTTCCTTTTGATCTTATTGATGAGCTCCTTGCTTATCCACGCAGGTTTCCTGCCCCCCTTCCCCAATTTCCTATTCTTCGGGATGCACCAATCCTGAGCATGGAAGAAGTGCTGCTTAAATGTAGCCCAGCTCTCACAAGCACCCTTGCCCTCAAGCAACCTAGCCCATGTGATGTTCCCAAGCAGTTCCCGGAAGAGGTCAAAGTTGGCTCTTCAAAAGTCCAGGGTAGCAATCCTGCTTTTAGCCTTACTTCCTCTGCCTAGTTCCATCTGGAACTCCACCATCTCATGGTCGCTGCATCCCAAGCTGCCCCCAACCTTCACATCCCTAACAAGCCCATCCCTGTTGGTAAGAACAAGGTCCAGGAGCACCCCCCACCTCGTCAGCTCCTCCACCACCTGCGTCAGAAAATTGTCTTCAACGCATTGTAGGAACTTGAATGGAGCACAAATGTCCAAGGAAGCTGTATCTTAGCAGAGAGTGGAGAAGCTTTTCTTGACATTTCTTCAAAATGTGTTAGCTTGAATGTTAATTGTGAGCAATCTGTTGCACTGAAATGCTTTTGTGTGTGCTTTGCAAACAAATATACTTCCCTGAAAAGTGAATCTTGTCAACACAGCAGGTGATAAACTAGTAAATTCATTCCTGACATCTTTTAGCCAAAGGAATGAAGGTGAGAAAATGGATCTTATTTTTTCTTAGCCATAGGCTGCCAAGATGACTCCCAATGAAAAAGTCCTACAAACATGCTCAGAAACAACAAAAACAAGCCAATAAGCATAAAAATCAAAACTTATCATTATAAATATAGATATGTTGCACTAGAATAACTTTTGAGGCACTTCTATTTCTTGCATGTGGCACAGACTGGAAAGGATGTCCTGGATATTCAATTACACTAATATTTTTAAATAAAAGGGTTAAATAGAAAGGTTGCAATAGGAAATAAATGATTTTGGAAGGTAGGAAGGCTCAAGAGCTATTAACTCCACAGAGCAGATGCTATCTCCAACCCAAAATTCATTTCTACAGTTCCTGTTCCTCCTTAGGAAAAATACCAGACTTAATTAATTAAGAAAATTTATGATCAAATGAATGACACAGTATGGTTTACTCATTCACAATTTGCTTTAAAATATTTATATTTCTAAAGTTGTACAAAGAAGAGAAAAGTCAGCATGGCTTGATTTTTTTTTTTTTTTAAATGACATTCAGTGTCTGTGTACTCTCATTTATATTTTATAGGTTAGTCTAAGCTATACTAACCACATTTTACTTCGAGAAATTGAAGATTTTGTGCAAATGATGTGGCCTTTTTCAGCTCCACACTCACAAATTGTTATCTAACATCAATAAAGATCTCCAGAAAGTTGTTGATACTGGCTTCTTGAATATGTCTTGTGCCCTTAGGCTTTGCCTTGAGGTAAGCCCAGTGGGTGAGTTACAATCAGTATCAATCACTTCCTTCTCTGTCTACCTACTTGGTCAAAGCCATGCTTCTCCAGTGGTCTTATCAGTTTGTACATCTGATTGACAGGTCACAGATCAATATTTGCAATGAGATTCAAAATTTATTCTGCTTTCAGAGGTGAACTTTGAACTCATAACTTGATGTTATGAACTTCAATAAAGTCTTCAGGTATGAGTGGTTCCATGGTACAGGAAAGGGACCACTCAGATAAAAGAAGTTAAACACATGCATAAGAATTTGTAGAACTAAGCTAATGTAAGGTGGTCCTTCTAAGAGTAAGGATCCCTTGGTACCTCTTCCATGTACAAAAATATAGATTCTAATATTTCCTTACACTGTAAATATATTAAGAAGATAACTCAGAAAGATATTCCAATGACATGCCATGTTAAGAACAAGTTTGCATTGCAGTGCTTACTGCTCCTGTGACTACTTGGAAAATATTTACCTGGCTTATTAAAAGTACATTGAGGCACACCTGCTATGCGCTGAGCAGATATGAACTGACTGACATCTTGTGAGCTTCATGCAAACTAAAGTCTAGGTAGTTGCTGACAGCATAGAGATACTTTTGCTAATGAACTTTTCCAAGAGACAAAGCTCAGGACTGGTGCTGTATGCATGGCTCTGGATTGGGGCCAACCTAAGTTTAGCTGCCTTGGAGACCAAGAAAAAACACACAATATAGACCTCAAGGTTTTCTGGGGCATCTTAAGGCTTTCTGCCAGTGCTCTACACCGCCAGTAATCCCTTTCCTTCCTGACCTAATGTGCTTCCTCCCTACCCAGTCCTAATTTACTTATACTCTAGGTAGGAACATAAAGGCAAAGATTCAAGTGATATATCTATGAAGGCAATTCCCTTAACCAGGAAACTTTCACTCAATATCACTTTGTAAAGGGTTGCCTAGAAGGCAATACTGTGAAATTTAAACTGAAATTTGGGACATACTGAAGAGATTGTTGAACTCAGGTATTTTTTGGAAAAAGGTGAACTAAACATTTCACATAGCTTTTTTTTTTTTTTTTTTTTTTCTCATTAATTAAATGAGAAATGATTGGTGATGTGTCAACATATTGATATAATAAGAATATTCCATACGGACCCTGTTTTGCGTCAAAACCCCATGTTTTGACTCAACCAAAACATGTTAAACTCAATTAATATTATACACTTAAATTCTAAAAATCTGAGCTACTAACACTCTGAGCTACTCAGAGAAGTTCCTTTACGATCACAGGATATAAGACGGCATCTTCAAAATGCAAATAATTTCATCTTAAAAAATGCATCTGTGATATATGTGATGATTCTTTATTGACTCTAGTCTGTCAGCACAATTACACTGGTTAATACTGCATTGCCTACATAACTTTTAAAAATCTGAATTATGGCAGATGCCCTGGTGTTAGAGTTTACCAGCATAAAGATTTCTAATTTTAGAATGACCTGAATGATCACCAAGTCTTACTTCTTCCACAGCACAGGACAATTCCAGTGAGGAATACCACATTAAATCAAAAAAGATTGTTAATACAAAATAGTTATAACTCAAACTCCCATATAGGTGGAAGTTTCCTTATTGTTGTATCTAGAAATATTTTTAAAATTATTTTTTATTTTTATTTTTTTGCAAGCTAACACCAATAAACTCAAAGAACCTGACCGGCATTAATCCCAAATAGAAGAATAAAGACATAGGAGGATTTTAACAAAAACTTATGGTTTTGAATATGGGCCAACAGTGTCTGAATATGAGCCAACAGTGTGCCCTGGCAGCCAGGAGAGCCAACCATATCCTGGGGTGCATCAAGCATGGCATTGCCAGTTGGTTGAGGGAAGTGATTGTCCTACTCTACTCTGTGCTGGTGCAGCCTCACATTGAGTACTGTGTGCGGTTCTGTGCACCACAGGACAAAAAGAACATGAAACTACTGGAGAGTGTCCAGAGGAGGACTACTAAAATGTCCCCATCTTAGGGCCCAGAGGGGAAGACGTATGAGGAGCGGCTGAAGTCACTTGGCCTGTTCAGCCTGGAAAGGAGGAGGCTGAGGGGAGACCTCATTGAGGTATACAGCTTCCTCACGAGGGGGAGTGGAGGGTCAGGAACTGAGTTCTTCTCTCTGGGGACAGTGACAGGACCTGTGGGAATGGTGTCAAGCTGTGACAGGGGAGGTTCAGGCTGGATATCAGGAAGTGGTTCTTCGCTGAGAGGGTTGTCACACACTAGAACAGGCTCTCCAGGGATGTAGTCATGGCATCAAGCCTGTCAGAATTTAAGAAGTATTTGGAGGGTGCTCTTAGTCATATGGTCTGAATTTTTGGGTAGATCTGTGTGGTGCCAGGAGCTGGACTCAATGATCCTTATGGGTCCCTTCCTACTTAGGATATTCTATGATTCTATGATTTTCATTGGTTGTCCCCCTCACTTCTTTCATTTCACACAAACAAGGTCCAAGAAAGGTCAGCACTGAATGGCTGATACATCTTCCACATGTATCTTCTGTAGTAGCCAGTGGAGATGAGTAAGTACAGAGCAGTTCTGTAACAGGGTACATGTACCCTTCCCTTAAGGAAGCATGCTGAAACAGAGAAATCCCTAATTAGCTTTATGAATTCAAGTATCACGATACAGACAGTTATTCACTTAGCACCTAAGTAACCACAGTTTGAAAAGAAAGTGTAGGCTTCCAGCCATGAGCCTTCTGGACAAAACTTCTCAGCTGAGATGTCTGCCTTGTGTCAGCCCCGTGACAGCATGGCAGAAATCAATAAGAGTTCATGATAAAGGGGTGAAGTCTGACTCTGGTACACTTCAGACTGGTATATGCTTTAGTTTGCGCAAGGGTACGGACTAAGAGTATAATCTTTTACTACTTGGCGGTCAATTCTGGGAAGACTCAAATCCAAGTAATGAGGATATGAAGAAAGTATGGAGCTGAATTTGTGATTCAGCCTTCTCAGTATAGATTTATCTGGAGTAGCTAAACATGTATTTCTATAAATAACATCAGATGTTCTTTTTCCCTTAACACTTAGCAGCCACTGTCATTGTTGATGCCCTCTTCAAAATAATGTTAAAAAAAAGTATTAGCATAGCATTTAAAGTATTGTTTTTTTTTTTTTTTTTTTTTTTTTTTAATTCTCCCCCATCCCCCTTAATTCTACACATATTTGCAGAAACACTTCCAGATAAGAAATTTTAAAAGGTAGCATTGATCTGTTGGCAGAGGTATGTACAGGGGTAATACAAGATTCTTCACAAAGATTTTGAAATCCATCACTGACAAAAATTAAAGTGTTTGTGTTTGCTCAGTCACAAACATATATTTCCAAAATGTGTGCCAATCTGCACAACTCTTTCTGTTAGCTGTTTGATCGCATTAATGTTTTTTTATTTTTTTTTTTTTTTGGGTGGGAGATGGCAGGTGTGTCTTTGTAAATATAGCTTTTGGATTCCCAGCTACAAGCTTGTCAATCTCTGAAGATTATTATTTTTTATATATTTCATGGTCATTTTAATGTAACAAGTATTTATTTTCTTTTAACCACATCAGGCTGGGTCCTTGACAAGATGAGGCATTTCAGCAATCTTGACCCCCTTGTGAAACGTTTCTCTCAGTATGACGCAAATCTTAGCCTTTTCATCAGCACTTATGAAACAGTTGACTCATAAAGCTGACTCTTTCCATACTTGTTCCTCATAAGATCACAAGTTCCTTTCTCTTAAATAAAGGCCAAGGTAAAACAAAATAAACAAAAAGAACCCTAATGCTCCAGTAAGTAGACAGGCAGTCAAGAGCAGTGCACCACTTGGAACTTCTCTGGTTTCTCTGAATTGCTGATGTGCTCCATTTTCACTTGGTTTACTTTAAGTGTTTTGCCAGACTGTTGTTTTGTGGAAATATTGCCAGCACTTAATCTAATTGCAACAATTCTGCCTTGAGAACTTATTTTTAACTGAAAAAAAAAAAAAAATAATAATAATAAAAAAATCTGCCCTCCATGCTTGGACCTTTTGTCTAGAGAATATATAATATGTTCTAGAAAATAAGAAAATAAGTAACTGAAAATGAGAATTTTACATGCAGGTTTCTCACATTGATTTAGAATCTGTCATCTAACTGGGAGCAGCCACTCTCACAAAGATAATGTCAAAAAGTTTTATCTCTTTCAAAGGCGATCTGATGGAATTCATCTACATGCAAGGTAATTCCTTCTGTCCTTCCCATTCTTTTTCACTGTTCAGGCTAGCTAGCAGAATTCCCTCACGTAACCTCAGCTTGATTTCAGTATTTTATTTTCAGGGTGGAGCAGTACCACAATTATTTTCTGTAAACTGCTTTAGAGTGGGATTGTGAAATAGAGGGTGAGAGAGCTCAGCTGTGTAATTTTGGCACAATGAGCAGTTTCAAGGGATCAGAATCTTTGTTATGATTTAGGGTGAGTCACTTTGGAAACTGTCCCAATTTACTTTTTTTTTTTTTTTTTTTTTTTTTTTTTTTTTTTT